>NC_061117.1:113026510-113358840 GCF_002878395.1 Capsicum annuum
AACACTGACACCACCAATACCACCACCACCACCAATGCCACCACCACCACCACCATCATCACCAATACTAATACCATCACCACCACCACCACCAATACCAACACCACTAATACTAATAACACCATTAATACTAATATCAAAACCACAAATACCAACACCTTTAACACCGATACAAACATCACTAAAACACTACCAACTCCAGTACTAATACCAACATCACCAACACCAACACCATCAACATCAACAACATCAATAAAACAAAAATAATAACAAATCCAACAATAAATAAAATAATAACTAGGGGTTTCTCAAGTTTTTTCTACATTATTAAGCGTCAAAACTCAAAATTATTAACCCATACTCAAAGATAATACAATTAAAAGTCTTATTTTTCATGATTAACTAAAAAGCCTAATTTCATGAAAACATAGCAAATATAGAACTCATCTCAAACTGTGTTACCTATAAAGAGTGAGAAAATAATGGATATAAGCAAGAAGGAAGTTGAAAACAACAACTATGTGGTAAAAATGAGAAGAAAATTAATCTATTGTGAAGATTTAAGCAAACTATTGATTAGTTATTATTTGCATTATTGAGAGAGAAAGAGAATAGAGAGAAAGAGATTTGAATAGGTGAAGCATTTTTCGCAACTACATGAAATGGTTTAAAAAATAATTGACCCCTTGTTTGAAAAATAATTGACCCCTTGCATTTTTATTATGCATTCATAATTATGGGTTGATTTGTATTTTGAAAAAGAATGACAAGTTTTGAAAATATTAATTTAGTCATAATTGAACATAATTGTTTTTTTAAAAGAGATAAATTTTAACTATTTAATAATAAATAAAATTAGTTTCACACTAATTAGTTTTCAGTTTTTAGCTATTCAAGTGTAACCATAATGAATTTAATATTAATTTATTATTAATTAAATATTTATATCTGTTTGATAATTTTAACAAATAAAAACATTTGTTCCAATGTATTACTTATCTGTTGCCACAGATAAGTAATATGTTGGAAATCACCAAATAGATAAAATAATTTGTTACAACAGATGAGTCATCTATTGTAATAGATAAGTAATATGTTGGAAATAACCTAACAAATAAAATCATTTGTTGCAATCGATGAGTCATCTGCTGCAACAGATTTGTATATATATTTGATAATTTCCAATAGCTGACTCATTTGTTGAAATAAGTTAAATCATTTCAAGTAAAATTGGCCAAATTGATAACTCTATTCAGGACGAACATAATAGTAAATCATGTGATTGGAATGAGATCAATTGAAATTGTAATTGAACTTATTAATTCATCTTTAATTCTAGCTAAATCAATTTAGTTATTACAAATAATGGTTTAATTTGAATCATTACAAGTAAAATTGGTCAAATTGATAACTCTACTCAGGACGAACACAATAGTAGATCATGTGATTGTAACGAGATCAATTGAAATTGTAAGAACAATTGGTTGCTGACAAAATTATCAACGACTAACATTTTTTATTTCTATTCATCAACGTATGAATAGTTCCTTGAGGTTGGTTAAGAGATTTTTGATTGTTTTCCTTGGAATAAGAATAAATGGAAGAAAAAGGGTTGATATTCATACAATCTAATCCACTATCAAAGAGAATTCTAACCCCAATGGATCATTTTTTTGACATAAAAAATAGGGGATTTCACTAAGTTAGTTCTTAGGAAATATCAAATCAAACTATTTATGCTTAGTTACACAAAAAAAGCACAAGCTTCTTTGCAAGAAAAACTTTTTTGTCTTGGTTCCAATTAAATACTAAATAAGTCCGAACTAATTGAAGACTGACCTATTCAGTGACTTTTGCTGTCACCCTCACTAAACCAACTTGAATCTGAACTACGATTCAGATCAAGTCTTATCGAAATTGGATTTCCTTTTCTTTCCATATGCATTTAGACTTTACTTTTTCCCCCTTTTACTTTCCGATCCAATATTTATACTTGAAGGTCTTCATTTTTGTGTAGAAGCAAACTCTTCAAATTTATAACCAACCTTTCCTACAGTAATCTTATAACGAATAGGAGTTTTTCCATTGTAAATTTGTATGGAGCAAACAACGAATTCCGGCGAAATAGAAGAACTACGTGACCAAATTTTCCTGTTAAAAAGAAAATCTCTCTTCTTCTTCATTCTCACTAGGAATTCATCAACAAAACTGGCCTTTCATAAAGATCATCTTAGCATGAACGAATTTCTTCACTTTGATTCCGCCCCTAAAGCTAGGTCCTACTCATCCTCCTTCTCTTGAATATAAATTCATATATAGTTCTAGATAAATAAATTTAATTATTACAAATAATGCTTTATTTGCACTATTTCAAGTAAAAATTAGTCAAATTGATAACTCTACTCAAATTGATAGTAGATCATGTGATTGTTGTGAGATCAATTAAAATTGTAGTTGAACTTATCAATTCATCTATAAATATAGATAAATTAATTTAGTTATTAAAAATAATGGCTTGATTTGAATCATTTCAAGTAAAATTAGTCAAATTGATAACTCTACCCAGGGATGAACAAAATAGTAGATCATGTGATTGCAATGAGATCAATTGAAATTGTAATTGAACTTATTAATTCATCTTTAATTCTAGATAAATCAATTTAGTTATTACAAATAATAGCTTTATTTGAATCATTTCAAGTAAAATTGGTCTAATTGATAATTCTACTCAGGACGAACACAATAGCAGATCATGTTATTGCAATAAGATCAATTGAAATTATAATTGAACATATAAATTCATATTTAATTCTAGATAAATAAATTTAGTTATTACAAATAATGGCTTGATTTGAATCATTTCAAGTAAAATTGGTCAAATTTATAACTCTACTCAAGACAAACACAATAGTAGATCATGTGATTGCAATGAGATCAATTAAAATTATAATAGAACTTATACAATTTATCTTTAATTATAGATAAATAAATTTAGTTATTACAAATAATGACTTGATTTGAATCATTTTAAGAAAAATGGTCAAATTGATAACTCTACTCAGGATGAATACAATAGTAGATCATGTGATTGCAATGAGACGAATTGAAATTATAATTGAACTTATCAATTCACCTTTAATTCTATCTAAGTCGATTTAGTTATTATAAATAATGGCTTGATTTGAATAAACAGAGGACTAACCTGTTGCAACAAATGGTACATCTGTTGAAAATTATCAAATACTTATAGATTTCTATTACAATAGATAATCAACCTATAGGAATAAATGACTTATCTATTCAAAATTATCAAACAAATATAGACATCTGTTGGAACATTTAACTCATATGTGTGAAATTCTCAAACATATGTAGACATCTATTATAACAAATGACTTATCTGTTGGAAATTATCAAATAGATATAAACATTTATTGCAATAGTTGACTCATCTATTGGAAATTATCAAATCAATGTCGACATCTGTTGCAATAGATGACATATCTATTAAAAATTATCAAACAAATATCAACATCTTTTATAATAGATGACCTATCTGTTGGAAGATCTTTCTTATTTTAAAGCAATTTTTTGTTCGAAATTAAAAAAAAGATGAAATACTAAGAAAGTCAAACATTTTTAGGATAAATCAAAAATCCCCCTTGTGTTGTCTTATCTTGTTTTTTAATGTCATATGTCATCTCGTCCTTATTCTGAAATGTTCACCACCATAAATAAATATTTAGACCTATCTCTAGAAGATCTCCTCAACCATAAAATTAATTTTCTCCTATCTCTTCTTTTTTCTTTCTCTCTTCTATTTTTAGGGTAATCCTAATCATCTCTTTATTTTTCCTCTTTTTTCTCCTCTTTTGCTTGACGATTAGAATCTCATTACCAAGTAAATCTATATCTTTTCTTCTCTTTCAATATAAATATTTATCGTTCACCTCCTTTTGGTCTTTTGATCCCTTTTCTTTTGACATGGTAGGTATGGTATACTTTTCTGGACTCTCTACTATTCTTGTCTTCTTTTCTTGTTTTATGAAGTCTTTCATGTCTTTTTATGAAAATTGTGAATATCATATTTTTACATTAGTTATTTACATCTGTTATTTTTATTTATTTACCCATTACCCAAATCATATTTATTTACGAACCTCTTTTTTATTAAATAATCGAAAAAAGTATGAAGCTTGAGTTCTTCCAAAAGATGGTTCATTTATTGCAATAGATTGGCCATCTGTTGGAAGAATTAAAAACCTAGATTGAGTTCTTTAGACAGATGGCTCATCTATTGTAATAGATTGATCATATATTGGGAGAAATTAAGAAGCTTGGCACTATTGGTATTATTTGTTTGTTGTTAGTTTTGTTATTTGTTTTTGTGTTGTTGATATTTTTGGTGTTGTTTGTATTATTAGTGTTGGTATTGGTGTTTGTGGTATTGGTGGTGTTGGTGTTGCAACTGGTGGAACATATTGTGGAAGATATTAAAATAGGTCTTTCAATAGATTCCCCATTTGTTGCAACTCATGATTTAGCTGTTGGAATGAATAAAATAGCTCTTCCAACAGATAACCCATCTATTATAACAGATGAATTACCTGTTGGAAGAAATCAAACCAGTAGTAAGACTGTCTTGATTTCTTCCAATAGATGATCTATCTATTGCAACATGTTGGTTATCTGTTGTAACAAATGGGTCATGTGTTGGAATTCTTACTGTAGTATGTTTTATTTATTGAATTTTATGTTACCTTTTTTAAAAATGATGCAGACATCAATTGTAATGTTTTATTTGTTTTTCTCTTATTTGTAAATATAATATATCTCCCAAAAGAAAACAAAGTGAAAGTGGATCAACTTTTGCTCGACCAACATAAAAGGCTAGAGTAAAGATGGGTTCGAGGAATAAACCGCATGCAGATGGAACTACTTTATATGTGGGAGGTATGTATTAGTGATCAGGTTATCGTGAAAACACACATAAAGTACAATGATTTTGTGAAGTTTATTTTTTTACCGATTAGGCATTAATCATTCAAATAAGATATTGCATTTTATAGTTAAGTTTGATAGGTCTTAACTGCTAAGGCTGAGGGAACTAAAAGGTGGTGTCGATACCATATTATAATTTAATAATGGTTTTGCTAATGTTTATGTGTCAAGTTTGAAGAAGGGATCAAGTTTTGGTGGCAGTGTAGAGATTCAATAGTGATTAGACTAATTTTAAGGGTTCAATGGACTTTTCAAAGTCCTTCGAAGCCTCTCACTGCTACAAATAAGAATGGAAATCCCATAGAAATTGCCCTGGTCCAAATTTATATGGATGGTTTCTCGGGATAATGATTATACAACAAAAGTGTAACACCCCAAATTTTGGTCCTTGAAAATTTTTGAGTTTCTAGACTTACTACCCAGATGACGACCCTTCCTACGAGTCATCACGGGTCATTACGAGTCTTAAAGAACCAATTGTAGCCTTTCCAATATGTTGGTCTACAATTTCTATTGTGACTACGACTAGAGGTTGTGATTCGTCAAGACTCATAACGAGTCATAGTGTTCTAATCGTAGGGGAACCAGTGTACTATCCTAAGTTCCTATTGCAACCTCGATAAGAATGTTACGACTCATAAGGAATGGATACAAGTCGTATGGTGCATCTCATAACCTGACTAGTTTGAGGTGGCCCTAGACACTATCCAGATTATGACTGGACTAAATGAGTCACGGGGTGACCCTACGAGTCGTGAGGTCATCCCTAGCGACTGGACATTGATTTTTAGCCTTTTAGTTAAGGGAATCCTGGTAATTTACCTCCTACCCCACTTATCCCCCATAACTTAAAACCCTCTTTAGGACTATATTAACATACTATTTATAATCAATACACTCTCTCAAACTCTCTAAATTCTCTCAAGTAAGATACTTAGGGTTTCCAAGAAGTTAGTCATATAAGGGCCTAAGGGTTGATTTATCTCCATAAGTTTTTGTATTTTAGGCATGTTACTCTTCCTTAACTATTACTTTGTGAAAATATGTGTTTTAAATAGTTCTCCATGTGGTTTTGATGTTGGTTTTGGAACATGAGTTGAGGGTTTTGAATGGTTGTTGTGTATGGAATATTTCATGTTTAAATAGACATTGTTTATGTCTTAAATTATGATGAATGGGTATGGTGATAAACTAGGGGATTTTGAATACCCCAAATTTTGTGAATATTGACAATTGAATTGGAAATTACCCTAACCCAACTTTGTGAAAGTGGTTTTGAGTACGAATAAAAATTGCATTGAACTATTTTTGGAAAAATTTCATGTTATTAAGAGATTATTGAAACATGATGGTTCGATTTAATGAACAAAGGGAGTTGGTTTTCCCCACTTTGTATTAATGAATACTGGGAGTTGTTCTCCCGAGTTAATGGAATCCAAATGGCATGTTGATGTTACCTTAGAAGTGTAGTTGGTATGACAATACCAACAGTGCATGCCTGAATGTGCATTATGGTTCAATAAATGGGAATGTGCAATAAATATTTTAAAGGGGCTTAAAAGAGGGTTTTGTAGCTGGGTCATGAAAGTGGCAGTCTTGAGGAACCAATACTGGAAACCTTGTTTACTGGGGGGGTTAAATGGCCTGGGGTTCGAGTCCCTTGCTTATTACCAGATGGTTAGAGTCTATTTTATTATATGATTGGGACGTTTGAGTCCCCATAATATATTACATGATTAGGTACTTAAGTCACCTTAGTATATAGTTGGGAGGTTTGAGTCCTCTATGCATATATATGAGATTATTCTCCGGTTCATGTGGCTACACGCATTGGGCCCGACAAGGGGGTGAGAGCTGGGGCCCATGTATCCCATGGGTACTATTATATTATGTTTAAGCTACACAATCCAGGCTAAACTTTTAAAGAGGCATGTTAAGCCTTGTTCCCTATCCTAACAATTTTATATTAGAATATATGTATGCACACATATATGTGAATATGTAGATTGAGTTGAACTGGATTTTGAATTTTCATTATTTTATCCTTATCCCTAAGTTACATGCTATTGCTCAACCCACTAATCCTCTTCGGATGCTGTATTCCCCAGGCGATGTAGGCATCAGAGATACTTTTGCTTTTCCTACATAGTGTTAGGTGGATCAAATTAGTTCGTTGATCATTTAAGGTGAAGTGGTGAGCTTCCATTCACCGAAAGACATGATCATTCCATTGGCCTGCTTCCATAAATTAGAATTAAATAGTTTATATTAATATTTTCATTGTCATTTTCAGGGTCGGGGGCATGTTCTGACCTAGATTATTTTCGGTTTGGCAAAGGCTTTATGGATATTACTGTAGACCTTGGTATTGGTTATTGGTTATTGGTTGCAGATTATCGGTTGTTGGAAAAACTTAAATATCTTTTAAGTTTTCAAGTATGTTATTTTGTCATATGTTTAGAATTAAGTCGTTGCTAGTGTTGTATCCTGTTTGGCTAGGTAATAAGGGTGGTCTCTGGTCTTCTGTGGGGACTTGAGATACCCGTCATGGCCAGGCCCTGGTTCAGGTCATGAAAAAAATGGTATCAGAGCCTAGGCTTGGTATTGTTGTGTGTCCACAAAGCCGTGTTAATTAGAGTCTCTTTTATGGGTGTGTAGCATGCCACACTTATAAGGGAGAGGCTATGAGATTGTTAGGAATATTTCCCTTTCTTATTGTTCTATTTTGGGATATAGAGTCTAAGGTCTTGAATCTCCTCTAATCCCTATTTGTTCCCATTACAGATCATGCCTCCAGGAAAATCTGGTGCACGTGGAAACCCTTCTGTCCTATCTGGGGATAATATCAATTGAGCTTGTTCTATATATGGGGTTCAAACCCGGTCTAGGGCTCCAGCTCCTGTTTGCTCACGTAGAGTTCCACCGGTCACAACAGTCCTCCTCGAGCCCCTCGGGCTGATGATGATCACGCCCTACCATCCTAGGGAGATATTTCTTATGCTAAGTTTCATCGATCTATTCATCTATTGACCTAGTTGGTGACATCTTAGTCATGTCAGTTGGGTCCTTCTGGTACTGTTGTGAGTTCTTTTGAGGTTACTCAAGTCGGACAGTTTATGAGGAAGATTCTCAAGGATTTATAGATGAAATGGAGAAGATCTTTCGAGTTATGCATGATTCTGACTCTGAGGGTATGGAGTTTTTCGCATATCAGTTAAAGGATAGGGCATACCAGTGGTATGAGGAGTTGGATCAGTCGAGAGGTGATGATGCTGAGTTGTCCATGTGGGATGATTTCTCTGATGCCTTTCTTGACCATTTATTTCCTCAGGAGTTGAGGAAAGTAAAGGCTAAGGAGTTTGTGAATTTGAGGCAAGGCAGGATGACTATGAAAGAGTATGCCTTGAAGTTTCACCAATTATCCTGTTATGCTCCTGAGCTAGTGTCTTCCGTGAGAGCTAGAATATGGAAATTTGCTTCTGGGTTATCCCGTGATCTAATTTTGAGAGCAAAGCCGCCTTGTTGAACAAGGATACGGATATCTCTCCACTTGTGGTGTAAATACAACAGTTCAAGGAGGAAAAGAAGTAAACATAAATTGGGGAGAGGTAGAGTAAAAAGTTTTGATATTCAGATCACGGTGGAGGTCAGCGGCAGAGTGGAGTGTCATGAGCCGAACTAGGTCCTGGACGTGACGATTATCTTAAGTCCAATGAGGATCAGAGACCACCCCCTGCACCTAACCAACAGAACATAATACCCCCAACATCGAATGAATTCTGAACATATAACAAGATAGCATAAGAAAAACCTAACAGAAATTTAAGACATGTCTATAATCGATAACCGGTAAGAGACCAACATCACCACCCAAGTCCACAGTATTTCAAAAAAGCCTTCTATATAAAATAGAAATCAATAAAGTTTCGGGACATACCCCTGACCCTGACAATGGCAATGACAATGTTAATGAAAATGTAAACTCTCAATTCTACTCTATGAAAGGAACTGATGAAATTTGTAAGTTTTTCGGAGAATGGAAACTCACCACTTCACCACAACAAAATAACGGATCGAGCTGATCTATCTAACTCTATGCATTAAAAGTAGAAGTATCTCCAGTGCCTATATCGTGTGGGGATACAACGTCCGTAGATGGTTAGTTGGTTGAGAACTAGCATGTAACTCAGGGGTAAGGGAGCAAAATAAAGCAATGATAAATGCTTCAAGATAAGTTAAAAATCAAATGCACATAAATAGATGCATATATATATATATATATATATATATATATATATATTTATATATATCACATGCCGGGATAGGGAACAAGGCTTAACATTTACTTTACAATTTTAGCCTGGATTTTTAGCTCAACCATCATAACATAAGAAGTCACCCACGGGCTATATGGGTTCAGTTTTTCCCAAGATGGAAGGTCCTTAGTGTGTGTAACTGCACGAACCAGAAGATGTACCTATGAACCAAGGGGGACTCAAACCTCTTGACATACCAAGGTGACTGAAGCACCCAATTATGTAATGTAATATGGGAGACTCAAACCTCCTAATCATGTGATAATATTAAAAGGTGACCCGAACTACCCCATTATGTAAACCCTCACATCGTCAACCACAGTTTTTGGTGTTGGTCTCTAGGGACCTCTACTCTCATGACTCAGCTATAGAACCCTCATTAAAGCCCAATTAAAATATTTAACACACATTTCCATTTATTTAACCATGATATATATTTAGGCATACACTATTGTTATCGTCATACCAACTGCACTTGCAAGGTAATATCAACATGCCAAAATAATTTATCAGGAAATTCACTAACTTTTAGTTCAATTATACATTAGCTTAGGGAATTACACAACCCGTTCAGTTCAATTCAAAATCATTATGCTTCATTAACTCTTCACATTATGAAATAGTTCAAGAGTAATTCAATTTGTATACTTTACATATTCAAAACAAATTTCACAATAGGGGTTGAGGTTATTACCAATTCAACTGTCAATATTCGCCGAATTTGGGGAATTCACAATCCCCTAGTTTATTTACCTTACCTATGTATCAAATTGGTTTCAAAACTACTATTTAAACATAACCAATTGCAATACAAACATGAAACATCCCATAAACAACAATTATTCAAAACCCTCAACCCATGTTCAAAACCAACATCAAAACCGTATGAATAATATTTTAAAGAACACGCTTTTAGCAAAGTAATAATTTGGGAAGAGTAACATGCCTGAAATACCCAAGATTAAGGAGAGAATTCAACCATTGAAGCTCTACTTGACCCAATTTTTGGAAACCCTAAGTATGGATGCTTGAGAGACTTGAGAGAGAAGAAACAGTGTTTGGAGTGTGTTATCAATGAATATAGGGACCCAAGTATGTTTATAGGTCATGGATTATTATTTGGATATGAGGAAAATATCTAATATACCCCCATTTATGGAAAAATAAACCGGCAACCATTACGGGTCTCATAATGACTCATCACAACTCATTAAAACTTGTCTCCATGAGTCATTATCAAGATAGTCTCACTAGGAGCACCTACTGTTGACCTTATGACTCGTATACCATGGCTCGTAATGGGACCCCTAGGACTCATAGGGTCTAGTCGTAGTCAACACAAAAACCATTTTGGTATACCCTGGACATCCTATAATTTGCATGCAACGGCCCGTAATGAGTCCTCACGACTTGTAGTGGCCACTCGTACTCAGAGCAGAAGAATTAGCCACACACACTGGTTAGGATACGATTTGGGTCCAACGACTTGTCAAAACTCCCTACGACTCATAGGGTAAGTTGTAGTCAGGACAATGAGGATAAAATTATAGAAAATTTCAAGGGTAAAAAATTCCATGTGTTACATTCTCCTTCCTTAGGACCATTCATCCTCGAATAATGGGTCAATGCATACGTTAGCACGATTTAGCATAGAAACACTCCCACACTTAACTTTAACAAAGACTAAAAACAAAAATGTAAAGAGCACACATATACCTTAAGAACAATTTTCCAAAATAGGGAATAGGAATAGATACTTGGACTTCATATCCTCCTCGGCTTCTCGAGTAGCTTCCTCATACTTTTGGTTCCACCAAAGAACCTTTACCTAAGCCACGTCCTTCGTTCGCAATTGATGGACTTGCTGATCCAAGATCTCTACCGAAACTTCCTTAGAAGACAAGAAATTCAAAAGGGCCACACCTTCAAAAGGAACAACCAACGAAGAATCACCCACATACTTCCTCAACATCGAGACATTGAAGACCGGATGAATGGAGGTCAAGCTAGAAGGAAACTCCAATTCATATACAACATTACCAACCCTCTTCAAAATAAAATACAGACCAATATAATGGGGAATGATCTTTCCCTTCTTCCCAAACCTCATCACGCCTTTCAAATGAGAAACCTTTAAGAACACGTAGTCATAAATATTAAACTCTAACTTCCTTCGTCTCATATCCACGTAGGACTTTTGGCAACTTTGGGCTGTCTTAAGCCTATCCCAAATTACCTTCACCTTCTCCATGGCTTGGTGAATCAAATCAGGGCCAAATAGCCTTTTTAACAAGCCTCAAACAAGCCAATAGAAGACCTACACCTCCTACTATACAAAGCCTCAAACTAAGCCATACCAATGCTAGAGTGACAACTGTTGT
Organism: Capsicum annuum; assembly: GCF_002878395.1. NCBI lineage: Eukaryota > Viridiplantae > Streptophyta > Magnoliopsida > Solanales > Solanaceae > Capsicum > Capsicum annuum. The sequence continues at coordinate 113,038,209 of NC_061117.1, forward strand.
TATACGTGAACTTTATGAGAGGCAAGTGATCAACCCAACTCCCACCAAAATCAAATACACAAATGTAAAACTTATCTTCCAAGTCCTGAATTATGCATTCCACTTGCCCATCCGTCTGCGAGTGAAAAGTGGTACTAAGGGTTACCTTAGTCCCCAAACCTCGCTGGAATGACCTCCAAAAGTAAGATGAGAAATGGGTACCACAACCGGAAATAATAGAAACTGGAGCACCATGTAACCTCATAATCTATTAGATATACAAATTCATATAGTTCTCAGCAGAAAAATTATTCCTCACAGGCAAGAAATAAGCGGACTTAGTCATCCTATCCACGATGACCCAAATAGAGTCAAACTGATGGCGAGACCGTAGAAGACCAAGAATAAAATCAACAACAATAAAAATAACAACAAACCCAGTATATTCCCACATAGTGTGGTCTGGGGAGGGTAAAATATATGCAGTCCATACCACTACCCCCGAGGGAGTAGAAAGGCTGTTTCCTATAGACCCCCGGCTCATGACGAAGGACCATACCAAAAGGTGAGAAAAATAATAAAATAACAGAGAAGCATCATCCACAAAAAATATGTGCAATTACCAAATGAAAGACCCCCTCTCCCCTAAATCTAGAACTCCCAACCAAGCTACGCTTAACCCTCCTACTTACAGACTATGAATCGACCACACACCTTAGCCCTCTAACTTAGTACTCTTCCTCCAAACCTTTCTATAGAGGGTCATGTCCGCAGTAAGCTGTAACTACTCCATGTCATGTCTAATCACTCCTATCCAGTAAATCTTTGGTATACCCTTACCCCAATTGAAACCCTCTAAGGACAACCTCTCATACCTATGAATTGGGGCACGGATTCCCCTTCTCATACGTGGCCAAACCATCTCAACCTCAGTTCCCGCAACGTATCCTCCACTTAAGACACTCCTACCTTCTCCCGAATAATCTCATTTCTGACCCTGTCATCCCTCGTAAGTCCGCACATCCAACACAACATTCTTATTTCTACCACCTTCAACTTTTGGACATGAAAATTCTTAACAGGCTAACACTCCGTCCAATATAACATGGCCGAACGGACCGCAGCTCTATAGAATTTACCCTTAAGCTTGAGATGCAACTTTTTGTCACATAAAATTCCTGAGGCTAGCCTCCATTTCATCCAACCTTCCCCAATATGGTGAGAGATATCCTCTTCAATCTTCCATTCCCTTAGATCATAGACCCCAGATACTTAAAACTATCCCTCTTACAAACCGTCTGCGACTCCAACTTCACTACCACTCCATTCTCCTGCCTCGAAACACTAAACTTGTACTCCAAGTACTCCGTCTTGGTCCTACTCAAGTTTGTCTCCAAACCTCCAACTTATCATTGACACCTCGGTGCGACTCATCAATCAAAAATACATCATCCATAAAATGCATACACCAAGGTACCCCCCTCGTATATTCGATGTAAACACATCTATCACCAAGGTAAATACAAAAAGACTAAGAGTCGATCCCTGGTGCAAACCTGTCAAGATCGAGAAATGCCTGGAATCCCCTTCCACTATCCGTATCTGAGTCTTTGCCCCCTCATATATGTCCTTAATCAAATAAATGTAAACCACTGGGACCCCTATCGCCTTCAAGCATCTCCAAAGAACCTCCCCTGAGACCTTGTCATATGCCTTTTTTAAGTCAATAAACACTATGTGTAGATCCCTCTTCCTCTCTCTATACTGTTTTACCAGCCTCCGAACTAGGTGAATTGCCTCAGTCATCGAACGACCAGGCATAAACCTAAATTGATTCTTTGAAATAGGAACTATCTTCCTCAACCTCTGCTTCACCACCCTTTCCTAAATCTTCATCGTGTGACTCAACAACTTAATACCATGATAGTTATTACAACTCTGAATGACCTTTTTTTTCTTATATAAAGGGATCATCATGCTTCATATCCATGCCTCGAGCATCTTAATAGTCTTGAAAATATTGTTAAACAACTAGGTTAGCCACCTCAACCCTGCTCCGCTAGCAAACTTCCAAAAATTCACCAGAATCTCATCGGGCCCCGTCGCCCTGCCCCTTTGCATCTTGCGAATGCCTCACAGATTTTCTCCACCTTAAAATGCCGACAGTAGCCAAAATTACGAGATTTCTCGATGTGCTCCAACTCCTCTAACACAATACTTCTGTCCCCCTCATCATTCAAGAGCTTATGAAAATAGGACTTCCATCTTTTCTTAATTAGAACATCCTCCACCCAAACTTTGCCATCCTCTTCCTTAATGCACTTCACTTGGTCTAGATCCTGACCCTTACGCTTCCTAGTTTTGGAAATCCTATACAACCTCTTTTCCCCGCCTCTCTCCTCTAAACTCGAATATAGTCTCTCAAAAGCTAAAGTCTTAGCAGTCTTAACTACTAACTTAACCTCTTTCTTGGCTAACTTGTACTCCTCCCTACTCACCTGCTTCTCCTCCTTATCCTTACTCTTAACCAACTTAATGTAATCTACCTTCTTTGTCTCCACCTTCTTCTTAACTTCTTCATTCCACCACCAATCCCCCCGATGCCGGCCAGACCAGCCCTTCAAGTCACCCAAAACCTCTTTAGCAGTTTCCTTAATGCAACCCGTAGCCCTATCCCATATACTATCCATGTTCCCCGATACTCTTATGCCCCTATCTCCTCTAACTTTGCCTCTATCTCTAATGCACTAACTGAAGTTAGGCTACCCCACCTAACTCTATTTATACCCTCCCCACCCCTGCTCTTCTTGCCTATCTTTATAACCATATCCATCACCAGGAGTCTTTGTTGGGTCACAAGATTTTCATTCAAAAAAACCTTACAATCTTTACACAAAGCTCTATCCTCGTTCCTAAGTAGCAAAAAGTCGATCTGAGTCTTGGTTATCCTACTATGGAAAGTAACCAGATGCTTCTCTTTCTTCGAAAAGCTAGAATTCACTACCACCAACCCAAAGGCCCTTGCAAAGTCCAAAAGAGCAGCTCCCTCAAAGTTTCTATCCCCAAAACCAAAGCGTCCATGCACATTATCGTACCCTATCGGCAAAATCCCGATATGCCCATTGAAGTCCCCTCTAATGAAAATCTTCTCCGAACTGGAACACCTTGAATCACATTATCCAAAACCTCCCAAAATCTCCTCTTCTCCTCCTCGCCTAGGTCCACCTGTGGCACGTAGGCACTACAGATGTGCACCGTAAACCCTCTAATGACCAACTTAATAGTCATCAACCTATTATTAACCCTATTTACCTCCACTACCTGCCCCCTAAGCCCTTCATCCACTAAGATACCTACTCTATTCCTATGCCTATCACTACCTGAGTACCACAACTTGTACCCATCCACATCTCTAGCCTTAGAACCTACCCATTTAGTCTCTTAGAAACACGTAATATTTATCCTTATCTTTCTAAGAATCTTAACTAGCTCTATTGACTTACTCTGAAGGGTCCCTATGTTCCACGACCCTACCCTTAACTTACCAACTCTCTTATTTGCTCTCCTAAAATCCCTCCCTTCGCATCTCAACTTTAAACCAACACTTGACCTCGACTCCACCCCCATCCCCCCAAGCCCCGCAGGATATGACCCTAGTCCATCATTTACCACCCAAGCCATTACACAACAGAAGCAACAGAAGAGGTTCAAAAATAGCAAGACAATAAAGACACCCTCAAAGCACACACTACATCCAAATTTTAAAAACAACAACTACTAAAAATTCAAATAATAGACAAGAAATCCCATGCAAATTATAGGCAATAAAAATACCGAAAAACCACGCGATAAAATAAAGTTTAAGGGTTAAAAGTCACAGGGATACGTATATCATGTAATCTGCTCTTGCTTGTTGTGCTGGAACCCGACAAATTGGGTCATCAGAATCACTTTGCAAAAAAGTCACCGGCTCAAATCTGGACAGTAGTTGTAATATCCGATAGAGCCCCCACCTACTTTTTCTGGCTCTGCTGCCTTCACCATCGATATCCATCAAACCAGTTTGCCAAAAACAATCACGAACTAGTAACCAGAAAGTTGTTGCCTATGCAAATTTACTGATAGTAGAGAAGGAAAAGAGAAGGAGGGGAAAGAAAGAGAGGGGGAGAGAGAGAGAGAGAGACCAAGAAAAAAAAGAAGAGAGAAAAGTATGCCTACTTATCGTTGGTGTTGTTTCATTTCCGGTGTCTACTTCACAGAGACTGACCAATCACATCAAAGTGAATGCAGGGAGAGGGAGAGAACAAGGAAGAAAGATAGAGCAATGTACTTACCTATCGCCGGCGTTTGCTTCACCGGCGACAGCACATACAAGTTAAAGAAGATATTGAAAGATATGTTATTAGAGAAAGAGCATAAGAGAGAGAAGAGGCCTCTGAGCATAAGAGAGAGAAGAGGCCTCTCCTAGACAGTAATAAAATCCATATTAATTATTTCCTATATCCATACTGGCAGCTCAATCTCTTGAGTCAACCCACCGGGCCTCAAGTGCTCCAACTTCACTTGCTAGCATACTATGCACTTAGCCACAAAATTGGCCACATCTCACTTCATATTATTCCACCCATAAATCTCCTTAAGATAATGATACATTTTTGTCAAACTAGGATAAACCTTATAACGTGACCCATGAGCTTCAACCAAAATCCTTCGTCGCAACCCATCAATATTGGGAACACATAATCTTCCTTAGTACCTCAGGATACCATCGCCACCAATCTCAAAAGCTACCACTTTTTTCCTACCTATATCCTCCTAAATTTGCATCAAGATAGGGTCCAAGATACGAAATGAAACTACAACATTAGAAATAAACTATGAAATCAAGTAAAGACAATCAATGGAGAGATAGATAATTAGGCACAAGAAGAAGGAGTAACAAAGAACAAAAAGTTATATCAAATCTTAATACCCTTAATTACAACTAGTTCAAAAACATAATTCCTACGGTGACCAAGAGAGAGATGAATGCCCTCTAAACTAATGTTTCTAAACAAAAGTTCAACAAAAGTTTTCCAACACTTTCACTCAATGGAGAAATATTCATTAATTCATCAATAATCTAGTAAAAACTAAGAGAATGAGACAACCTCCAAAGTATTTATAATTTAGGCTAATTATTACACTTTTAGGGCCCAAAAGTGGCCCAATTGCAAGAAAAGGCCCACTATGGGCTATTTTAATCCGCTCTTGAAATGTTAAAGCTAATCAAAAGCAGATCCAAAGCACCTTGGATGCAAGTCCTTTCCTTGGGGCTTCCTAGCACCGTTTTGCCTTCCCTTGTCTTCTCAAATGATCCTTGGACCAATGTGAGTGATTTCATCAACAAATGATACCCTCTTAATGGTAAAGAGGTTTCTTCAAGTACCTTTCTATTTATGAACAGTCCTTGGATCCTTTAAAGGTCCCGAGATTGACTTCTAGGGAATGAATTGGAGCTAATTTAAATTGTATCATCCTCTCTATCTTGAGAATAATTTTTCCTCAAATTCAAAGGGTGATTATCTTATATCATGTCAAAGAGTGAAATATCACACAAATTAAAGGTATTGTGCACTTGATATTTTGGAGGAAGGTTAATCTTATCGATAGTTCCATTTATTCTTTTAAGCACTTGAAAAATGGACCATCACCTCAAGGTATCAATTTGGATTTTATTTGGGTTTGAAACCTATCCTTATGGAGGTTCACCCTCACCTAATAACCTGGTTCAAGTACAAGCCACTTCCTTCCCTTGTTTACTCTTTTGGCCACCTCTTGATTCTTCTTCTTAAGCAAAATTCTAACCTTTTCATGCAACTTCTTCATGGTTTCCACCCTCTTGTCTCTATCTAAGCTTATAATCACCTCACTAGGCAAAGGACTGAGATCTAAAGTGATAAGGGCTTAAACCATAAAAACATTCAAAGGGAGTCATACCAATTGTCAAATCGATAACATGATTATAAAAAAATTTGACTAAAGGTAGGTGGTCCTCCCAAGAGGCCATTTTTCCTTTAACAAAGGTGCACAACATAAAACCCAAGGTTATAGTTACCATCTCTATTTTCCTATTTATTTATTGAGGGAAAACCGTTGATAAAAGTAATTTAGTGCCAAGCCTACCCCCATAACGACTTCCAAAAGTGACTAAGGAACTTAGAGTCCCTATCACTAACAATAGCCTCCGAAATTCCATGTATTTTAACATCATGCTCAATAAACAAAAAAGAAACATTATAATCATCATAAATTTTGTGACAAAGAATGAAATGGAACATTTTTGAGAACCTATCAACCACAACAAAAATGCAATCTCTACCCCTTCTTATCCTAGGCAATCCCAGAAATAAATCCATAGAGATATCAAGCCATGGGAATCAACTAGTGGGAAATGGGGTGTATAATCCTTGAGAGAGAAAGTAGGATTTTCACTTCTTCAATTCATTCATTGGCCACAAATTCTAGCAATATCTTGACACATCTTGGGCCACTAGAATTGTTCCTCTAGGATTACAAGGGTCTTGTCAATTCCAAAGTGACCCATCATACCCCCATCATGTGCTTCTCTCCATGAGATATAGGGAACACAAAACCTTCTTTCTTTAAATAATAAACAATAAACTTAGAGTAGGCATAGAAACACTATCCCTCTTCCACCTTTCGCTAGCCCATGTCTCACAATCTTGATAGATTTCTGCAAATTTTGGTTCCTCAGGGTAAATCATCTTTAGACTCTCAAATCCCATCAATTTATAATAAGATGTAAAGATAAGCACATGCTTCCTAGACAATGCAACATCTATCACATTTTATTTCCTTTTTTTGTATTGAATTATATAAAAAAATGTCTCTTGGAAAGAAATCCACTTGGAATGTATTTTATCGAGTTTATCTTAGGCCTGGAGATGTTTCAAGGACTTATGATTGGTTTAAATCATAAGCTCCTTGGACCATAAATAATGTTGCCAATTACCTAAGGCTCTAATCAAGGAGTATAACTCTAGATCTTAGGAGTAATAATTTATAGTTGCACCCTTGAGCTTTTCACTAAAATAGGCAATAGGTTTATGGTCTTGCATTAAGACAACACCTATTCCTACCTTAATTGCATCACATTCAATCTCAAACATCTTATCAAAATTGGGTAATTATAATAAATAGGCGGAGCTAAGAATAGCCTTAAAAGATTCAAATGCATTGGCTTGCTCATCACCCTATTTAAAAGATTTATCCTTATGGATCACCTCAGGCAAGGAAGCGCCTATGGTACTAAATCATTTGATAAATTGCCTATTAAAACTAGCCAACCCAGGGAAGCTTCTTACTTCACCAATTGATTTTGGAGTTGGACAATTATTGATGGTATCTATCTTAGATTTATCCACCTCGACTCCTCTTGAACTCCCAACAAATCCCAAGAATACAACTTCATTCATATCAAAAGAACATTTTTCAAGATTAGCATACAACTTATCTTTTCTAAGCACTTCAAACACATTATGAAAATGTAAGACATGTTTTCAAGGGATTTGCTATAAACTAGAATATCATCAAAGTATACCATAACAAAATTCCCTATGAACGGTTTCATCACATGGTTCATCAATCGCATAAAGGTACTAGGAGTATTGGTGAGGCCAAAAGGAATGACCAACCATTCATATAGATGAAACTTGGTCTTGAATATGGTCTTTCACTCATTACCCGGTTGCATCCAAATTTGGTGGTACCCGCTCCTAAGATCAATCTTAGAAAACACCTAAGACCATTCAACTTATCAAGCGTATCATCCAAATGGGGAATGGAGAGGCAATACTTTACTGTTATTTTATTGATAGCTTTACAATTAACGCACATACACTATGTTCCATATTTATTTAGCACTAGCAACACCCAAACCACACATGGACTCATTCTCTCTTAGATATATTTCTTGACGAAGAGTTACTTTAATAGGTTAGTTTCTTGGGTAATTGAGAACCCAACACAAAATCAATATGGTGCCTAATTCCCCAAAGTGAGGGGAATCCTTAGGGAAGTCCTTTGGGAACACATCTTCATAATCCTACAAAACAAGGGAAATAGAATGGGGGATAGGTGAAGTAGAGAGATTAGCATGAAAATCATGGGCTAAGAGGAGCATGGGTGTTTTGTTATCATGCTCTTTAAAAGGATCTTTGCTCCTAGTCAACATCATCAAGGGAATATTTCATTTCAACCTTTTATTCTTCTCTTCTTTATCCCTCTCCTTGGTTTGGTCCTCCTTCTTACCTTTTTTCTTACCCTTCTCTTTTAATTCTCTTAATTTTTTATAACCCTCATTAACTTAATATGGCAAAAGCAAATGGAGAGTAAATTTATGAATATTCATATCAACAGAGTACCGATTGGTCCTCGCATTATGCTTGGTTGAATGATCATATTGCCATGTCCTCCCAAGCAAGATATGACAAGCTTGCATGGGTATCACATTATAATGCACCTCATCATGATAATTTCCGGCTTTGAAAAAAATCACCACTTGCCTAGTCACTTTTATCTCACCATAACCATTTAACCATTGAAGCTTGTATGGTATGGCATGTTTGGTGGTTGGATATTTCAAGAAATCGAGCAAAGTAGCACTAGCCACATTAGCATAACTTCTCTATCAATGATTAAAGATCACACGTTTTACTTTATAAGACATTTAGTAAGTAATAAATTCTCGATTTGACTAGGGTTATCTATAGCCTTAGTAATCATTACATACCTCACAACAAAATTTGGATCCTCATACTCTTCATCTTAAGGCCAACCATCTTCATTATCCTTCTCTACTTGCTAATCTTCAGAGACCACTCTCCATCTTAGGATTTTTTTATCATTCTGATCTTCTAATCCCATCTCTTCTCCAAGGTAGTATAATTTTCTCCCCTTAGGATCACATTTCTCTGGTTGGGACATTCATTTAATTTATTTCCTCATCCTTGACATTTAAAACATTAAAAACCTTTAGGATTGGGATTAGGATATTTTGTTACCTTCATTCCTTGGCGGGTATATTAGAGTGGTCTTTTCTAATGGATTTTTGCCATTGGAATTGTAGTCCTTATTCTTTTTCCATTTGGATGATGATTGTGCTACCTCATTACTCGTACTCCAAGTTTTGGTAGATGAGTATCTTTTTGGTTTATGAGTTTCCATTTTTTCGATATCCCTCTAAATCTCCAAGGCTGCTTGGAAGATTTCTTCTATGGTTTCAAACTTATAGATAGTTATACATGTAGAGATATTTTTGTTCAACCCAACCTTGAAGTGTATGATGTCATGGTTCATGTTCTTTTGATGATCGAGCTTCAAGATTAATTTTTGGAATTCATAATAATTGGCCACAACATTCTTTCTACCTGATGAGTGGTAAACATACCACCCATTTACATCTAAATGCATGCACAATACTACGATTTAATGGTATAAATAAGACAACTTTGACATTTAAATGGACTAATTCCCATATTTTGTAGGTATATAAGTGATGAGAAAAAATAAGTAAGTGAGCTAAAAAGGGAAAAAAAAAAGCAAAAGATGGAAAAGACAGAGCAGGATCTGACCTCAGTTACCACAATGAAGGTCTGAGGGCCGAGATTATGGCCAGTTAAGCTTAGTCAAAGCCAGTGATTGCGAATGACTCATCACAATTATGAAAGTCGCAATTGTAATTAAGCTGGGGTGATTGTGGCAATGCGGGTTTATGCAAGGGGCAGATTTGTAATTTAATAGAATCAACCCAAATCCCATATAGAGTAAAACGCTTTTCAAATTTGAGTATCTTTTCAGATAGAATTGAACTTGGAGAAATTTGAAACCCTACCAAATTGAGAAACTTATTATGGCTAACTTCTCAAGTAGTTTTGGTTGTAATTAAAGTTGGATATTTTAGAATACTCTTGTTTGTATCTTCAATAAAAGCATTGAATGATCATTTTGGTATAATTCCTTTTCCTGGTTTCATGAGTAGCTAAATATATATCTTGGGATTATGTTGAAATAAGGTACAAATATGTGTGGTTTGTGATTTATTAGTGTAGATTCTTGGTTCTAAATGATGGGTTTCAGAAAATGCTTTCTTGATTGAGTTGGAATTTGTAGGTGAAAACCCTAAATTCCCAAAATTTCATATCATCCTTGAAAGAGAGATGTAAGTTTGCTTTTGGATCCTATATCATACTTAAAAGAGGGATATGAGTGACAAGGTGTTAGTGAATGATGGTTAGATACAGCTTAGTCCTATTTTATTATCTTAGAAAGAAGGGTGAAATAAGAATTAGCTAGATCTTGGGCATCTTCCTAGAAATAGGGATGCCCAATTAAGGTACTGGGTAAATTTTCTTTCCACACCTATAAGGTATCTTAAAGGGACTATGGGTGATAATCTTGATGTTTGGTTGAAAAACTAGCTTCAAGAACTCCTAACCTAGCCTACCAATGTAGTCATTAACTAGAATTTGCATCTGATTGTCATGCATCTATGCATTATTTACCCCTAGGAAGACATAATCCCAAGACTTGTCCCATATTTAAATCTTATCCCTATTTGTTACCTTTAATTGATAGTTTGATTATATTTTTATAAAATAACTATTCCAAACCATTGCCCCCAAATTTTAATTCATGTATTTCATTTTATTTACATTACGGGTATTTCTTTAGTAGCTATTTACACCCATAGGATTTGAAGACTAATTCCGCTCCTCAAGGATTCGACCATAACTCACGTTGGGTTAATATACTTGGCAATAATCACCTTTCCCATAAATCATAGAGTGATTTGAGCATTATCAAAATGGCACCATTGCCCGAGAGTGAAACTTGCTTTTTGCTTATGCGGTATTGATAGTAGCTTTGGATTTACCCATAGTGGTTGTTATTTATTTTTGTTGTTGTTTTTATTTCCTTTTAGGGATTTCAATAGTGTCCATGACACCATTAGTTACCATGCAAGTAATGCTGGGACCTTTGATGGGACCCTTGATGACAAGGAGCAACTCCGTGATGTTGGACGTGTGAGTGCTATTAGTATCCCACCTAATCAAGGGAACATGGTATTCCACTTCATGAGTGTTTTGTTGAATATAATTCAAATGAGAGGTATCTTTGGGAGAAAAGCTCAAGAAGACTCCAAGTTACACTTGAAGAATTTTGTGGAAGTTTGTGTCCCCTTTGACATTTCTCACGTCTCACAAGATTTCATATGATTGAATCTCTTTCCATTTTATCTAATGGGTGAGTTGGTATTGAGGATATGATCTATTACCATTGGGTCAATCACATAGTAGGATTAACTTACCCTTGATTTCTTAGACCGTTACTTCCCACCATCCAAGATGTTGCAATTGCATGATGAAATCACCATTTTCGTTAATTGACTATAGAACCTTTATATGAGTTGTGAGAGAGATTCAACGAGAATCTCATGCAATGTCCCAACCATGAGGTATCCAAAAATATGCTTCTCCAAATCATCTACAGGGCTTTGGATCAACTAAACAAAACCGTCGTGGATAATGTTGCTGGGGTTTCACTTGTGAAGTTGCTTTATGATATGGCTAAAAACTTTCTTGAGAAAGTCACAAAGAAAAATTAGGGGTGGCATACCTGAGACACCGAGGTATATAAATGGTCCCCTACCACCTCCTATGTTGATAAAGAACAAAGAAAGAGATATGTAGAGAAAGAGAGGAAAACATAGAAAAATATTGACAGAATTAGAGCTCCTAATGAAGAATGTGATGGGTGTACCCACAAAAATGGTAAATTCTGTGGCATCCAAGGTCTATGATAAAGAAAAGGACAAAAGAATTGATGAATAAATTTGATATTTGGCTAACTATTCAGTGGGTTCCTGCCCGGCCTATCACAGGCAAGATGGGAACCAAGGTTGGACCATTGTGATTGAGAATAGGATTGGTGTAATAGGGATAGAGATCCTGATGGTATAGATAAGGAAAGAGAGTATGATCGATATGTGTCTCCCGAAGATTGAGTAAAGGGAAAATAGTCCAATTTCATTGATCCTGAAAAATTCAAGAATGAGGATGTGTTAGCAAAGATCTTGATGAGAGTGGAGGGAATAGACAAAATGGTTCCAAAAATGAAAGGCAACTTTTCAAAAATAAACCAAATAGTTGTATCACACTCTACCTCAATCAAACAGTTAGAGATTCAAATTGGCCAAATGTTCACCCAACTTAATGCTATACAAAAAGGGGGGCCTTTCTAGTGATATCACTGTGAATGTAAAAAATGATGATTAAGTATTGGCAGTTGTCACTAGGAGTGGAAAAAACTTTGGTGATCATAGGGTGGAAGTTAAAAAAGAGGCTAATGTTGAACAAACAAATGTGAAGAAGAGGTATGTGGTTGATTCAAATGAGGAGGCTCCAAAGTCATAAGAATGGGATGAAAAAGAACCAATGATAATGGAAGAAATAGTTGATAAAGAGGGATATCCAAAGGTAGTTAAGAATGATGAACCACAAAGTGATCCATTTATTACCATGAAGGTTCCTCCTTCATCCCCTCAAAGGCTTAAAAAGAAGGAGGATAATGCCAAATTCAAGACGGTCCTTACTAAGCTTAGCAATCTATCAACCCATTGCTAGAGGCCATTCAAGAGATTCTGGGATTTGTTAATCTTATGAAGAAGTTGATGTCAAATAAATGTCTTGTTGATGGTTAAATCATAGAAATTACCCATGGGTGTAGTGCTATCATGACTAGCACTATAGTGGAAAAAAAGAGGATCCTAAGAACTTTACAAACCCTTGCACAATAGGGATACACAAGTTTGATAAAGCCTTATGTGGCCTTGGTGCAAGCATCAATCTCGTGACCTATGTAATCGATCAGAGACTTGGGTTGGGCCTATTCCACCAACAATGAGGCTATTGATGGTAGAACGATCCATCTAGAGACCGATTCAAGTTTTGGTGAAGATGGATCGCTTTATTCTTCCGGCATATTTCATTGTACTTGATTGTGAAATTAACCAAGAGAAACCTATTATCCTTGGCCAACCTTTCCTTGTAATCGAAAGACCAATCATTCATATGGAGTTAGGAGAAATGAAATTTTGGGTCCAAGATAATAAAGTATTCTTTCAAGTATGAAAGACCAAGAAACAACCAATGGAACTACAAGTAGTGTTCGTAATTTATGTAGTGGATGAGGAATTAGATGATGGGTCCCTTGAGAATCGAACTTGAAAATATGAAGAACGTCATTCCGCTCAGATAAATTAGGCGCTAGGAGGGAGGCCACCCACCAATTCCACAAAAGTGGCTCGTATTCTTTGTTTTTGATAAATAGAGTAGGTTTCATTTTTGTTGATGATTAATCCATGAAATTTTGGTATTGTGAAGTGTTTTGAATAAGGCTGAATAGGGGAAAGTGTGAAAAATTTATGTAGTAGACTGAGCTGGGGAAAATAGAGGACCAAAAATGGCTTCAGTTACTGCGATCATAGAACCCATGCTATCATAATCACGGAAGCCACGCGACCGTGATCACGAAACTTGGACTGCGATCGTGGTCACTACTAGTTAAATGACCTGCCAGATACCATATCCCCCCCCCCCCACTTTCTTTTCAATTTTCTCTCAAATTACAATTGACTTTGGTTGATTTTTGGCCTCCAAATTTATGCATCAACATCCCCTTGCATCCTCAATTGGGTATGTGGTTCAAATTCGCTCTTTTTACTAATTTGTATAGGCCTTAGAACTCATGCCTTAGGATTGGCCTAAAAATTGTGCTTTGAATGTTAAGATTTTTATTGATTGTGCTTGTGTAGTGTGGTTAACTATTTCTAGTGGTGTGCACATAGTTGGGGAAGTCTTGCATACCCAAAATTTTTCATAATGAAAGAAATAGATTATGCACACCAAGTGTTTGATTAAATGCCCAAAATAAGTTCTTACTAGTTTTATCATGTTTCAAGGGGTAATCAAACGTCTATAGGCTAATTTTTATTTACATAAAAATTGAAATTGGATGATTTAAGTTTTTAATAATTTGGTCTAGTATTAACTATGATACAACAATCGTGGTTACTGAATTGCGATCGCGGCAGCATAATTGCGACTCAGTGGCCCGCGATGAGACCAAAAATCCTGCAATTTAATTCTTTCTCAAAACCCATCAAGGCACCATCCCATAAGCATAAATTGATAACATAACAAAGTTTTCACATATAAATGTTGACATTAATGCTATTGTGTGATTCTCAGGTTTTCAAGGCTCAATATAGAAGATTATGACTAATCTCGGTTCATGGCCCTAGAATGCCACAATCAGTACTATGTCGACCTCCCTAAAACAAAATTTCTCCCTTTGAGAGGCATTTGTTTGGATAGAGCACTAGAAAAGATCTCAGCATTTTATGCCCGTTTGGTAGCCACGGAGTGAAGTTGTTTAGCCCTGGATATTTGCCAGGAAAATGAGCATTGTGTAAGAGAATTCTACACTAACCTTAGCATAGTATCTTTCTCTGAACCACTTCTGGGGATCTGGGGGAAAAATGTTCACTTTAGGACCAAACAAAGTAATGGATTTTATGGGTTGTTGGACGAGGACATGAGCCAATTCTAGGCAAAGGGGTGTAAAGCGGGGAGTAGGATGGCTAAAAAGTTGTATCCTGGTAAAGAGGTTCATTAGGTGGCCACCAAGAGGGTTATATCAATGAATTATTTCACAGTTGAGGCCAGGATATGGTTGAACATTATTTCTAGCTGGGTTTCTCCATGCACTCACATGACTGCTGTTCCAGATGTGCAAGCCCTCATGGTTACATTCCTTTAAATATTGGTTAGCTTGTGATTTCAGACATGAGGCATTTTAAGAACCACAGTGGTATGCTCTTCTTAATTCCTTTTTTGATTATTGAGCTATTCAATAGAGCTGGAGTTGAGGAGTACATTGAATACACTTGGGTGCACCCAAGGACCCCTATTTATCTTCTTAAGATTCGGGATGAAGGAGCATTAAGAAAACCAAAAAGAGAAATATCGACTAGGGCAAGTCGATATATAAGGGCACAAACTCGTGCAGGACATCCACAGTAGGTTCTTTTAAAAAGATCTTAGTGGACAGGATGGCTATAAAAGAACTTGTAGCAGGGTTACCTCAGGGGCTAGGAGAGTCTTTCACCACCCATCACTCCTATGTAGCTTGGTCCGACTATGAAATATATCTGTAAGATCAAAAGAAGCAGGGATCCACCATTGCTAGGCTTGAGAGAGACTACTCATCTCTAGAACATTCAAAGAGTGAGCTCAGGGACTCACATTAGAAGATGAAGAAGAGGGAGAGAAAGAGAGACAAATTTTTCTCGAAGATGTAGAAGGGGGTGAAGGGCTTTTGGAAGGTCATAAAACCCAGAGAGAAAATTTTTTCTCATAGAGTTGATAGTGATGATGAGGCCCTAGTTGAGTGGTCAGACTCAGATGATAGTAGAGGTGATACTAAGACAGATGGAGACAACCACTCTTGATACGACTATAGGGAACACCCATTTACTCTCTTTATGCTTTATTGATTATTTAGTAAGGTCACTACAAGTTTTTTAGTTGGGGTGACCATCTCCGCATCCATTTATTTTGTCCGTATTATTGAATATTTGTGGATGTGTTTTATTTTGATTTGGATGATTTTTATTTTTATTTGGATTGTAATATTCGGGAACTCTAATGGTTCCCATATTTCATGGATTAGATAATTATTTCAATTTTAGTTTTTATTTTTATCATACTTATGATGATATTGGACAAGCCTTTTTATATGATAGATTGAGTGGCGACATTCTTAAGGGAAAATCATTGTCATTGGGTTTTGAGCCATAGATACAGGGGAAATATGAGTACCCATAGCATTGGAGTTTTGGGATTATCCTTACACCTATGGTGAAATTTGAGTAGCCATATGGTTTGCCCTTTTAAGAGTCGAAATGTGAGATGATTGCTTGGTTTGGAGCCTCAATAGCAAATTTTTCATGGTGTAAATGTGAATTAAACACTCCCTTCCATCCAAAAATTTTTGAAAACCAAAGGCCTAGACGTGAATAATTTTTTAACAATACTTTACCTATTTTTGTGACTCTAAAGTCTTTACTTGTAGAAATTGGTAAGTACTCCCTTTTATCTCTAGTAGGAAATGCAATTAAGCCTCTTTGAAAAGTTTTCATGCCATGTACGGTGAGCGTAATTGTCTAACTCTCAAGCATACTTGTACCATCAGGAACTTGCCCCGTTAGTCTCTCAAGGCTAAATGTGATTATACTTGGTTGGTGAAATGATCTTAGGCCTTCTTAGTGAACATAGGAGCCCACTTTATCCTAAATTGCCTACCCATACATAAAATAGTATTCTTAGATACCTATTTTTAGCCTTCAAGCCTTTCTTTGGCAACCACATTACAAGCTCTGAACTATTCAAAGTATTCTCCTCTTTTGAACCCTACCCTCCTTGAACTTAGAAAATGAAATTTGAGGCCAAATGCCTAAGTTGGGGGTGGTAAATTTGGAATATATGACCTTGAGCCATGATAATATAAGTGGATTCTTATGATGCTAAGCAAAAAGAGAGAAGTGAAAAAGTGAAAAAGAGAGGAATCATCATAAGAAGGAATAAAATGGATTGAAAAAGAAATAGTTGAAATGAAAATGCTTCCAAAGAAATGGGTAAATCAAGGTATCTAGAGTAGGCATGTGAGTTTTGGAAACAAATGAAGAGGTCCATGATCAAAAGTTGGATTTAATAGTGTGATGTGGATGTTCAAGGATGGTTTAGTCACTTTGTTCCTAAATGATATCATACCCTTTCCCGAACCTACATTACAAGCTCGAAAAAGCCCTTAGAGATCTCCAACTAAGTGTATTCATTGTAGTAGAGATTGAATATAAGGGAAATCATATGGTATGGTACTTGTTAACATTGAGAGAGTCTTTGTGAGAGTGAGTTTTTGTACTTAAATCCCTTGTTCCATATTAGATAATTTGGTGTGTGGAATTTTCTTCTCATGAAGAGGAATGCAGATGTAGGTGAAATTGTCATCTTCTAAAAAATGTGTCAAAGGAGTGTAGTTGAGTTGCTATCGATAGGGAGTCACCTCCATAGAGTTGGTGAGTGATGCACTATTATTCTTTAAAGTCTTTTGGATCTTTGAAATTATGTTTCATGTTGAGGGGAGTCGTGAGAATAGTGTTGCCCATCTTTGAGAGATACATGTTGGTGTTAATCAAGTTCAAAGTCATTGTTATCATTTTGTTGTGTAAATAGGCTTAAAATTGATTGGTCTCAATGAGTAAGAAGTAGTACTTCTTAAGGACAAGCAGAGGTATAAGTTGGGGTGTTGATAAGTGGTAAACTTACCACTCATTAACATCAAAATTTGTGCACACTACTATAATTTAATAGTATGAATTAGACAACTTTGGCATATAAATGCACTAATTCCCGTATTTTACAGGTAAATAGGTGATGAGAAGAAAAGAAGTGAAGTGAGTTAAAAGAGATAAAAAAATTAAGAGAAGTGCAAAAGAGGGAAAAATAGGAGCAGGATCTGATATCAGTTACAGCGATCATGGCCAGTCAAGATTAGTTAGAGCTAGTGATCGTGAAGGACTCACCGCGATTGCGATCAAGATAGGGAGATCGCAAAAACACTAGTTTATGCCAAGGGGCAGATTTGTAATTTCATAGAACTGACCCTAAATCCCATATAGAGCAAAAACCCTTTCAATTTTGGGCATCTTCCCAACTAGAATTAAACTTGGAGAAATTTGAAACCCTACCAAATTGGGAAACTTATTGTGGCTAATTTATCAAGTTGTTTTGGTTTTAATTGAAGTTGGATATTAAATAATACTCTTGTTTGCATCTTTATGGAAGCATTGAATGATAATTTTGGTATAATTCTTTTTCCTAACTTCATGAACAGCTAAACATTTATCATAGAATTATTTTGAAATAGGGTGCAAATATGTGTGGGTTGTGATTTATTAGTGTATAATCTTTGTTATTGATGATGGGTTTCACTAATGCTTGATTGAGTTGGAATTTGTGGGTGAAAACCCCAAATTCCCAAAATCTCACATAATTTGGATCCTATATCATCCTTGAAAGAGGGATATGGGTGACAAGGTGTTAGCGAACGATAGTTAGATGTAGCTTAGTCCCTTTTCATTATCTTAGAGATAATGGTGAAATGAGAATTAGCTAGATTTTGGGCATCTTCCTAGAAATAGGGATGCCCAATTGAGGTATCCAAAAGGTTTCATGGGTGATAATCTAGATGTTTTGTTGAAAAACTAGCTTCAAGAACCCCTACCCTACCCTACCCTACCCATGTAGTCGTTAACTAGAATTTGCATTTGATCGTCATGAACCTATGCATTATTTTCCCCTAGGAAGACATAACCCCAAGATTTGTCTCTTTTTGAAATCTTATCCATATTTGTTGGCTTTAATTGGTAGTTTGAGTAGATCTTGGTAAAACAACTATTCCAAACCATTCCCCCAAATTTTAATTCATGTATTTCATTTTTTCTACATTACAGGTATTTCTTTAGTAGTTGTTAACACCCATAGGATTTAAAGACTATTTTCACTCCTTGAGGATTCGACCCCAACTCATGTTGGGTTAATATACTTGACAACGATCGCCTTTCCCATAAATCATGGAGTGAGTTGAGAATTATCATTATCTCGCCTCAAGATATACAATCTTACAAGTAGCTTATGTCGATACCTCTTCGGAACATTCCTTTGTCCCATGAATAACTTCAACGCATACAATGGAGGGGGTTGTCCTTCATTTAAAACATTTCCATATCTTTTGAAATAATCCCACCATGTATTGGCATACCCTTCAAAATAGGCAATGACATAGAAACTTGTCTTCTCTTCGGAGATATCATTAACTTGGAAGATCCTAGGACTCCCATGAGAGATAAGCTTTCAGACCTTTTTCACCTTCGAAAGTTGGGTGACTAACCTTGATTTAATTGATACACACATCTTGATCCCTATTATAGCTTGTTGGTTCCATTGATCATAACCTTGGGGTCGGTTTCCCATTTTCCTCTTCTTTTACCACCATGTTGGTTCCATTGATCATGACCTTTGGGGTGGTTTCCCAAGTTTCTTGTACCATTGGGTGCAAGACCAAATCTTCCTTCTCAATCTCAATAAACTTATTGATCCATTAGTCTATCTATTATTTCCTCTACCAACATGTCATCTTCATAAAATTCTTCGAACTTCATTTGTTGTGCTTCCCTTTCTTCCTCATTTATTTGGATGGGTTGGTTTTGGTTGAGGGGAGCTTGGAATAGAGGAATTTGGTTTAGTGGAGGTTGGTTAGGGTTCTAGATTCATCATGTTGTGTTTGGTTGAATTGAGGTTGGTGTGGTCGAAAAGGATTTTGGGTTTGTGGATATTTAGTGGCTTGAGGGGTAAAACCATGTGCTTATTGGATTGATCATTTGGTGATGGTTTTTTGAGAAAATATGAACCAAAGGATTTGGAGCATGCCTATTAGTCGAAGCATGGTAGCATTAAAGTGTGGATAGGGATGTGTTTTTTCAACCTTCCACAATAGCCACTCTTCCACCAATGAGGGATACACTCCCTTCAAAATAATCCACCTTAAGGTCAAGTGATTTATCTTAGCATCCATAGAATCAATTTTATGATTGAGAGTTTCAATGGTCGCTAAGATAGCATTTGTTGAGTAGTTATCCATGGTTTGTGTAGTCTCACCGTCCATAGCCATTGAACCTATGAAGAAATACACTGACAAAAACAACAAACACATTAGCGTTAGAGAAATTAAAGTCACAGACTCTTCACACGATGATTTACCTCACACTTGGATCACAAATATTGAAAGATGGTTATACTCCATGTGGTGATCGAGGTGTCAAGTACTACTATTGCTTGGATTAGATTCTTGTTTGAAGGACTCAAAAAAAGATGTAAGGACTTGAATCAAGAGCTGACAAAGATATTAAAAAGATAAAAGCTTGAAGGAAATTGGAGGATGAATGAATTCGGATTCAAGAACTAATCATCTAACTTAGTAGGTGAATTACTCGTTGTTAATAGTCTTAAGAATCTAGAGTTGAATTTAATAATCAAGAAATGAAACTAAGCAATAAAACCTAAGAAATTTTTTGTTTAGAAGTGTTAGAATTCATTTGGAACTTGAATTGGATATTGGGAAGGCTTGATATGCGTTTGGGAGGTGTCACACTCCTTGAGCACACCTCTAGAGCACTTCTAGCGCGGTATGGAAGGTTACTCACTGTTTTAACCTGTGGCAGAAGTTCTAGTATACCTCCAGTGTAGGCTGGATGCAAAAGAGCCTTAGACAATGACTTGAGGAACGACAGTAGGCTCGGAGCAGTGGCAGTGCACCTTGGGCGCAAGTCAATGGCAGGTTGGCCGCCCTTTTCTTGTTCCAAGACCAAAAATGCCCCTCAAATGGTCCTTTGTGTCCTCTTTTCTTGGAATATCCTTGGAATCTTTATATATGCTTAAATACAAACACCTTTGAACTCTTTTGCTTCCTTCTTTTTGGATCAAGAACCCTCTTTTGGATGAACTTTCAATATGAATATAACAATCTCCTTAAGAACACACCAAGAACACCAAGAACATCATTATTTCTAACCTTTTCTCCGGAGCTTAGAATGAGTTGAAATTTTGAACATATACACTTATTAGCCTTAAAAACTCATTCCAAACATGGATTTTCTCAAATTCTTCACCAAAATCTTCATATTTGAATTCACTTCAAACTTCTTCAACCTAAGCTTCAAACAAGGATAGAACACTCAAATAAGATCCGATTGGACTCAAATTTGGTTTATAGACTCGTATAGTGTTAGGAAACAAAAATCTAACACTAAAAACACAAGAAAACACAAAAATAAAAAACTAAAATTTGATGTAAGACCGAAAATGTGAATAGTAATTCTTTTTTTGATTTTTGATTTTCTAAAGTGACTAGACCCAAGATGGACTTCTTAGGAATGAAATCAAGCTCGGCTCTGATACCAAATGATACGAAAAGAAACTAAGACACTAGAAATGAACTAAAAAAGCAAGTAAAGACAATTAATAAAGAGATAGATAATTATACACAAAAAGAAAGAGTTTTTAAGACAAAAGGATATATCAAATCCTAATACCCTCAATTAAAACTAATTCAAACACCTAATTCCTACAATGACCAAGAGGGAGATGAATGCCCTCTAAACTAACATTTCTAAACCAAAGTTTGACAAAATTTTTTCAACTCTCACTCAATGGAGAAGCGTTCATTAATTCATCAATAATCTGGTAAAAACTAAGAGAATGAGCTAGCCTCAAAAGTATTTATAGTTTAGGCTAATGATTACACTTTTAGGGCCCAAAAGTGATGCAATTGCAAGAGAAAGCCCTTTCGCGGCTATTTTGATCCACTCTTGAAATGCTACAGTGGATCAAAAGAAAATCTAAAGTGCCTTGGGGGAAAGTCCTTTCCATGGGGCTTTCTAGCCCTGTTTTTCCTTCCCTTTCCTCCTCCAATGATCCTTGGACCAATGTGAGTGCGGTCATCAACAATTGACACCCTCTTGATGGTAAGAAGGCTTCTTCAAGTACCTCCCACTTTAAGAACAATCCTTGGATCCTTTGAAGGTCCCGGGCTTGACTTCTAGTGAATGGCTTGGACCTAATCCAGATTTTATCAACATCCTCCTTGATTTACATCAAGATAGGGTCCAACACTTGCTTCTCCTTCACCCTAGCATGAAGAGATGACTTTTCCACCTCTTGAACAATCACAACACCATCCTAGGAATCCAGGATACAAATATCAAGATTAGCCAAATCGTGAATGTCCTTCACCAAATCCCACTTTTTATTATCCATATGAGATAAGCTCCCCATGGAGAACCTTCTAAGAGTATCAGCAACCACGTTAGCTTTACCTAGGTGATAGTGGAGACTTATGCGATTGTCTTTTAGCAACTCGAGCCACCTCCTTTTCCTGAGATTTAGCTTCTTCTAAGTGAACACGTATTGTAGGCTCTTATGATCAAAATAAATATCTAAATGGACCCCGTACAAATAATGTCACCAGATTTTCAATGCAAACACCATAGCTAATAATTCTAAATCATGAGTTGGATAGTTCTTCTCATGAACCTTCAACTGTCTAGAAACATATACAACCACCTTTCTATGCTGCATCAACATATATCCTAGTCCCACTCGGGATGCATCACAATATACAACAAAACCATCAGTACCCTTAGGTAGAGTCAAGATCGGAGCCGAAGTAAACTTATCCTTCAACTTATTGAAACTACTCTCACAAGTATCAAACCATAAGAACTTCACATTCTTCTGAGTCAACTTAGTCAATGGGGCAGAAATAGATGAGAAAATTTCCATAAACCTTCTTTAATAACTAGCTAAACCCAAAACTTCAAATATCGGTTAGAGTCATAGGTCTAGGCCACTTCTTAACTACCACAACTTTCTATAGATCGACCATGATCCCTTCACTAGAAACAACATGACCTAGATAAGTCACAATATTTAACCAGAACTCACACTTGGAGAACTTCACGTATAACCTCTGATCTTTCTAGGTTTTCAATACAAGGCAGAGATGATCGGCATAATCCATCTCACTCTTAGTATACACTAAAATAACATCAATAAACACAATCACGAACAAATACAAGAACTGGCAGAATACCCTATTCATAAGATCCATAAATATTTTTGGGCATTAGTGAAACCAAAAGACATCACAAAAAACTCAAAATGGACATACCAGGTTTGAAAAGCAGTCTTAGGGATATCCACCTCCCTAATCTCCAACTGATGGTAACCCAATCGAAGATTAATCTTGGAAAAGTACTTAGTACCCTTAAGCTGATCAAAGAGCTCATCCATCCTCGAAAGAGGATACTTATTCTTCACAATTACCTTATTTAACTGGCGGTACTCTATCCATATCCGAAAGGACCCATCCTTCATACACACAAATAGAATTGGTGCACCCAAAGAAGAAACACTAGGGTAAAAAAAATCATTATTTAAAAGATCCTTTAACTTCTACTTATGTTCTTTCAAATCAGCCAGAGCTATTCTATAAAGAGGGACAAAAATAGGACGAATGTCCAGAAGAATATAAATCCCAAAATCAATTTCCCTATAGGGAGAAACACTAGGAAGATCATCAGGGAGCACCTTGTGGAATTCACAAACCACAAGGAAGCCTATAAGGAAGGAACTTCGGATCTAAAATACATAACATGAACTAAGGAACTACCTTCCCACTCGGTCACTGGCTTATTAAGAAAGTGGAAATTGACCATTCAGGTTTAATAATCAAGAGATGCATAGCACGAATGCAACTAATTAATCCCCAAGATCACATCAATGTCTAACATATCCAACTCTATTAGATCCACCAAAGTCTTCCTAACATAAACAGATATCACACAACCCCTATAAATCCTCCTAGACACAATGGAGTTACCCACCGGGGTAGACACAGAGAAGGGATTTAGAATACACTTAAGATCAAAACAAAAATAAATAGACACATAAGGGGTTACATAAGAGAGGGTAGACTCAGTATCAAGTAGACAATATGCATTACAAGAGAAAAGTTTGACCATACCAGTAACAACATCGGGGGACGCCTCAGAATCCTGATAGGTGGTAGGAGCATACAGATAGTTTTGACTAGTGTCAGACCCAAAAATAAAAGTGGCACCCTTTGGTGCAGGAGCTGACAAAGTAGAAACAAAGATCTTATTTACCCCAGAATAAACCCTAGAAGGACAATCCCTCTACATATGAGCAATCTAACCATATTAAAGCACTTGTTCCTTTTTTTTTCACAAACGCTACGATGTATCTGACCACAAAATCTACAAGGTGGATATGATGGATCCGACTGGGTCCCATCAACCTGAGGTTGGGCACCTTGTACTCTATGACCAAACTATTCTGAAAATAATGATCACACAGAGGCTTCAGATAAGGAGCACTAGCCGTAGAGTAGGAACCAGATTGCCCCACTTTTTCTTAGACCACTTTCCACAATCTCTACCACCCTGTTGCTGACCTACACCCTGATGTGATTATCAAACATTCTTATTTTTCCTCTCACATATCTCTACTTGCTTTTTTTTCCTCTTCCACTTATTGCATGTGCACCACAAGCCTAGAGATGTCCATATCCTTTTTAAACAAGGTGGCCTTACTTTCTAAGATCAAATCATGAGACAACCCAGAAGCAAATTACCTTATGCTAACCCTTAGGCTAGACACTAACTCTAGAGCATAGCGCGATAGCTGGATAAATTATAAGGTATGCACCTTTACTGTAATCCTTCTTTATTTCAAATTCACAAATTCCTTAGCCTTTGCCTCCCTCAACTCCTGAGAAAAGAAACAATTAGGAAAAGCACTAGAAAAGTCATCCCATAAAGCGGACTTGGCATCATTGCCCCTAGACTGGTCCTATTCGTCATATCACAGATACACCATATCTTTCAAGTGATAGGCAGCGAACTCCACACCCTCCACATCAGTAGCATTCATTACACGAAAAATCTTTTCTATTTTATCAATACAATTTTTAGGATCATCCTCAACTCTAGAACCAATGAAAGTCAAAGGACTCAACTTCATAAATTGACCAAATCTTGTAGCCTTAAAAGATAGAGCAATAAAAACAACATGCTCTATCTAAGAGGCCACCAACTGGGTAAGTAAATGGATCATCTGGAAAAACTCAGCATTCGACACACCATCTTGAGGTATTTGAGGAGGGTTTAGGGAAACTAGTGGAACTCCACTAGGGCAATCAAAAGTAGCAACCCTAGATCAGTTATGAACTCCTTGAGTAGGATGTGCTCCATATACATTGTCCTCATATAGGAAAGATGAGTTTTCATGAGTATCAGATCTTTTAGAAGGCATGATTTGAAAAATGAACATATTGTAATTAGAGTAGATTTAAAGATATTAGACTCTGTAGTCTGAAATAGAACATCAAGAAAGGAAAATATTCCTAAATGCCTCTTAGCCTCTTCTTTATAAGTGTGGAACGCTATATACCCATAAAAGAAACTCTACTTGACATGGCATTGTGGATATTCAATGACACCAAACTTGGCTCTGATACTAACTTTGTAATGACCAAAATTAGGGCGTGGCCTTAGCGGGTATCTCAAGTCCAATAAGGACCGGAGACCACCCCATGAACCAAACTACAAAACATAGTACTCCTAATATTAGATGAATAATGAATATATAACAAGATTGCATAAGAAAAACTTAGAGAAATTTAAGACATATCTACAACTAATAACTGGTAACTGAAAACCATCACCACCCAAGTCTATAGTAATCCAACAAAGCCTTCTAAACAAAACAGAAACAAATAAAGTGTCAGGACATGCCCGCGACCCAGATAATGACAAAGACAATGTTAATAATAATGTAAAATCTTAATTATACTCTACGAAAGAAACTGATGAAATGTCTATGTCTTCCAAAAAATGAAAGATCAACACTTTACCACAAAAAATTAATGGACCGAGTTAATCTACCTAACTCTATGCATGAAAAGTAAAAGTATCTCCAATGCCTACACCGCGTGGGGATAGAGCGTCCAAAGATGGTTAGCAGGTTGAGCACTAATAAATAACTCAAGGGTAAAGGAGCAAAATAAAGCCATGATCAATCCTTTAAGATCAGATAAAATGCAATGCACATAACTAGATGCATATACATAAATACATATATATATATCACATGTCGGGATAAGGAATAAGGCTTAACATGTACTTTAAAACTTTAGCCTAGATTCTGTAGCTTAACCATCATAAAATAAGAAGGCACCCATGTGCTATATGGGTCTATCTTTTTCCTAACTGAAAGGATCCTAGTGCATGTAACTGCATGAACCAGAGGATGTACGTATGCACCATGGAGGACTCGAACCTCCCAGCATACCAAAGTGACTAAAGCGCCCAATCATGTAATGTAATATGAAGGACTCAAACCTCCCAATTATGTGATAATAATAAAAGAGGACTAAAACCACCTGGTCATATAGAACCTCACATCAATAATTAAGGTTTTCGGTGTTGATCCTTTGATAACTCCACTTTCACAACTCAGTTACACAACCTCATTAAGGCTCAATTAAAATAATTAACACAAATACCCATTTATTAAAACATGATACAGATTTAGGCATACACTATTGGTAGCATCATACCAACTACACTTGTAAGGTAATATCAATATGCCAAAATAATTTATCATCACTTGGGGAAATTCACAAACTTTGTGGTTTAATTATACATTAGCTTAGGAAATTACACAATCCTATAAGATCAATATAAAATCATTATGGTTTATTAAATCTTCACATTATGCAACAGTTAAATAGTAATTCAATGTGCATACTTTTCATATTCAAAGAAAATTTCACAATTGGGGTTGAGGTTATTACCAATTCAACTTTTAACATTCACCAAATTTAGGGAACTCACAATCCCCTTGTTTATTCTCCACACCCATGCATCAAATTGGTTTCAAAACCACTATTTAAACATAACCAATTGCATATACAATCATGAAACATCATATAAATAACAATTATTCAAAACCCTCAACCCATGTTCAAAACTGATAGCAAAACCATATGAGTAATACTTTAAAACAAATACTTTAAGAAGAGCAATAATTTGGGAAGAGCAACATGCCTTAAAAACCCAAGATTATGGAGAGAATTCAACCCTTTAAACTCTACTTAACCATTTCTTGGAAACCCTAAGTACAGATGCTTGATAGACTTGAGAGAGATGAACGAGTGTTTGGATCGTGTTATCAATAAAAATAAGGCCCCAAGTATGTTTATAAGTCGTGGGTTATTATTGGTATAAAAGGTAAATTTTTAAATACCCCTATTTAAAAAGCAGAAAAAATAAACTGTCAGTCATTACGAGTTTCATAATGACTCATGACGACTCATCTCTATGAGTTATTATAAAGAAAGAGTCACCATGTACACCCACTATTGACCTTATGACACATATAACATGGATTGTAATGGGACCCTACAACTTGTACGGTCCAGTCATAGCCAACACACAAACCACTTGGGTATACACTAGGCATCCTATGCTTTGCACACAACAACAACCTATTATGAGTCCTTACAACTCATAGTGAGATATTCGTACTCAGAGAAGAAGACTTATCCATACACAATAGTTAGGTTATGATTTAGGTCCAATGACTCATTAAGACTCCTTACGACTCGTAGGGTAAGTCGTAGTTAGGATACTAAGGATAAAATTGTATAAATTTTCAAGGAACAAAATCCAAGATATCATAGGTAGAGATGCAAGAAAATGGCCTAAGAAGAAGTGGGGAAACTTTGGTTCTCATTCTATGGCTAGTGCTCCATATCTTAAGTTATTCGATGACCATTATTTTCAGAGCAATAGTGAATTCAGGGCATAGGGTTCCCAGTCTTAGGATAGTGAAGCTCAGTCAGCCCCGTATTATCCCACTTGTCATTTTTATGGGCAAGTACATCATGGATTTTATGAGGAGGGGAGAAATAAGTGCTTTAAGTATGGTCAGTTTGTCTACTTAAAGTGGGATTATCCATTAGTCAAGGTTTCTACTGGGCCTAATAACACTCTGATTGCCACATATTCAGCTTCGCACTAAAGGGTGCTACTTTTGGCTCTGAAACTGGTTAGAGCCACCTTTATGCTCTTTCCACTCATCAAGAATCTGAAGCTTCTCCTGATATTATCACTAGTACGTTACAACTCTTTTCCCATTATGCGTATTATCTGCTTGACCTGGGTTCTATGCTTTCTTATGTAACCATTTATGTGACTATTCACTTTGGTTTTTGTCCCGAGTGTAATCCAAACCCCTTTTCTATGTCTACCCCGATGAGTGACACTATTATGGCTAGAAAAGTCTATAAGGGTTATGTGGTGTCTATCCATTGTAGGGAAATGTTAATGGATCTAACAAAGTTGGACATGTTATAATTTGATGTGATTTTGAGGATGGATTGGTTGCACTTGTGCTATGCATCACTTTATTATAGAATCCGAAGGGTCAGTTTTCAATTTTCGAATGAACTGGTGATTGAGTGGGAAGGTAGTTCCCTTGTGCCTAAGAATAGATTAATTTTGTATGGGTGTCTATACCATTTAGTTTATGTTAAATATTCTATCTTTGAGGGTCTTTCACTGCAATCTATCCCAGTGGTCAGTATTCCCTAGTGATCTTCCTGGTGTTCTCCCAATAGGGAGATTGATTTTGCGATTGATCTTCTTCCGAACACTCATCCTATATCTATTTTTCCCTATAGAATGGCTCTAACTGAGTTAAAAAAACTTAAGGAGTAGTTGAAAAACCTTCTTGACAAGGGTTTCATTCGTCCTAGTGTTTCTCTGTGGGGTGCTCTTGTGCTCTTCATGCATAAGAAGGATTTGACCTTTCGAATATGTATAGGTTACCGTCAATTGAATAAGGTGATTATGAAGAATAAGTATTCTCTTTCTAGGATTGATAACCTATTTGATCAGCTTCAGAAGCAAAGTACTTTTCAAAGATTGATCTTCGGTCGGGTTATCATCAGCTAAAAATTAGGGAGGTGGATATCCCTAAGATTAATTTTCATACCCAGTATGGCCATTATGAATTCTTGGTCATGTTTTTGGGTTTGATTAATGCCTCGGTAGCAGTTATGGATCTTATAAACTGGGTATTCCATCTGAGGTTGTGGTATGGACTACGTACATTTACCTCCCCAGACTTCACTTGGTGGGAATATAGTGGGTATGTTGTTGTTGTATGAACCAGGTAATTTATCAGTTTCCGGACTTGTTCATCATCATGTTTATTGATGAAATTTTGGTATATTCCAAGAGTGAGGCGGATTATGTTAATCACCTCTGTATAGTGTTGTAGACCCTTAAGGAAATTTTTTAAGTATGAGTTCTGGTTGAATGTTATTACTTTTTTAGGTTATGTTGTATATAGTACAGGGATCATGGTGGATCCATGAAAAGTTGAGACAATTTTGAAGTGTGAAATCTTGACAAGTAGTAACCGATATCCCATTTGCCCAAACGTCAACCCTTGTGGGACACTCTTGTTTATTTAGGAATCTGTGACTCCTTACTTTGCCTATTTCTAACCTCACCTCATTCCTTCCTGTACCAATATCTAGGTAAATAAATTAACAAAATATTGGAACTTGAAATTGGTAACCTTTCCTTGAGATCACTAAAATAAGTTCCATCTTTCGAATAGGATTAGTGGAGATCGGTAGGACTCTACAGGGAAAACCAGAAGCTGTGACCCTTGACAAGGTTTGTCCCCCATGAGTTGTACTAGATCTATCTATGTTGTCCTTGAGTGTGATAGACAAGTTTCCATGAACTTTAGATCATTGAGAATACATAATCCGAAGAGTGAACCAAGGAAGATTTAGAGAAAAGTTAAAGATCTTATACTCCATAGCCCGAAAGTAGAATAAACAAGAACTTAAAACATTCCTAAATGCCTCGTAGGCTCCTAATTATAAGTGTGCTGCACGACATATCCATAAGCAAGACTATACTCGACATGGCTTTATGGACACCCCATGACACTGAAACCTAGCTCTGATACCAACTTGACATGACCTGAACTAGGGCCTTGCGTAATGGGAAATCCCAAGCCCAACTTTGATCGGGAACAACCCTCGTTACCCAACCTAACCACCAAATGCATACCTTGAGTAGGCTGAAGTTCTAAAAAATAATGAGATAGCGTATCCAACCATGTAGTGACTCTGGGATAAGTCTATATTTGAGACCAACCCAACCAAGTCCAACCACCTAATGACCAACCAAACCAATGCGGAAACCATAAACCACTATGATAATAATAAGCCAATGTATGAAATTATATAACAGAATAGTCCATACCATACCCAAGTCCATAATTGTCTATACAAAGCCTCTACCCCAACCAAAGAGTACCTAGTCGGGACATGCCCCCGACCATAGCCAAAAACCAAAGTCTATGTAAGACAAAAAATATGTAAAGTAAACCATGACATAAAACATATGCCTTCTAAACTATGGAAGCTCACTACTCAATCCAATATCGACTGCACCCGAATCCGATCACTAAGAAAGAGGAGTAGAATGGCCGATTCCAGCATAGCGTGGGTACACAACCATCAGTAGACGAGTTAGCGGGTGAACACTAGCATGCACTTAGGATAAGAATAGAATAATTCCATTTATTAAACCAAGTAAAAACCATACTAAATGAATACAACCATACATATATATTGTAACCATGCCGGGAAAGGGAATCTCTTTTAGCATGCCTTTTAAAAACTTTATCTGAGTTATGTAGCTTTGCCATCCTAAACTACCTACGGGCTATATAGGTTAAGCTCCCTTTATTGAAAGGGCTTCAGTGTGTGTTTCCACATGACTAGGGGATAAAACTTGGGATGAATAGTACATCCCCCAAGTAAAGTATGACATTATGCACACGGTCACCAAGACCAACCTCACATCGACAAATATGGGTTTCTAGTTTTGGTCCCTCTAAGACCTCCACCTTCCACAACTTTGCTACATATCCCACCATTATCGACCAATTGAAACCATTTAAAAACAACCAAGTGATCTATTTACCATTTATTAAACAAGGCTATATAGAGGTGGTATTGTCATACCAACTATACTTGCAAGTACTATCCATAGCCAACCATATATAGGTTTAAGGAGACTTCCAATTGCCCTTCCATTTACCATATTAAACCACTTGGGGGACTTATATGTTCCTCATAAGCATAAATATTTAGCATTTTACCATTCCAAACCATTTAAACTAATTCCACTAATTTATTCACTTGGGGGATCTCCATGTATCCCACAAGGTTTTCAAAATAGACCAACCATGACCACCCAAACCTTTACCCTTTAAACCATTCCAAACCATTTTAGACCATGCCAAAAATTTAAAATATTTATACCATTTAAACCATTTAAACCATACAAAACCATCCATATCCATTTAAGGTTGCATTACCAAACCAAATCATGCAATAATTCCAATGAAAAGTCAACAATAGAGTAAAAACATTCTTTGAGGCATTTTATCAAACATGTTGAGGGCATACCTTTACCAAGACCAAGACCAAAACCAATGCATAAAACACCATAATTTGGGTTACTCAAGACCTATTAGTTAAACCATAACTAAAAAAATACCCCTATGCACGAACCATAACAAAAAATATGTAAAAACATAGTTTAAACAAATACAAAACTATATGCATCAAGACCCTCAACATATGTTTCAAAAACCACCATTCATGTTTCATATATAAATGGTTAAAGCACAATACTCATGCCTTTATTTGGAAATAACAATAAGGTAAGGAGCATATTCCTTATACATGAAAAATTCACGAATAGAATCTTGACCTTTGAGCCCTTTGAAGAACACTTAAGAAACCCTAGCCTCCAATATTTCAAGAGTGAGTTTGAGAGAGTATTTGAGGTGTTTTAATCCTTTAAAAAGTGTTATAGAAGGCTACCAAAGGTTATATAACGTGAGTACATAAGGTTTTAGGAGTAGGAACTGTCCAAATTAACCTTGACTTAAAATTTAAAACAAGTCACGTTTAGGGGTATGACTTCCCCTTACCATCCGTATCTTAGGGTACGATTGGTACTCCAAATCATACCTAACACCATGCCAAGACCCTGCCTAATGGTTTATATACGACTCACACCTCCTTAGTCATACCTTAAGGGTACGAGTGACACACCCAATAGTACCCACAACCCAAATCATGGGAAGATTCCTCAAGATAACACCTTAGGCAACATACGACTAAGCCTTACACCCCTCGTATCCCTTTAAATGACTCATACAAAGAAGAGTCGTACCTTGGGAAATAGCCAAGCTAAACACAATACCTAAGGTACGAGTGAACTCCAAGGTAGCCCCTAACTCATATCCAAAGGGTACGAGTGGTATCCTTGAGTCGTACCAAGCCTAGTGAGTCAAAAACTTTGGAAATTTTGCAAGGGTCCAAGACTTGGGTGTTTCATTATTACATAAAACTTAAGAGATTATGCAAACCAGCAATACCACAAGAATATGAAAAGCTGTTGCTGCTCCCAATGTTATCCATCAAATCATAATACTCTAAGTATATGACTACAAATTCTAATAATCGCCATAACAATACCACAAGATATGAATTTAGGGATGTAAATTGTAAGATTAGGGTTACTCTTTATGTATTTATACTAAATATATATATATATATATATATATATATATATATATATATATATATATATATATATAAATATATATATATATATATACAATAATAATAATAATAATAAATACATATATTAGTTCTAAAATTTTAGTTTTTCGATTTAATCAAATTGTTTTTTGGAAAAATCAAAAACCAAACCGTTTAACCAAATTTTTAAAATTTGAAATTGAAACCAATCCAAAAACTCAAAACCAAAATTAAATTTCGATTTGATTTTTTGGTCTTTTCGGTTTGACCCAAAATATGCTCAACCCTACTTATGACTTTTGACTTATTTATAACAGTTAGCTTAAAATTAAGTTCTCATAAGTATTTTTTAAATATATCCAAACACATTAAAAATTTTTAAAATTCAATTTTGGCTTAAAACAATTAAAATAAGCCAATTCAAACGGAATCAAAATTGAAAGAAATATATATTTTTTAACTCTTAAATGAATAATTGGTGACATTGACTAACTTAAAGGGTTAAATATAATTAAACAAACTTTATTAAGTTAATAATGAATTTAATTAATATTTTTAAAATTTTTTAATCTTTTAAAAAAATAAAACAACTCATATCCCTGTCCTCTCCAAATCAACCATCTCTCTCCCATTTCTTTCCGATAGTTTCTCTCAAACTTTTCCAATCAATAGTTTTGCAAATTTTTCGCTTCAATCCTCGATGGCTTAAACCTACAATGACAAATAGTTTTGAGTTTCTTTTTTACCTTTTCCCATCAATCAACGTGATAACATTCTTTGGTAACAACAGTTTCGAGTTCTTCATCATTCCTTTTCGATGTTCACAAATAAAAAATTATGGTTTTTGTAGTTATGAAGAAAAAAGGAGTTTGAGTCAACTTCTCTTCTATTATTGGTTAACAATTTAAATATTTGTTGCTTAAATTTTAAATGGGGACTCATAAAAATCCTAATTTGTCGTATTTCTTCTCTTCTCTTTTTAGAATGAAATATGATTTTGTGTTGTTATTGTAGTTTTTATTTTGGAACTGATGAATTGATTTGTTGGTATTTGTTGTGTTTTTTGAAGTTTGTTTTTTGTTGTTTGTGTTTGTACAAACAAAACAACAATGTTGGTGTTGTTGGTCAATGTTGATGTTCTTATTGTGTTGTTAGGTTGATATTTTTGCTTGTGAGTTGTTATTGTTCTAGGTAAAAATAGTGTATTGATAATAAATGGTGATATGGTTTTTGTTCTATTTAACAAAATATTGCTATCGGTATAGTTTTTTTTAAAATAGATGAATCATTTGTTGGATAAAATCCTAATAGCTTGAAACACCTAGGCTTTGGTCTCTTCAAATATTTCCTTAATTAAAGCTTCTGGACTAGGTAAAACTTTAGGGTACTAGTCGCACCCTTGGATATGATTAGTGACCCCCTCTCATATAGCAGGCAGTGTGGTTTGGGTTACACATGGTCCAAGATACAACTTGGACTTCCCATGGTTGTATATTAGGGTATGTGTCGTACACTACATAGTCGTATAGAGTGTTGAGTTAACCTAGTTAAAACAATCTGGGGTACGGTTTAGGGATACAGTTTAGGTACCATTCATACCCTTGGGTATGAGTATTATGTGTGGTTGTACCTTGGGCAGTGTAGGGGTCCTTGGTGAGGCCTAGGGTACGAGTTAGGGTACCACTCATACCTTAGGGTATGATTGAGTGAAGTGAATTGTACCTTCTTAGGAGCCACTTTTCAGCTTTTAAGTCAAGGGCTTTATGGATATTTCCCACCCCAAAACCAATAGTTCCCATCACTATATAACGTATTGTAGCCTCTCTTAACAATTATTTGGTGGATCAAAAATACCAAATACTTTCTCTAAACTTCTTCAAAAAGATTGGAGGCTAGGGTTTGAAGAGGGTTCATCTAGAGGTAAGAGAGGTGTCAAGTTCTTCTGTGAATCTTCTTGTATAAGGCATATACCTCTTCCCTCCTCGTTAGTTCAAAATATCATATGTTTTAAACAATGATTTTGACTTGTAAACGGTGGTTTTGAAATCAAATGTTGAGGGTTTTGTTGTATAGTATTGGGTATTGTTTACTCTTGTTTAAACTTGTGTTTATACATATGGGTGCTTGTTTATTGTGGTTTAACAAATGGGCCATGAGTAGCCCTAAATTTTATGATTCTTACTTTGGCTTTGGTCTTGATAAAAGAATGCCCTCAAGGTATTTGTGAAAATGCCTAAGAGAAATAAATTTTCACTTGTTAATGGTATATTTATTTATGATGTTGGCCTAATAAATTTGAGTGCTTGGTAAATAACTATGATGAACCTAGTATTTTGAATGGTTAGAAACGGGTTAAAGTCCTTAAACATGGAATTGAATTTATTGTGTTTGAGTCCCCTGTAAAAGTTTATAAAGTCCTTAAACATTTTAGGTCATGTCAAGTTGGTATCCTAGCCTAGTTCATGGTTAGTTGGGAGTTTACAAAGCCATGTCAAGTAGAGTCTCTTTTATGGGTGTGTAGCATACTACACTTATAAAGAGGGGCTATGAGACATTTAGAAAATTTTCCCTTTCTTGTGATTCTATCTCAAGCTATAGAGTCTATGGTCTTGGTTTCCTCTAATTTCTACTTGCTTATCTTTTAGATTATGTATCCAAGAAGATCTGACGTTCAAGCAAATTCTTCAGTCCTGACTGAGGGAAATATGGACAAAGCTCATCTAATTTCTAAGGTTAAAATTTGGTTAAGGGTCATGGCATTCAACTATCCTCACGGGGTTCCACCTGCTCCTACTAACCCTACTTTTAGGAGTGACACTCCTCCTTAGTCACCTCAAAGGGATATTATCGATGTTGGGTTTCATAACTTTTGCTCTGTTGACTCAGGTTGGTGGTAAGTGGTCCAAGGTAAAGCATTGGGTGGGCCTTAACTTCCATTATGCGGTTAGTGCTCCCTACTCAGAGCCATTGGGAGACAAATATTTTCAAGTGGTAGTATTTCTAGAGCATAAGGCACCTAGTCCCTGGATAGTGGGGCCTAATTAGCACCAACCTACCCTCTATGTAGATTCTGTGGTCACCATCATCATGGTCAGTGTGAGAAGGAGAGGAATAGGTATTTTAATTATGGTCAATTGGGCCACATATAATGGGAGTGTCCCATAATGCTTGCCACTTGGGCAAATAGAGTACTGGTTGCCACTTCTCCAGCTCTTACACCTCGGTGTGCTACTTTTAGCTACAACATTGGTCGGGACTATCTCAATGCTCTTACTATCCCTCGGTAGCTTGAGGCACCTTCTGATACTGACGAAGTCATGTTGAAATTCTTCTTTCGTGATGAGTATTCTTTACTTGGTACGGGGTTCCACTCTCTCTCTTGTTTGACCCTATTTGTGATTTTTCTAATTTGAACTTGGCCCCAAGGATTATTTTGGACTCTTTTTCTATATCTACCCTGATAAGTGATTCTGTGATTGTAAGGAGTCTATAAGGGGTGTGTGGTAGCTGTTGGTAGATAAGAAACTCTTGTTGATATGATAGAGTTTGATATGGTTGATGTTGATGTCATTTCAGAGCTAGATTAGTTGCACTCGTGCTATGCGTTCTTATATTATTAGACCCATAGGGTTTTCTTTAGGTTCCCTAATGAGTCATATATTGGAATAGGAGGATGGTTCCTTAGTTCCTAAGGGAAAGGCTACGTCATATTTTAAAACTTAGAGGTTGATCTTTGAAGGGTGGGGAGGGGTCTCTTAGATAAAGGTTTTATCCACTCTAGTGTTTCTCTGTGGTATACCTTGTTAGAAGTGTAGGGTGGTTGATAGATGTCATATTGGAATCTAGGTGTTGATTTAGGTGAAGAGAACATGTTAGCTCGAGCATAATAATACAAAAGTTACAGAGGTAGATTGGTTAGATATATAAAGTTTAGGTATACAAAGTCCCAGTGTCCCTAGTAGTCATCATGGGTGAGACCCTTAGAGCGAGGTATCGTACTTATAGATAAAATGAGTTGAAGGTCGAGGGTTAATCTTAAATTTTGTTCTATTGGTTGACTTCAAGGGAAGGTCGGGGTGCATTTACTCCTATTCTAGTGATTCTCTCCTATCTCGATTAAGAGAGAACTCTATCGGTGTTGTATGTATTCTAATAATGCTTATGCCTAAGGTTCGCATCTTGTATATGTTTTATCCCCCATATATGAGTCTTGACCTTACATTGCATTACCTATGGTATATGTGGTGGTGTGTCTTTCAATATCGAGTCCTAAGGACTCCCCCTATGGTGTCTTGTGTCGAGATGAGTTTGATTTATGACCTAGGTAGTTTCTATGAAGCACTTCGTGCCTATGGTGCCATGTCTCTTTATGAGGGTTTTGAGTTGGGCAGCATAAATGGTTCATGTGCTTTAGTTCCTTAATGAACCTTCTTATGGTATGGTGGTAGTGGCCTTGGAGGTGTGCTGATATGTTGAAATGAGAGGAAGTAGAAGTCATAAGTGGGGGAGACTCTGGGTGTCTAAGTGGAGCTAAGGTTATGGAAAAAGAAGGGAAGGGTATGGTATGGTAAGGTTGTTGTCAAGAATAATGACTAAGATAGGTGTAGATAGTGAAAATTCTTATTGGAAGTGATAGGGGTTGCTGAATCTTTGGAAGGGTTGATCATACGTAGGAGAGGTAGGCTTGAATGTTGTGGTTAAAAGATGTACCAAAGCGTGGGGTTGGGTACTTAAGAAGCTCGGTAAGGCATGATCTTTGGCTAAGGTAATGAAAGAGGAGTAGTGTTTTGAGTGGGTGTAAGAGGTACAACTTATTGGCTTAGGTTAATTCCTCCTTGCTTTGGATAAGCTTGAAGGTGGAACTGGTGTATGCTTAGATGTAAGTTCTTGTAGTGATGTGTCTCCAGGAAGTTCTAAGATTGAATCAGGCTTGCTCTCTAGCATGAGTTCCACTCTTCTGGTATCCCTTGTATGTATTGGGAAAGTGTATAGGTGATCCTTCAATTAGATGTTCCCATAGAGGATGTTGATTTTTTGAACCCTTTTACCTATGAAGAGATCCTCGTAAGGATCTTAGATTGACAAGTCCGCCAGTTGCGAACAAAAGAGGTGGCTTCGATGAAGGTTCTATGGAGGAACCAAAAGTTCGAGGAAGCTACTTGGGAGGTAGACGAGGGCATGAAGTTTAAGTATCTGCATTTGTTTTCCGTTCCATAAACTCATGGTTGAGGTATGTGTTTATCTTCTTAATTTGATTTATGTCTATGGTAGAAAATGGGTCCAAGCCCCTAAGCTTTGAATTGAACAAATGTCTTTGATAGATAATGGGTTCGAGTCCCATAGTCAATGAAATAACTGGTTGATTGATAATGATCTTGGTGTGTGACTCATCCTTATTGTATGTCTTGATTTCTAGCTGGGTTAAAGGTTAGTTGATGTGTATTAATGCGTCAACTCATGTTTATATTTGCCTTGCCTATCATTTGAGGACGAATGATCCAAGTGGGGGTGAATTAAACACCTAGGCTTTAAACCCTTAGAAAATTTCCTTAATTGAAGCTTTTGAACTAGGTATGTGTAATGCCCCGCAAAATCCTCTTCCAGTCTGAGCCTTAGAGCGTATTTGGTAAAGAAAAAATTCGAGTCAAAATATTTCAGAAATATCCTCCCAAGTATGAAATACTTTGAATCGTTTGGAAATCTATTTGAGCATTAATTAAGATCATAAAGGTCCCCTAACTCATGGTCGAGTTGAAAGCTTTCCTATCGTTCAAGTTTTACTGACCGTAAAAATTTGGGTCAACTTCAATAGACCATAACTCGTTGTATATGAAGAATTCGGTGGATTCCAATATATTAAATGAAAGGTCTTTGAATTAGCTTTCCAACGATATCAATTTCAACTAAATCCGCTATCGGAGAAAAGAGTTATCCCCATTTTATTACAGCATGTCAAGCTGGAAAATGGTGACGACGTTTCTGACGGGATATCACGTTTCTGATGACCTTTTTGACGATGTCGTCACATTTTGATGATATTTCTGAAGACATCGTCAGCCCTGGGTAGAAAATCAAGAATTTGGACCCCATTTGTGACGATCATTCGTGACGGCCTATCACAGACCTGACGGCCTGTCACGGATGGTGTCAAGTATATTTTGCCAGCAATTCAAGGACATTTTTGCAAGGGTATTTTGGTCATTTTCCACCCTTTTTGAGCCTCTATAAATATGAGGAATCCTCATTCAAACCCTAATTTTATCATTTTCTTTTCCAATTCTCTCAACAATATCTAGGGTTTCATTCAAGAACCCTAATCTTCTAAAATTCTTCCATAAATTCTTCAAGGATTTTTCAAGAATCAAGTTCCTCATCCTGTGGGTTTCAAGAATTTATTTATTTCAAATGTGGATAAAGTTTCAAGAACTAAAGTTCATTCAATTTTGAAAGGTTAAGGTATGTAGATGTTGATTCTTGGGTCCTCCTTTCATCCAAGAAGCTCAAGAACCCTTTTTAAAACTAAAAGATTTTATGTTTATAAGTTGTTAATGATTTGTATGAGTTTAAATGGATGTTTAATGTGTTGTTGAGTTTTGATTTATGTTTGCCTACAAAATTTTTGAGCTTTGACCCTAGTATGTGGAATTCATGTGATGTTTGTGATAGACCCTCTTGAAGTTGTTTTTCCATGCGATGTGTTCATGACTTTTGGGTGTAGAAATGGTTGAATAAGTGAAGAACGTTCCCTCTAGGTTTGATAAAGAGCTTCGGTGAAGCATAAGGGCCACTATAGTATGTTGAATAGGAAACCCCAAATTGTGAGCTAGTCCATGTATGCCTAGTGTTTGATAAAATGCCTTAGTGAGTGAAATGTGCCAAGATACCATGAAATTGTCAAGTAGGTGTAAAATTCATCATATCTAGTGGTTGTTGAAAGACCCTAGTGAACAAGTCGAGATATAATGGTTGTAAATTCCCCAAATTATGTGCCCTTGATATATGTTAAGCTTTTAATACATGCCAAGTGGTTAGCAAGTAAGTTATGACGTGATAGTATGAAGTCTCCGCAAGCCATGGGATATCAAAACATATGTCAAGATTGATATAGGTATAAAATAGCTGAGGTAAAACCTTGTTGAAGGGAGTACAATCTAGTAGCATGTTTCCCCTATGTTATTATATGATTATGATTCCGAGATGCTTAAAATGACTCCTTGGCGACTGTGATGATGCATAGACATTTGAGATCCTTAAATGCTTGAGGTGATGTTTAATGACTGTGGAAATGAACATATGGCATAATTCCTGAATTACTTGTGAAGATGTTTGAATGATTGTGATGATGCATGAATGCTTGTGATAATGAATGAATGATGATGCTTACCTTTATGCTATCGAGTCCTGGGAGTATTATACCAAAAAATAGAGTTGTTGTCTAGAGCCCGTGTCAGTTTCTCGATAATTCTAGTTGAGCCCTGATTCTTAGAACTCAGTGAACTATAGAACTCTGTATCCTCAGACAAGTACGGAACTTAAGAAAGCTCAGTATCTCAGAAATATCTATAATCTCTATATCACTAGTTATCTAGCCTTAGTCCTGTAATCAGCTCAGATCTAATAGTATTCAAGTGATTCAATTCTAATCTCAGAAGTGATTTGAGTAATCTATTCAAGCTCTGTATCGTCAGTCAGATACTATGATTCGATGTCTTTTCCGTCAGATATAGAACTAAGTAATCTTAGCGTAACTCAGTTAGATCTTTTGAGAAACATGATCAGTATCAGATTCAGTTCAGTTGTGCTCAGTAAAGAATTCAGTCAGAGTCTTTCAGTTGGGAGTAGAAACTAGCACCGAGCGAGCTTAAGGATGGGAACTCACCTACTAGTAGAGGGTGTAATTCTTAGATGCAATCTTTGTGCTCCAGAATTATGTAGCCAGCATAGGTTGAGACATCATACCTACTAGTTGAGGGTAGATGAGAGACATCATACCTGTTAGATGAGGGTAGATGAGGTGGCTTGACCTGTTAGATGAGGGCTCCACCATTCTTATTTGAGCACCTGATAGATGAGGGTCACATAAAGATAATACTCATATAGATAATGTCTTTATCCATGGCATGGTATTGGCACCCTCCCAACTAGGGGTAGAGGTTGGACCCCACCTATGGTAGGTTGGGGCATGTCGGTTAAGTGACTACTTCCTATAATTTTAGTTTCAGATTCAGTCTCAGTTTTAGAATTAAACTTCAAAAATTAAGAGTGTTAGATACAGTCATCTATCTTTATAAAGAACTCAGATAGTTCAGTTGATTCATGGACCATCTTGAAAGATAGGCTTTGTCACATATATAGTTGTTGATATCATATTTAGAGATATGCCGCCATACAGGCTTGATCACAATATCAGATTTCTATTGAATATTGTTGTTATCAGATTTAGGTATAATCATACTTCTTATCATTGATAATCGCTTCTAGAATAATCGGTTAGCAAAGTTGATCTCTTATTCTGTCAGTCGAAAGCAGTAAGCTCAGAGTACAATCCTTGATGTAAGCACATCCAGATCCTTAGTTATCAGTATCAGAGGATTCAGTGATTCAGTATCTCAGTATCAGTAGTAAGTTCAATCTGCAGTAAAGTAGTGTGCAAGTTTCAGTATCTAGAGTTGCGATGATTGTGTTCATGTTCTGTGCATTCATGTATGTGTTCTCATGCGGCATCTTTCATGATTATTCAATGTAGATATTGTGCATGCATGAGCCCTTGCATTATCCTACCTTGTCTACATACTTGGTTTATTTCTGTACTGATGCATTTGCGCTATGGTGTATTATTTGACACCATAGGTTCAGAGGCACATGATCCAGATTATCCTCAACAGTTCATTCCCCGTCAGCAGCAGTAGCAGTGAGTCCTCTTCTTCCGAGGACGAATCTCAGTTTACTATTATTGTTTCAGATTTTGTTTATTTTTAGTTGACGGAGTTAGTTGGGGACCTGTCCCATCAAATCCATAGTTCAAATAGTTTAGAGGCTTTTCAGACGTATGTATTAGTATTTAGTTTTCAGTTTTGAGTATGTATAGATGTGTTGAACCTTATGGCAAGTTTCTGCATTTATTTCAGATATTATGCAGAGTACAGGTACAGATATCAGAAAAGGGTTAGCTTGTGGTCCTTCGGGTCGATAAGCATCGTGTGAAATCTCAGGATGGGATCTTAGTGAGTTACAAACTTGGTATTAGAGCCTAAGGTTCAAGAGTATCCTAGGGAGTCTGAAAAGCTGCATCTAGTAGAGTCTTGTACATGGGTGTGTAGCGCACCATATTTATGTACAAGAGGCTATAGGATGTTCTTAGGAGCAGTTCCTCTTCTTTCAGTTATCATTTTGTGCGAGTGAGCATAAGGTCAAGTTGATCCTCAGTCTAATCCACTTCATTCTTTTATTTACAGAGTATGCCTCCTCGCAAGGACTTTATCCATAGGGTTGATGATCAGCCCTCTCAGCCAGTAGATTCTGAAAATGAGAGTGTGTCATATGTAGAGTTTTAGGCAGCTTTCTAGGCACTAGCCCAGGCGGTGACTAATGTTCATGGCAACCGTCAGGCTACAGTACCACCTCAGCAAGATGGGAATTCTGCCACAGCCAGGATTAGAAGCTTCATGAAAATGACCTGCCTGAATTCTTTGGGTCAGTAGTAGGTGAGGATCCACAGTTATTTCTTAAGGAGGTGAAGAAGATCACCCAGATTATGCATGTGTCAGAGGAGGAGAGTGTTGAGTTAGCATCTTATAGGTTGAAAGATATTGCTCATAATTGGGTAGTGATGTGGGACAAAAGTAGAGGGAGAATGGAGTTCCTGTGACTTGGCTAGAGTTTCAGAGTGCCATTATAGAAAGGTTTTTCCCACTAGAAATAAGAGAAGATATAGTAGAAGAGTTTATGAACCTAAACTAAGACTCCATGATAGTGAAAGAGTATTGTCTTAAGTTTAACCAATTAGCTAAGTATGCTCCCGAGTGGTGTAAAATGGGTCATGTCTAGTGGTTGTTGAAAGACCCTAGTGAACAAGTCGAGATATGATGGTTGTAAATTCCCCCGATTATGTGCTCTTGATATATGTTAAGCTTTTAATACATGCCAAGTGGTTAGCAAGTAAGTTATGACGTGATAGTATGAAGCCTCCCTAAGCCATGGGATATCCAAACACATTTCAAGATCGATATAGGTATGAAATAGCTGAGGTAAAACCTTGTTGAAGGGAGTACAATCTAGTAGCATGTTTCCCCTACGTTATTATATGATTATGATTCCGAGATGCTTAAAGTCACTCCTTGGCGACTGTGATGATGAATAGA
The DNA here is from genome assembly GCF_002878395.1 of Capsicum annuum. Taxonomy (NCBI): domain Eukaryota; kingdom Viridiplantae; phylum Streptophyta; class Magnoliopsida; order Solanales; family Solanaceae; genus Capsicum; species Capsicum annuum. Next base: position 113,081,024 of record NC_061117.1, read on the forward strand.
TGTTTGAGATCCTTAAGTGCTTGAGGTGATGTTTAATGACTATGGAAATAAACATATGGCATGATTCCTGAATTACTTGTAAAGATGCTTGAATGACTGTAATGATGCATGAATGCTTGTGATGATGAATTAATATTGATGCTTACTTTTATGCTAGCGAGTCCTGGGGGTATTTATACCCAAAAATAGAGTAGTTGTCTAGAGCCCGTGTCAGTTTCTCGATAATTCTAGTTGAGCCATAATTCTCAGAACTCAGTGAACTATAGAACTCTGTATCCTCGACAAGCGCGGAACTTAATCTCTGTAATCTCTGTATTGCTAGTAATCTAGCCTTAGTCCTATAATCAGCTCAGATCTAATAGTATTCAAGTGATTCAATTCTAATCTCATAAGTTATTTGAGTAATCTATTTAAGCTCTATATCATCAGTCAGATACTATGATTCGATGTCTTTTTCGTCAGATACAGAACTAAGTAATCTCAGCGTAACTTAGTTAGTTCTTTTGAGAAACATGATCAGTATTAGATTCAGTTCAGTTGTACTCAATTAAGAATTCAGTCAGAGTCTTTCAGTTGGGAGTAGAAACTAGCACCGAGCGAGCTCAAGGATAGGAACTCACCTACTAGTAGAGGGTGTGATTCTTAAATGCAATCTTTGTGCTCCAGAACTACGTAGCTAGCATAGGTTAAGACATCATACCTACTAGTTGAGGGTAGATGAGAGACATCATACCTGTTAGATGGAGGTAGCTGAGGTGGCTTGACCTATTAGATAAGGGCTTCACCATTCTTGTTTAAGCACCTGATAGATGAGGGTCACATAAAGATAATGCACCTAAAGATAATTTCTTTACCCGTGGTACAGTATTGGCACCCTCCCAACTGGGGCTAGAGGTTGGACCCCACCTGTGGTAGGTTAGGGCATGTCGATTAAGTAACTACTTCCCATAATTTCAGTTTCAGATTCAGTCTCAGTTTAAGAATTAATCTTCAGAAATCAGGACTGTCAGATACAGTCATCTATCTTTATGAGGAACTCAGATAATTTCGTTGATTAATGGACCATCCCGATAGATAAGCTTTGTCATATATAGTTGATTAATATCATATTTGGAGATATGCCTCCATACAGGCTTGATCACAGTATCAGATTTCTATTGAATATTCTTGTCATTTGATTTAGGTATAATCATACTTCTTATCATTGATAATCACTTCCATAATAATCGATTAGCAAAGTTGATCTCTTATTCTGTCAGTCGAAAGCAGTAAGCTCAGAGTACCGTCCTTGATGTAAGCACATGCAGATCCTTAGTTATCAGTATCAGAGGAGTCAGTGATTCAGTATCTCAGTGTCAGTAGTGAGTTCAGTCTGCAGTAAAATGGTATGCCAATTTCAGTATCTAGAGTTGTGATGATTGTGTTCATATTTCGTGCATTCATGTATGTGTTCTCATTTGGCATCTTTCATGATTATTCATTTTAGATATTGGGCATGCATGAGCCCTTGTATTAGGCTACCTCGTCTACGTACTCGGTAAATTCCTATACTAAAACATTTGGGCTATGGTGTTTTATTTGACACCATGGGTTCAAAGGCACAGGATGCAGATTGTCCTCAATAGTTCAATCCCCGTCAGCAGCAGTAGCAGTGAGTCCTCTTCTTTTAAGAACGAATCTTAGTTTACTATTATTATTTTAGATTTTGTTTATTTTCAGTTGGCAGAGTTAGTTGGGGACCTGTCCCATCAATGCCATAATTCAGACAGTTTAGAGGCTTTTCAGACGGATATATTAGTATTTAGTTTTCAGTTTTGAGTATGTATAGATGTGTTGAACCTTATGGAAAGTTTCCGCATTTATTTTAGATACTATACAGTGTATAGGTACAAATATTAGAAAAGGGTTAGCTGGTGGTCCTTTGGGTCCATAAGCACCGTGTGACATCTCAGGATGGAATCTCGGGGCGTTAAGTATGACTTCACAATATTAGTTGTACCTTTTGATATGACATAGTGACCCTCTCTCTTATACTAGGAAGTGTGATGGGGGTTACACACTATACAAGATATGACTTGGCCTTCCCATGGTTGTATGTTAGGGTACGAGTCGTACACTACCAAATCGTACAGAGTATTGATTTGACCTAGTTTAAACTATCTTGGGTAAGGTTTGGGGATATGGTTTAGGGTACCATTCGTAACCTTGGTTATGATTCATGTGTGTGTCATCATACCCTGGGTAGTGTTGGTGTCCTTGGCGAGGCCTAGGGTATTAGTTAGGGTACCACTCGTACCGTAGGGTACAATTGAGTCAAGTGAGTCGTACCCTCCTAGGAGCCACTTTTCAGCTTTTAAGTCAAGGTCTCTGTGGATATTTCCCACCCCAAAACCCTCAAGTACCCTTACTATATAACGTATTCTGGCCTTTCTTAACATTCATTTGGTGAATCAAATATACCAAAAGAACTCTCTAAACTTGTACAACAAGATTAGAGGCTAGGGTTTGAAGTGGGTTCATTGTCAAGAAGTTTCATGAATCTTCTTGTATAGAGCATGTACCTCTTCCCTTATTGTTAGTTCAAAATATAATGTGTTTTAAACATTGATTTTGAATTGTAAATGGTGGTTTTGAAATCAAATGTTGAGAGTTTTGTTGCATAGTGTTGGGTATTGTTTACTCTTGTTTAAACTTGTTTTTTATACTTGTCTCTAGTGATGATTTGTACATGTGAGAGCTTTTTGATTGTGGTTTAGCAAATGGGCTATGAGTAACCCTAAATGCTATGAGTAACCCTAAATTTTATGGTTCTTACTTTGGCTTTGATCTTGATAAAAGCATGCCCTCAAGGTGTTTGTGAAAAAACCTAAGAGAAATAACTAGTCACTTATTAATGGTGTATTAAATTATGATGTTGGTCTAACAAATATAAATAAAATATGACATTGGACTAATGAATATGAGTGCTTGGTAAATTACTATGATAAGTCCTTATTGGCCATGTAATGAGTTAATTGATGACCTTAGTGTTTTGAATGGTTAGAAAAGGGTTAATGTGCTTAAACATGGAATTGAATTGTGTTTTGAACTAAAGTTGAGTATAAGAATGTCAATGGAGAATTAATGGTTTCATAAAGGTCTTGGTGACTATAAATGAATTTGCATTGTGATATGACTAAGACATTGGCCTATTAACAATTATTGGCTGTTAAAGTGGCTTTATGAAGATCATGTGATCATATATGGTGTTGAATTATTGCCATGATGGATTGGGTTAGTTAAGAAGTGGATAGAGTCCCTATGTGTTGAATTGAATGGTTGTCGATGTGTAGACAAGGGATTTGAGACCCTGAACCACTAGGTTGGTTGGTCTTCGTTGAGTCCTAAGGTTTTCTGAATGAGCTAATTGAAAATAGAAATGGCATGGTGTACGCTTGCAAGTGGCATTGGTATGATGATGCCAATGTAGTGCCTTTGGAAGACTGTGAAAGTGGAGTCTGATGGACTAACACTAGGAATCGTGCTAGCTAGTGCAGGTAGAATAAAAAAGGACTAGCTTTGTTCTTAATTTTCAGTCTGTGCAAACTTTAATAGACCATAAGGTCATTGATAAATAAAAAAGGAATTATTTGGAGTAACAACCATCAAAAGAAAAACACTTTTGGACGGTGGGCTTGTTGTTGTTGATGGTGTTAGTGGTGATAGAGCTATTGTTAATGGTAGTGGTAGTGGTAGTGGTGCTACTGTTGGGGCTAATGATGCTCCTCTTGCAGTTTTACAAAATTTTTCCCTCTTAACGAATGTTCTGCATGCAAATGTACAAATTGCAAGGCAGAACATGATGCAGTAATTAATGCTATTAATGCACTAACTGCTTCTGTAAAGGAATTGACATCTAAGAGGGGTTTCATTAGGGGTGTCTATCAGTTGGTTTGGTTTGGTTTTATCATTATTGGTTCGGTTTATCATTTTTTAATTTTTAACTATGCAAAACCAATAACCAACCAATAAGATATTTTTGTATAGGTTTTTGATTTTACGGCTTTTGGTCCTTAGTACTTCGGTTTAACCAATAAGAAAATACTAATAAAATATAAATACTAACAACTTACATAAAAAATAGAATTTTAGTTGCCGCCAAACTCCTACATAATGCGTTTTCGCAAATAAGAATCTTCAAACTTGAACTGAATGTTAGTTAAAAAAACAACTAAATCCTAGTTGTTGTAAGCTACTAAACTATTCAAGCTTTCCAATACGGAAATACACGTTCTTTGTATTGTGCCTTTGTTTCCCTGAATATGCTAATACTTTGTGAATTACTAAATTATGAATAAGTAGTTGATGTTGGGTGTATTTATGAAATCTAGTGTCCCTATTCTAGCCTTTTTAGCCTTGTTTTGAGGATGATTCTATGTTGTAATGGTGGATAATGAAAAAAATGTATATCAAAGTGTTAAATCATGTGTTTATGATGTTAAGAGTGAGTTTCGAACGAGTTTGTACCTAAAAGATTCATTTAGAGTTCAACTCGGAAAACTAGTGTTACTAGCTTGAGCTAGGTGCTTGTCTAGTTGATTTCGGTGGATTCTATTGTGTTTAAAGTGTTCCAAATGGCTTTATGTGTAATTATATGCGAAAAAACTTGTTGATAATACCCAAGGGTCAATTTGATCAAGCCAAGGGTCAAAACAATGAGTTAAAAATCAAAGTGAAATTACCCTCTGCTTAGCTCGTGTTTCTAGTTCATCGTGTTGGATGTTGTGTTGTTTTGAGATTTAAATTATTGTGTTTAATGTTATAGGATTCTTGGTGATTGGATTATTATAATATATGTAGGATATACAAGCTTCAAATCAAGTAGGAACAACTCAAAAAGGCTCAAAATGGCTCAACGAAGGCACAATACGCAAATTGATGCACTTTGGACCCCTGGAATGTATTGGGCACGTGTCAACTATAGGAGTGGCCAATATGCATCTGAAAAATACCAATGGATTTAGAAGAGGCCCAAAGTATCAACCAATATGCGCGTGGTAGTCCTAAAGGCTATTAGCATGTGACACATGCTCATTTCGGTGCTCCCTTCCCTTAGAAAAATTTCTTAAGACAACTTCTATAGAGTGCATGCGATTAGCATGCGATATGCCCTCTATTAAATAGGAATAGAGTATGTGATGCGCTCTCTATTCCATAGGAATAGAGCATGCGACGCACGCTCCACTCCACACCTGGGAGTTTTCAAGCTAATTCGACTTCTATTGGGATTTGGCTTACCCTTATTCTATAAATACATGTTGTATCACATTTTTATATACTTTTGGAAGTCTTGGACTAGTTGTGAGGCTGCTTAACACTTCTTTTAGGATTTATGTATCTTTATTTTAGTTTCTTTTATGGTTTGTATCATCAATCCAAGGGATTGGATGATGAATATTTCCATTAAAGGATAAAATCCTTTCCGGAGTTAAGACCAAGATCATGATTACTTTTGTTTTGAATTAAGTTCATTTAAGCTTTCTTATCATTATTTGTCGTATGTTTATTCTTGTTTTAACTATTTTACGGATTAGCTACCCTTAGAATACATCAATTGTCAACCTTGTGATCTCGAGAGAAGGAATAGGGAGATAGAAAATAGGAATAAGCAGAGTATGGTTTGTTTCTTTATGAAATAAGGAATTTAAATTAGTAGCTAGAACAAAGATGTACTTGGATGCCTTACTTGATTCACACGTAGGATGATATTTGTAAAGAACTTAAGTGAACTATTACATGCCTGCTCAATGATGTTGGTGTAACGTTCAACTTAGGTTAAAGATTGGAGTTTGGAAACCATGATCATATAATTAACCCTAAGAATCAACAACCAAGATAAGCAAGTTAATGAATGAAGTTTAACAACATAGTATGATTGTTCGTAACCCTTAACCCTAGGCTACTATCCATAGATTGTCCTAAGTCATTATTATTTGCAGTAATTTAGTTTAGTTTTTGTTTACAACTTTAAAACTCTAGGTGCTCCTCTAGTCAATTGGTTAAACTAGAATTGGATAACGAATGAAAGTCCCTGAGAGATTGATACTTGGGATTTCTTGAAGCCACTTTACTACTTGATAAGACCACATACACTTGCATGTGCGCTTGGGCGCTGCCAAGTTTTTAGTGCTGTTGTCGGGGACTTATAATTAGGCTACTATCTTATTTTTAGTTTTTCTATATTGAGTTGTAAATAGTTTTTGTTTTTTTAGTCTCTTTTTATTTTCTTTTATTTCTCTTTTTATCACACTTCTTAATATGTCAGCCTGGGATATATGGTTTTTGAGTGATGACGATTCTATATGGTATATGGCTTATGGCCATAGTGGTCATTCTAAAGATATGTGTGCTGTTAATCTTAATTTGATAATGTTTGTGGGCTATGCTGAAAGGCAAAATTATATAAACAACTACAATCAAATGGTACAAAATCATCCAGAATCATGGATTAACCACCAGCAACAGTTTCAACAGGCACAACTAAATTAGTCAACTAGCAACATGGAAGTGATACTGAAACAAATTTTAGTATCTTAATTACAGTTTATGGATGACATGAAGAACTATCGGGAGGCTGCAGAGCAAGTGGATAATAAGCTGAAAGTAGATACAGAGTTGACTGCCCAACTAGTTATAGACAAAGTTTGTGATAATTCGAGGAAGTCTGAGTACTCAAAAACTAATGTTGTTGAACAGGTTGAGGATTTACCACTACCACCATGTCTACAGTGGATAAGAAAAGGAAAGTATGAGGAGGACATTAGACAATTTGTGGAACAAACATAAGAATCGCAATCACCCTATTGTCATATTTATCTTGAGACTGAAATCGAGAAGGTGAATGGGAGTGAGTGTGTATTAGATTGTGTAAATTTTGAAATGGGATTGGTTGGGCCTCATTCAAAGAACTTTTCTACATTATGTTTAGATGATATCTTGTCTTTGGAATCTTTTGAAATAGTGAAAGAGTGTGAAGAGGAGGAACAAGAATCCTATATTCTCAATTTTACACCAGATAAGCAACATATAAACACACTTCACTTTATGGCCGAGTGATTTACTATTCATATTCCATTACTCAGTTCCTTAATCTTTGTACAACCTCCCTATGATCGAGGCAAAAAGATGGATGCGATGTTGGGGGTGAAATTTATATCCTCAAGGTGGAGAAAAAAATTGATGTGGGTCCTGTCGAGAGACTAAATTAGGTGCTTCTTAGGAGGCAACCCAAGCTTAGGTATGTTTTTTTTTTCAGTTTTTCTTTTAGTTTTTATTTTACATAGTTTTTGTTTTTGGCCGAGTCACAAGTTAATGGGAAGTTTGAGTACCATAAACTTGAGCTTGAAGAATGGTAAAGACTGAGTGTGGGGTCCCATGGATCTCCTTTATGCATAAAGATGCTACTATCTAGGCCTAGAGGCCTTAAGGAGTATTTCTATCTCTTGCTATAAAATTCACTTTGGGGACAAAGTAGATTTTTAAGTGTGGGAAGGGAAAATTCCCAAATTTTGGCTCAATTTAAAATTTTTTGTGTGAAATATTCTTGTTGGTGCTATTTTTGATTACATGATGCAAGTGGGTTTGTTTGTAAAAGCATGTTGATGGAGTAAATTGCTATTTTTGAAAATCCTATGCTCATGTTTTTGACTCTTGTTCTTATTGGCTTAAAATTTGAATTCATGCTACTGTGGGGTTGGGAGTCTATGATGATCCTATATGACTTGAGCATGTGCCATGTGCGTATGAGATTTTTGTATATTCCTTATTGATTGTGATGTCTAGAACTTGCCTGGTGTGTGTATGAAACAAAATAAAGAATGTCGGTTTAGGAGATGATATAGACATTTCTTTAATAGCCTTGTTTTATACTTTCTATTTGTCCTACTCTTTGTGCATTATCCTAGTTAACCCCCATTGAGCCTTTAGCCTTTTCTTTGGTAGCTTCATAAGTAGCCTAATCCCTTCTTCCAAAAAAGCTCCTAAGTGCTATAATAATAATGATAATTGAGAGAGGAGTTTGAGAAATTGAAGAAGAAAAAGGTGAAATTGAGGCCCTAAGGTCATTGTTATTGGTATTTATATTTGATGTGTGATGGTTGGGATTGATAAAAATGGTGTTACAAATATTCCCATGATTGTAGAGAATGGAAAAAAAATTAAATCTTGAAGGAATAAGTAATATGCTCACCAAGTGTGAAAATGCTCAAAAGATATGGGGCAAATACAAAAGATGTGGATGAATGAAAAAGTGTAAGTTGGATGTTGGAGAGTGGTTTTAATTGCATAATGTAGTGTATTAAAGCTCTTAGAGAGGTTAGTCACTATTCCTAAATAGTTCTTACCTGTCCTTTAGCATACATTGCAACCCAAAAAAGTACTAATTGATCCTAAACTTTACATTTGACTATTAGTGGAGCATTACACTAAGGGAAAGCCTATGGTTCATTGTATGTAACTTAGGAAGTCTTTGCGAGAGTGAGTATAATTTGATTCTTGTACCCATCATGTTATAAATTGTTTAATTGTGAGTGATTATGGGTAACTCTCTTGTTGTGAGGGGCACATGTTTGATGAATGTGGGTAATTTGTAGGATGTATTTGATTGAGAAATATGCATGAGTTTTCCACTCGGTGAGTCAATTCTTGAGGCTAGGATATTTTAAAAGTAGAGTTCATAAGCTTTCAATTGTGTAAATAACATGCTTAGCATAGTAACTTGCATTCTGTGTAGTCATGATAGTACTAAATTGAGTGTCTTGAATTTAGTAGAAGCGTAGAGTCCCATTAGATGATCAGTATTATAGTTAAGAGTTGTTCGAGGACGAACAAGGATTTAAGTATGGGGTGGTGATGTTGGGTGTATTTATGTATTCTAGTGTCCCTATTCTAGCTGTTTTGGCCTTGTTTGAGGATGCTTCTATGCTGTAATGGTGGATATTTAGATAAATGTGTATCAAAGTTTTAAATCATGTGTTTATTATTTTAAGAGTGAGTTTCAAACAAGTTTTCACCTAAAAGATTCATTTAGAGTTCAACCCGGAAAACTAGTGTTACTAGTATGAGGTAGGTGCTTGTCTAGTTGATTTCAGTGGATTCTATTGTGTTTAAAGTATTCCAAATGGTTTTTATGTGTATTTATATATGAAACAACTTATTGATACTGACCAAGGGTCAATTTTATCAAAACAAGGGCCAAAACAATGAGTTAAAGATCAAAGTGAAATTAGCCTCTGCTTAGATCATGTTTCTAGTTTGTTGTATTGGATGTTGTATTGTTTTGAGATTTAAATTACTTTTTTTAATGTTATAGGATGCTTGTTGAATGGATTATTATTATATATGAAGAATATACAAACTTCAAATCAAGTGGGAACAACTCAAAAAGGCTCGGAATGGCTCAACGAAGGCACAATATGCAGATTGATGCACTTTTGGACCCCTGGAATGTATTGGGCGAGTCTGGATTGTAGGAGTTGCCAATAGGCATTTGAAAAATACCAATGGATTAAGAAGAGGCCAAAAATATCAACCAATAGGCGCGTGGTGGTCCTAATGGCTATTATCATGCAACAGATGCTAATTTAGGTGCTTCCTTGCCTTAGAAAAATTTTCGAAGACAAATTCCAGAGAGTGCATGCGACACACGCTCCACTCCACACATGAACGCTTTCAAGATTATTCGACTTTTATTAAGATTTGGCTTACCCTTATGCTATAAATACATGTTGTATCACGTTTTTATATACTTTTGGATGTCTTGGACTAGTTGTGGGGTTACTCAACACTTTTTTAGGGTTTATATCTCTTAATTTTAGTTTCTTTCATGGTTTGTATCATCAAATTAAGGGATTTAGTGATGAATATTTCCATTAAAGGCTAAAACTCCTTTTCGGGGTTAAGGTCAAGATCATGATTACTTTTGTTTTGAATTAAGTTCGTTTAAGTTTGCTTATCATTATTGGTTGTTTGTTTATTCTTGTTTTAACCATTTTAAGGATTAGCTACCCTTAGAATACATTAATTGTCAACCTTGTGATCTGGGAGAGGAAATAGGGAGATAGAATATGGGAATAAGCAGAGTATGGTTTGTGTTTATTTATGAAATAAGGAAATAAAATTAGTATCTAGGATATGGATTTACTTAGTTGCCTTACTTGATTCACACGTAGGATGATATTGGTAAAGAACTTATGTGAACTATTACATACCCGCTCAATGATGTAGGTGTAAAGTTCAACTTAGGTGAAAGATTAGAGGTTGGAAAACTATGATCATGCAATTAACCCTAAGAATCAACAACCAAGATAAGCAAGTTAACGAATGAAGTTCAACAACATAGTATGATTGTTTGTAAGCCTTAACCCTGGGCTACTATCCATAGATTGCCCTAAGTCATTACTTTTTACATTAGTTTAGTTTACTTTTAATTTAGAACTTTAAAACTCTATGTGATCCTCTCCTTAATTAGTTAAACTAGAATTGGATAGGCGGCGAATGCAAGTCCCTGAGAGATCGATACTTGGGCTTCCTTGAAGCCACTTACTATTTGATAAGACCATGTACACTTGCGTGTGTGCTTAGGCCTGTCAGTATTGTATAATCTATATATATATATATAATATTATAAATAAGTAATATAATTATTTATATATATAAAATAAATTAGGGTAAAATAGTAATTTAGTATATCCTTATTAGATTATCGGTTTAACCAATAACCCAATAAACTAAAATCGAAACTGATTCGTTTACCCAATCATTTTTTATAAATTCAATAAAATATCGTTAACCCAATAATGCAATACCAATAACCCAATAAAATTTTTATCAGTTCAATTTATTGGTTGGTTCGATTTTTGCATATCCCTAGGCGTCATTCCATCCAAGAGGATTTCATTTCCAAACACTCCATTAGAGATTTAGACAAAGAGGGGAAGGAATGAAATTTCCAAGGTATTATCAAGCATTGATAGAAGCGAAATTGCAACTCCTTTGTCTTTGACTTGCATGTTTAAGAAATGTACAAGGACCATAAGAGAGCATCATCATCTAAAAAGGTGAATAGTTATCATCTGTTCCAACAAACAAATATACTACATATCTGTTTCAACAGATGACACATCTACTGAAATTATCAAACAGAAATAGACATCTATTGCAACAGATGAATAACTTGTTGCATCAGATGCATTATCTGTTTCAACATATGTCTCATCTGTTAGAGGAAATCAAACGTTGCATCAGATGCATTATCTGTTTCAACATATGTCTCATCTGTTAGAGGAAATCAAACAGGTCTTCCTACTATTTTTAATTTGTCCCAATAGATAACCTATCTATTGCAACAGATGGATTATCTGTTGGTCAAATTAAATTAAGATTTTCAATTATTTTAGTTTATTCCAACAGATGAGTTATCTGTTGCAACAGATGGGTCATTTGTTGGAAATATCATACAAGTCTTCCTCCTATTTTAATTCATCCCAACAGATGACCTAATTATTACAATAGATTAGTCATCTGCTGGGACAAATTAAAACTATAGAAAAACCTATTATTTTCCTCCAACAGATGAGTTATCATTTTTTTGGTTATTTTTTTGTATCTTCGTGATTAACATTGACAATTTTGGCTTTTTAGGTGAATGTAACAGTAGAAGTTATTATTGAAAAACATACCATCATAGTTGATAATTTATCAACTGCTTTCAAAGAGGAAGAAAAAGTGGAGTATGTCAGTCGGGAAGAACGGAAGTATTATCCATTTGGAGGTTCAGTATCTCGAATGAGGCTTTAAAAAAAATAACAATGTTGATCAATGACTATTCAGAATGGATTGCCGATAGGCTGTTAAAGGTTCATGCCAACAGGTACATACATTATAATTGTTCTTGTAAACATATGACATTAACCCATATAAATCATGCAGAAAAGATGAACACTATAAAGTTGAACCAATTGAGTCTTAGTTTTGATGCGTTCGACTTTGTTGTTGTACATTCCAGAATGAAGAATTGATTCTATTTGATGTCATAACCCCAAACTTTCTTGAATGATGAGGTTTAAATATCATATATATATATATCTTATTATTAATATTATATTTAATTATATCTGGTTATTAATTTTATTATTGCGTAATTTGAAATGTACAGTTCATCGATGTCATTTTTTATTACCTCTGAAAGAAGGCTAAGTTACAAACACAACAACAATACAAATGCATGACTGACAACTGTTTGTTCAAAGTTTACGTCAATAAGGCCTACGATCTTTGTCAACAACAGCTGGAAGTTCCCCAAAATAAGGAATGTTTAATCAACATCATCAATCATTTTAGCATCCCAGCTGGCTTACCTTGGCACTTGGTCGATGAAGTGTATATCCCAATCAATTATGGTGATGGATTTCTTGGGTGTTGGCTATCGTTGTTCTAAAAGAGAGGCGCATCCGAGTTCATGACTCGATGTTGGGAAGGAGACGTTCTGGCCCGAGATATAAAAAATGGCCAAAATATTGCCTACTTACTTTGATATAAGTAACTTTTTGGATCAAAAGATTCATACTAATTGATCAACGATTGAAGCATACCGGGATAAAATGGGTAATCCATTTGATATAGAATATGTAGAAGGAATTTCTCAACAATCCAGTGGTACCTTGTAAGTATCATCATGATTTAGTTTAATAAATTCCACAGCTCTTACATTAATTACAAAAATAGTATTATCTGACTTTTACAAATGTAGGAATTGCTGTCTTTCTGTTGTCGCTTACGCCGAATATTTGAGCTATGGATTAAAAGTACCAAACGATGGAGTTGATACTGGATTACTTCAAAAAAGATATGCTACTCTTTTATGGAAATATGGAGAAGTGAAGGCTTAGAAATCGTACTTAAGCGATATTAAAAATCCATGATGACCATAGCCGAATTCCATAGAACCAGATGAAGAACAATTAATCAATATTGAGTAGTTCTTTATAGATTCAATTTATCAAAGTAATAACCTGTCCTTAGAAATTATTGGCTTCAAAACTTAAATTGTAAATATTTATCATCCGTACCCATAACAATTTTTTACATTATATTTATTTGTTGATTTACTTAATGTAATTTGCGAATGTTTCAATTTATTTTTCTCTATGAATTTTATATTTTGTTTAGATTTGAACTTATTAATTAAAATGGAATAGTAGATTCAAATATTGCAATAGTTAATGGATCTGTTGCAACAGATGACGTATCTGTTGTAAATTATCAAATAGGTCTTCGTAGTGGTTTGAATTATTCCAATAGATGTACTATCTGTTGCACCAAATGGTTCATCTGATTGAACAAATTAAAATAGTAGTAATTAATTTTTGTACTAATTCATAAGTTTACAAATTTAATAAAATAATATAATTGTCATCAAACATAAAAAATAAAAAAATTACCATTACGTAAACAATATATAATTAAGTTAAAAACTAAGAATAAAAGTTGTCATCATTCTTTTAAATTTTCATTTTTAAACACAGGCTTCAAACTTTGATATAGGATCCCAGAAACCCAAACCTCTTACATCCTTGCCACAATATTGTCATTCAGTAAGGTCCTTGGTAGTGAAATTTTGGTGCCATTAGCAAACATTCGATATATGTAAGTGAGTATAACCCTCATGCGGTACCGGTTTTATTTTTTTCAAGGTCCTTTTGTCGCTCCTTAAAAGTCCTTTTTTTAACACTTCCTCTAGAAAGTCATTCATTAAGTCACTTTTCTCCAACAATTTGGGGAGCAAGTTCAATAGTGGCTGCACCTTGCAAAAAATCTCAGTCCTCGAAGCATGGTAAGTTGCAGTCATAAGAATTAATGTGTCCATCATGGAGGAGGATATCAAGAGTCACAAATATTTTTTTCTAGGTTCATGTCTGCAAAAATTCTCTTTACCCTGATCCAACTCATGACGTATGGAAATGGCTTCTTTATTCTAACATAGTTAATCATATCTTCATCCCATTTGAACTGTGAAATTAACGTCTAAAGATCTAGGCAACCGAGAGTTGTCGCTTTGGTATTGATTACATCGTACTTACTTATGAAATTATTGTAGAAGTCGAGGTTCATTATCCTATCGCCAAGATCATATGATTTATTGTATGTGAGGTTCCTTGCCCTCATGAGGTAGAGAATTGTATCAACATGCTATTATATAAGAAGCCGATTTTTAAATAGGTTAGTAATTACAAAAATGGAAAACTGCAACAGATTGACCATCTGTTGCAACAGATTGACCATCTATTGCAACAGATGGTCCATATATTTAAATAGATGGATAATTTGTTCCAATAGATGGTCGATCTATTGCATAGTTTCCCTAAATCTGTTAATAGATTACCCATCATCTGCAACTTATATAATAGATGGACTACCTGTTGCAACAAATTTCCTATATATTGAAATAGATGATTCATCTGTTGTGTAGCATCTCTGAAACTGTGTCAACATATTACCCAATCTACTACAACTTATGTAGCAGATGGGTAATCTGTTAAAAAAGATAACTTAGAAGGTTAGGTTATAAAAAATAAAAACCTACCTTGTCCTCATACCATACATACATATCTGTCATCATCTTGAAGTCTTCGGAGAAAAGTGGTTTCATCATGAAGCACCTTGGGGGAGATTAGAAGTCATGTAATTTCTCATATTCATCAGCCTCTAGGTTCCAACTAATGCATATATGTCCACCTTCCTCAATGGTACCTAAACTTCATCAATATTTGACGGAGGAGGATTTGCAATTTTTCTTGATTTCCTATTTGAGAGTATACGTCCAATTAATTTTTTCTTCTTCCTAACCTCCAGTGTAGAGGTATATGACTCTCATCATCATCTTGGATGGTATGACACCTCTCTTGGATGTCAATTCATTGACAACATCAATGAGATCATTTATTATTTTGAAGAGCTTATCCTATATGTCCATGCAAAAAATTACCCATCTGTTGCACCAGTTGAAGTAGATGGGTAATCTACTAAGATAAATTGCAATAGATGGTTCATTTGTTGAAATTTTAATAGATTGCCCATCTACTACAATATATGGTTCATCTGTTCTAACAGATGCCCACCTATTTCAATATCTTTCTTTAAGTCAAATTATTTTACTTGAAAGAAGACTTACCGCATCATCCGGAGAGTTAAAGATATCAACCTCCTAAATTTTTGTATTGCTTTTTGCAGCCAACTATCTAAGGAACCTTAGATGACAAACCTCATCCTGGTAATCCTTAACTTTCTTTCAGAGGAGAGGAGTGGTTTTAAATGCCCAAGCCTAAAAAATGTAAACATGAAGCAAACGAAAAAAGTGATAATAATTATTGAATATAAACTAATGCAAGAGTAAACAAATAGTGATTCAATTTACCATGATATCCCAAGAAAAGCCGTATAAGCTGATTGCTTTAGGGATAGTTTTGTCAATAAATATTTGACAATTACCTTATAGCTGTAATATCCCTAGGGATAAATATTGAATTTATACAAATCCCGAGCAAGCACCAACAAATTATCTACTATGACTTTGTTGATGTCTGTTGCCAATATAATGGAATAAACAAACCAAACTAAGCACTATTGCTCCCTATACTTCTGTGGTATGTCTTTATTCTTGATATCTTCCATTAACCTCATTGCTCTGTAGCCACATCCAGCAATGTCGAACAACCCATTTATTTTTTCGTTGCCTTTTTTTCATTTTGGTTGGTGGTCACTTGGACAATGTCTTGCCTTTATTTGTTGGTGGTGGTTTGTGTGTCTTTCTTTCCTTGGACTTTTTGATTGGTGTTTTCATGAGGAAAGGTTTATCTGGACAATCGCATCTCAACCCAGTCACTATGGTAAACTCTTTAATGACAAAACAAACTAGCATGCCACTGTAGTTAATCCATATTTCATCCATCTTTTCGTACCCCTCCTACAAATCTTTATCATCACCCGAAGACCACATACCATACTCATTTTGAAGCGGGCACTGTTGTCCTTAGCCAGGTCAAGAAAGTATCCAAAATAGTTGGACCTAAAAAAACCCTCAAGTTTTTCCTTTCTCATAATATTCCTAAATCATCAAAATTTTTCCCCATAAGAGATTTAACTACAAAATCACCAGTTAAATCTGTTGGGTTATCTATCAGCATCTCAACTTGTAACCTTTCAATACTAATAGTTTTAACAGGATCATACTGGAATTTTGATCTTAATTCACGACCAATCGATGATGCATTATCATCATATTTCTCGTCATAACTTACTACTTCCTCCTATTCTTCTTTATCTTTATTTTCTTCCTCCTCAATTATATTTTCCTCACCACCCTATACGAATTGTTCTTCACCTCCCTCAATATTGTTTTCCTTAGCTTCACCATATTCCTTTATATTATCTTCATATCTTTTCTCATCTTCACTATTTCCTAAAAGAGACTGTTCAGGAAGCTCCCCCAAATCCATCTGTACTCTAGCCTTTTTTGCTAGTTGGTCAGAAGTTGATTCACTTTCACTTTTTTCTTTTAGGAGGCATTTTTTTACCTACAAACAAAACAAAAACAAAAAAAATTACAATTTATGTCTGCATAACTTTTCTAAAAGTTAACACAAAATTTAATAAATATAACACATTACAAAAATGTTGCAACTGATGACCTATATATTGGAACGGATGACCTATCTATTACAATAGATGGGTCATCTTTTGGAAGAAATCAAAACAGTTTTTCTACTAGTTTTATTTTTTCCAACAGGTGATCCATTTGTTGCAACAGATGGAGAATCTTTTGCAAGAGCTATTTTTTTTTATTCTAATAGCTAACCTATATGTTGCAACAAATGGAGAATCTTGGAAGACCTATTTTAATATCTTCCAATAGATGTTCCACCTGTTGCAATAGGTGTGTCATCTATTGGAAGTAATCAAAATAGGTAGTAGTTTTGTTTTGATAACTTCCAACAGATGACCTATCTTTTGAAACAGATGGGTCATTTATTGGATGAAATGTAGTCAGGTCTTCCACCTTTCCATTAGATGTGTAATCTGTTAGGCAATATAGTGCCGCAACACCACCAGCACCACACCACCCATACCAACACCAATACCATCAACACCGACTCAAACATCACTAATACCAACACTATTAATACCATCACCAATACCAATATCACCAACACCAACACCAACACCTACATCAACAACATCAATAAAATAAAAATAAACAATAAAGACAATAACAAATAAAATTAAAAATAGAGTTTTATCAAGTTCTTTTAATATTTTTAAGCATCAAAACTTAAAATTATTAACCCATACTCAAAGTTAATACAACTAAAAGTCTTATTTTTCATGATTAACTAAAAAGACTTTATTTTATGAAAAACAACAAATCTAGAATTCATCTCAAACTGTGTTACCTACAAAGAGTGAGAAAAAGATGGATACAAGTAAGAAAGAAATTAAAAATAATAACTATGTGGCTAAAAATGAGATGAAAATTGATTTGTTGTGAGGGGTTGAGCAATCTGGTAAGTAGTTACTATTTGTATTGTTGAGAGAGAAGGAGAAGAGAGAAAGAGATTTGAACAGATAAAGCATTTTTTGCAGCTAGATGAAATGGTTTGAAAAATGATTGACCCCTTGCATTTTTATTACGCATTAATAATTATGGGTTGATTTGTATTTTCAAAAAGAATGACAAGTTTTAAAAATGTTAGTTTGGTCCCAATTGATCTTAATTAATTTTTTAAAAGAAACAAATTTTAACTGTTTGATAATAATTAAAATTAATTTCACACAAATTAGTTTTTAGTTTTTATCTATTCAATTGTAACTTTAATAAATTTAATATTAATTAAATTTCTATATCTATTTGATAATTATAATAAAGAAAATATTTGTTCCAACATATTAGTCATTTGTTGCCACAGGTGATAATATCTTGGAAATGACCAAACAAATAAAATAATTTGTTACAACAGATGAATCATCTATTGTAATAAATGAGTAATATGTTGAAAATGACCTTACTAAGAAAATCATTTGTTGCAATGGATGAGTCATCTGTTGCACTAAACGAGTACATCTGTTTGATAATTTTAAATAGATGACTCATCTGTTATAATAGGTTAAATCATTTCAAGTAAAATTGATCAAATTGATAACTCTACTCTAGACGAACACAATAGTAAATCACATGATTGCATTGAGATCGATTGAAATTGTAATTGAACTTATTAATTCATCTTTAATTCTAGCTAAATTAATTTAGCTATTATAAATAATTATTTGATTTGAATCATTATAAGTAAAATTGGTCAAATTGATAGCTCTACTCTGGACGAACACAATAGTAGATCATGTGATTATAACGAGATTAATTGAAATTGTAAAATAATTGGTTGCTGATAAAATTATCAATGACTGACATTCCTTATTTCTTTTCAACAATGTATGAATAGTTCCTTGAGGTTAGTTATGAGATTGTTCAATTTTTTACCTTGGAATAGGAATAAATAAAAGAAAAAGGTTTGATATTGGTACAATCTAATCCATTATCAGAGAGTAATTCTAACCCCAATGGATCATAACTTATTATAACATATAAAATAGGGGATTTCACTAAATTAATTCTTAGGAAATATCAAATCAAACCATTTGTGCTTATTTCAATAAAAGAAGCAAAGGTTTCTTTGCAAGAAGAACTTTTTTTGTCTTGGTTCTAATTAAATACTAAATAGTTCTGAAAAATTGAAGACTGACCCAATTAGAGACTTTTGCAGTCACCCTCACTAAACCAACTTGAATCTGAACTAAGATTAAGATCAAGTCTTATCGAAATTGGATTTCCTTTTATTGCCATATGCACTTAGACTTTACTTTACCCCCCCTTTTCTTCCCGGTCCAATATTTGTTCTTGAAGGTCTTCACTTTTATGTATCAGCAAACTCTCCAAATTTATAACCAACCTTTCTTTCAGTAATCTTAAAAAGAACAAGAGTTTTTCCATTATAAATTGGTACAGAGCAATCAACAAATTTTGGCAAAATAGATGATCTATGTGACAAAATTTTCCTATTAAAAATAAGATCTCCTTCTTATTCATTCTCAAGAGGAATGCATCAACAAAACTGCCCTTCCATATAGATCGTCTTGGCATGGATGCATTTCTTCGCTTCGATTCCGCCCCTAAAGCTAGCTCCTCCACCTCCTCCTTCTCCTAATTATCAATTCATATTTAATTGCAGCTAAATAAATTTAGTTATTACAAATAATGGATTTATTTGAATTATTTCAAGTAAAATTGGTCAAATTGTGTAAAATTGGTCAAATTGATAACTCTACTCAAGACGAATACAATAGTAGATCATGTGATTATAGTGATATCAATCGAAATTATAACTGAACTTATCAATTCTTCTATAATGCTAGATAATTTAATTTATTTATTACAAATAATATCTTGATTTGAATCATTTCAAGTAAAATTGATCAAATTGATAACTCTACTCAGGACGAACACAATAGTAGATCTGTGATTGCAATGAGATTAATTGAAATTGTAATTGAACTTATTAGTTCATCTTTATTTCTAACTAAATCAATTTAGTTATTACAAATAATGGCTTGATTTGAATCATTTCAAGTAAAATTAGTCTAATTGATAACTCTATTCAGGACAAACACAATAGTAGATCATGTGATTGCAATGAGATCAATTGAAATTATAATTGAACTTATCAATTAATATTTAATTCTAGAAACATAAATTAGTTATTAAAAATAATGGATTGATTTGAATCATTTCAAGTAAAATTGGTAAAATTTATAACTCTACTCAAGATGAACCCAATAGTAGATTATGTGATTGCAGTGAGATAAATTGAAATTGTAATGGAACTTATCAATTCATATTTAATTATAGCTAAATAAATTTGGTTATTATAAATAATGGCTTGATTTGAGTCATTTTAAGTAAAATTGGTCAAATTAATAACTCTACTCAGGACGAACATAATAATAGATCATGTGATTACAATAAGACCAATTGAAATTGTAATTGAACTTATCAATTCACCTTTAATTCTATATAAATCAATTTAATTTTTACAAATAATGGCTTGATTTTAATAAACAGAGGACTAACCTATAGCAACAGATGACACATCTGTTGAAAATTATCAAATACTTATAGACATCTATTACAACAAATAATCAACCTGTTACAATAGATGACTTATCTGTTGAACCAAACTAATATAGACATCTGTTGGAACAGATGAATCATATGTTTGAAATTTTCAAACATATGTAGACATATATTGTAACAAATGACTTATCTATTGGAAATTATCAAATAGATATACACATTTGTTGCAATAGATGACTCGTCTGTTGAAAATTATTAAATTGATGTAGACATCTATTGCAATAGATGAATTTTTTGTTCAAAATTATCATACAAATATCGGCATCTGTTGCAACAGATGACCTATCTGTTGGAAGATTTTTTTTTATTTTAAACCAATTTTTTGTTCAAAATAAAAGAAGATAAAATACTAGAAGGTCAAACATTTTAAAGATAACTCAAAAATTCCCTCGTGTGTTGTCATATCTTTTATTTTCAATGTCATACATCACACCGTCTCATCCTTATTCTTAAATATTCACCGCCACAAATATATATTTGAACCCATCTCTAGAAGATCTTCTCAACCATACAATTAATTTTCTCCTCTCTCTTCTTTTACCATTCTCTCTCCTCTTTTTGGGGTAATCCTAATCATCTCCTTATTTTTTCTCTCTTTTCTCTCTTCTTTCACTTGAGGATTTGAATCTCATTACCAAAAAAATCTATATCTTTTCTCCTCTTTCAACACAAATATTTGTCATCACCTCCTTTTGATGTTTTGATCCCTTTGCTTTTGAAATGACAGGTATGGTATACATTTCTAGGCTCTCTACTATTATTGTTTTCTTGTCTTCTTCTTTAATTTCTTCATGAAATTCTTCAAGTCTTTTCTAAAGAAAATTATGTATATCATATTTTTACATTAGTTATTTACATCTGTTATTTTTTTATTTACCCATTACCCATATCATATTTATTTACGATCCCTTTTTATTAAATAGTTAAAAAAAGTCTTGAAGCTTGAGTTCTTCCAAAACATAGTTTATTTGTTGCAATAGATTGGTTATTTGTTGGAAGAATTGAAAACCTGGATTGAGTTCTTTCTACAAATGGATCATCTATTGCAATAGATTGGTCATCTATTGGGAGAACTTAAAAAGCTTGGCACTATTGGTGTTGTTTTTTTTTTTTTTTTGCTTGTTTTTTTTTGTTTTATTGATATTGTTGTTGATGTTATTGGTGTTGTTCGTATTATTGGTGTTGGTATTGGTGGTGTGTTGTTGGAACAGGTGGAATATAAGGTGGAAGATATTAAAATAGGCCTTCCAATAGATTCCTCATCTGTTGCAACTGATGATTTAGCTGTTGGAATAAATAAAAATAGGCCTTCTAATAGACGACCCATTTGTTTCAATAGATGGATCACCTATTGGAAGAAATCAAACAAGTAGCAAGACTGTCTTGATTTATTTCAATAGATGACCCATCTATTGCAACATGTTGGTCATCTGTTGCAACAGATGGTTATCTATTAGAATTCTTATTGTAATGTATTGTATTTATTGAATTTTATGTTACTTTTTGTTTAAATTATGTAGACATCAATTGTGATGTTTTATTTGTTTTTGTCTTGTTTGTACAGAAAAACATAAAAGGCTAGAATAAAGATGGGTTCAAAGGAATAAGCTGCTTGCAGATGGAACCACTACATATGTGGGAGGTATGTATTACTGATCAGATTATCATGAATACACATATAAAGTATAATGATTTTGGGAATCTTGTTTTTTATCGATTAGGCATTGATCATTCAAATAAGATATTGCATTTTATAGTTAAGTTTGATAGGTCTGAACTGCTAAGGCCGAAGGACCTAAAAGGTGGTGTCGATACCTTGTTATAGTTTAATAATGGTTTTGCTAACATTTATGTGTCAAGTTTAGAGAAGGGATCAAGTTTTAGTGGCAGTGTAGAGACTCAATAGTAATTGGACTGATTTTAAGGGCTCAATATACTTTTGAAAGTCCTTCTAAGCCTCTCACTGCCGCAAACAAGAATGGAAATCCCATAGAAATTGCGCTGGTGCAAATTTATATGGATGGTTGCTCAAGATAATGATTATACAATAGAAAAGTAACACCCCAAATTTTAGTCCTTGAAAAATTTAGAGTTTTTAGACTTACTGCCCAGATGACGACCCTTTCAATGAGTCGCCATGGGTAATTACGGGTCTTAAGGACCCAATCATAGCCTAGACAGTATGTTGGCCTGGAGTTTATTTTGGGACTACGACTATAGCTTAAGAGTTTTTAAGATTCATCAGGAGCCATAGTGTTCCAATTATAGGGGAACCAGTGTACTATCCTAAGTTCCTATTGCAATTTCGACTAGCATATTATAAGTTATAAGGAATGGATACGAGTCGTATGGTGCATTTTGTAACCAGACCAGTTTGGGGTGGCCCTAGACACTATCAAGACTATGAGTAGACTAAATGAGTCACAGAGTGACTCTAATAGTCGTGAGGTCACCCCTAGTAACTGGGCATCGGTTTTTAGTCTCTTACTTAAAGGAATCCTAGTAATTTTCCTCCTACCCCACTTAGCCCCCATAACTTAAAACCCTCTTTGGGACTTTATTAAAATACTATTCATAATAAAAACACTCTCTTATATGATTCACTCATTAATATACTATTAATAGTGCTTTCCTTAATGTGTATTATAGTTCAATGAATGGGAATGTGTGATAAATATTCTAATAGGGCTTAAAAGAGGGTTGTGTAGTTAGGCCATGAAAATGGCATTTGCTGGTGTGGGGGTCTAAATGGCCTGGGGTTTGAGTCCCTTGCTTATGACTGGGTGGTTCGAGTCCACCTTATTATATGATTGGGAGGTTTGAGTCCCCATAATATATTACATGATCAGGTACTTAAGTCACCTTAGTATATGGTTAGGAGGTTTGAGTCCTTCATGCATATATATATATGAGATTATTCTCCAGTTTGTACAGCTACACACACTAAACTCGACAAGGGGGTGATAGCAGGGGCCCATATAGCTCATAGGTACTATTATATGACAGTTAAGCTACACAATCCAGGGTAAATTTTTAAAGTTCATGTTAAGCCTTGATCCCTATCCTAGTATTTTTATATAAGTATTTATGTATGCACATATTTATGTGAACATGTATATTGAGTTGAATTGGATTTTGAAATTTCGTTATTTTATCCTTATCCTTGAGTTACATGCTAGTATTCAACCCACTAACCACCTTCGGATGCTTTATTCCCATGCGATATAGGCATTAAAGATACTTCTACTTTTCTGCATTGCGTTAGGTGGATTGGCTCGGTTCATCAGTCATTTGTGGTGAAATGGTGAACTTCTATTCTCCAAAATACTTGATCATTCCATTGGTTTTCTTCCATAAATTAGAATTAAAGAGTTCACATTAACATTTTAATTGTCATTATTAGGGTCGGGGGCATGTCTTGACTTAGATTATTTTTTGTTTGGTAGAGGCTTTGTGGATATTACTGTAGACTTAGGTATTAGTTATTGGTTATTGGTCTTTTGTTGCCAGTTATAGGTTGTCAGTTTTTTTAAAAAACTTAAATATCTTGTATGTTTTTAAACATGTTATTTTGTCATATATTCAGAATTAACTCATTGCTAGCACTGTATCCTATTTGGATAGGTTAAAATGGTGGTCTCCGATATTCGGTGGGGACTTAAGATACCCTTCACGGCCATGCCCTGGTTTGGGTCATGAAAAAGATGGCATCAGAGCCTAGCTTTGGTGTCATTAGGTGTCCATAAAGCCATGTTAAGTAGAGTCTCTTTTATGGGAGTGTAGCGCACCACACTTATAAGGGAGAGGTTATGAGATAGTTAGAAATATCTCCTTTTCTTATTGTTCTGTTTCGGGATTAAAGTCTAAGGTCTTGAATCTCCTTTAATCCCCATTTGTTTGCATAACATATCATGCCTCCAATAAAATCTGATGCACGTGTAAGCCCTTCTGTCCTGTCTAAGGATAATATCAATGGATGTCATTCTACATATGGGGTTCAAACCTCATCTAGGGCTCTAGCTCTTGTTTGCTCACGTAGAGTTCCACAGGTCCCAACCAGTCCTCCTAGATCCACTTGGGATGATGATGATCATGCCCCACCACCCTAGGGAGACATTTCTTATGTTGTGTTTCGCTGATCTATTCATCTATTGGCCTAGTTGGTGATATCTTAGTCACATGAATCGGGTTCTACTGGTACCTTTATGAGTTCTTCTGTGGTTACTCAAGTCAGAAATTTTATGAGGAAGACCCTCAAGGATTTTTAGATGAAATAGAAAAGATCTTTTGAGTTATGCATAATTCTGACTCTGAGGGTATGTAGTTTACCGCAAATAAGTTGAAGGATATGGCATACCAGTGGTATGAGAAGTGGGATCAGTTGAGAGGTAATGATGCTGAGTTGGCCTTGTGGGATGATTTCTCTGCTGCCTTCCTTGACCATTTTTTCTTAGGAGTTGAGGAAAGCAAAGGCCAAGGAGTTTGTGAATTTGAGGCAAGACAGGATGACTGTGAAAGATTATGCCCTGAAGTTTCACCAGTTATCCCGTTATACTCCTGAGCTAGTGTCTTCCATGAGAGCTAGAATAAGGAAATTTGCTTTCGGGTTATCCCGTGATCTAATTTTGGAGAGCAAGGCCACCTTGTTAAACAAGGATATGGATATCTCTCAACTTGTGGTATAAATGTAACATGTAGAGGATGAAAAGAAGAAGAAAACAAAAATTGAGGAGAGTCAGAGTAAGAAGTTTCAATATTCCGATTAGGGTGGAGGTCAGCAGCAAACTGGTAGTGTCATGACCTAAACTAGGGCCTAGATGTGATGAGTATCTCAAGTCCAACGAGGACCGGAGACCACCCTTACACCTAACAAATAGAACATAATACCACCAATATCAAATTAATTCTGAACATATAACAAGATAGCATAAGAAAAGCTTAGAGAAATTTAAGACATATCTATAATCGATAACCGGTAAGAGACCAACATCGCCACCTAAGTCCACAGTAATCCAACAATAAAGTTTAGGAACATGCCTCCAACCCTGAAAATGGCAATGACAATGTTAATTATAATGTAAACTCTAAATTCTACTCTAGAAAGGAACTGATGAAATTTCTAAGTTTTCGAGAGAATAGAAGCTCACCACTTTACCACAATGAACTGATAGACCGAGCCGATCAATATAACTCTATGCATGAAAAGTAGAAGTATCTCTAGTACCTACATTGCGTGGGGATACAACGTCCATAGATGGTTAGTGGGTTGAGAACTAGAATGTAACTCAGGGGTAAGGGAGCAAAACAAAGCCATGTTCAATACTTCAAGATCAGTTAAAATCCAATGAACATAACTAGATGCATATATATATCCCATGCTGGGATAGGGAACAAGTCTGAATATGTACTTTAAAACTTTAGCCTAGATTTTTTGCTCAACCGTCATGACATAAGATGTCACCCACAGGCTATATGGGTCAAGCTTTTCCCTAGCTAGAAGGTTCATAGTGCGTGTAGCCACATGAACTAGAAGATGTATGTCTAAACCAAGGGGGACTCAAACCTCCCAGCATACTAAGGTGACTGAAGCACCCAACATTGTAATGTAATATGGGAGACTCAAACCTCCCAATCATCTGATAATAATAAAGGGGGACTCAAACCAACCGATCATGTCGACCCCTACATAGGAAACCACAATTTTTGGTGTTGGTCCCTCGGGACTTCTACTTTCACGAATCAGCTACACAACCCTCATTAAAGCCCAATTAAAGCATTTAACACATATTCCCATTTATTTAACCATGATACGTTTTTAGTCATACACTGTTGGTATCGTCATACCAACTACACTTGTAAGGTAATATCAACTTGCCAAAATAATTTATCATCACTTGGGGAAATTAAAAAACTTTTAGTTCAATTATACATTAGCTTGGGGAATTACACAACACGTTAAGTTCAATTGAAAATCATTATGCTTCATTAACTCTTCACATTATGCAATAGTTCAAGAGTAATTCAATGCGCATACTTTTCATATTCAAAACAAATCTTACAATAGAGGTTGAGGTTATTACCAATTCAACTATCAATATTCCCCAAATTCGCGGAATTCACAATACCCTAGTTTATTCACCATACCCATGTATCAAATTTGTTTCAAAACCATTCTTTAAACATGACTAATTGCACATACAAACATGGAACATCACATCAATAACAATCATTCAAACCCCTCAACCCATGTTCAAAACCAATATCAAAACCATATGAATAATACTTTAAAACACATGGTTTTAGTAAAGTAATAATTTAGGAAGATTAACATGCCTGAAATACCCAAGATTAAGGAGAGAATTCAACCCTTGAAGCTCTATTGACCCAATTCTTAGAAATCCTATGTATGGATGCTTGGGAGACTTGAGAGAGAAGAAAGGGTGTTTAGAGTGTATTATCGATGAATAGAAAGCCCCAAGTATGTTTATAGGCCATGGATTATTATTAGTATAAGAGGAACATATCTAAAATACCCCCATTTAAAAATATGGAAAAATAAACTGCCAGACATTACGGGTCTCATAATGACTCGCCACGACTCATTATAACTTTTCTCCATAAATCATTGTCAAGACAGTGTCATTAGGAACACCCACTGTTGATCTTACAACTAGTATACCATGGATCGTAATGGGACCCTATGACTCATAGGGTCCAGTCATAGTCAACACAGAAACTATTTGGGTATACACTGGATATCCTATAATTTGCATTGGAATGAAACATAATGAGTCCTTACGACGTGTAGTGAGCAACTCGTACTAAGAGCAGAAGAGTTATCCACAAATAATGATCAGGATATGGTTTGGGTCCAAGGACTTTTCACGACTCCCTATGACTAGTAGGGTGAGTCATAGTCAGGACAATGAGGATAAAATTGTAGAAAATTTCAAGGGCCAAAAATCCGGGGTGATACATTCTCCCCCCTTAGGATCATTCATCCTCGAATGATGGTTCTAGGCATATGTTTGGACAGTTTAACATAGAAACACTCCCACACTTACTTTTAACAAAGAAAAAAAACAAAAAAGTTAAAATCACAGATATACCTTAAGAATGATTTTCCAAAATAGGGAATAGGAACAGATACTTGGACTTTATGTCCTCCTTAGCTTCCAGAGTAGCTTTCTCATACTTTTGGTTCCTTCAAATAGCCTGTACAGAAGCCAAGTCCTTCATCCATAATCGACGGACTTGCCGATCCAAGATTTCCACCAAAACTTCCTCATAAGACAAGGAATTCGAAATGCCCACACCTTCTAAAGTAACAACCAATGAAGGATCACCCCCACACTTCCTTAACACCGAGACATGGAAGATCGAATAAACGGAGGTCAATTTTGAAGTAACCTCCAACTCATAAGCAGCATTTCCAATCCTCTTCAAAATGAAATATAGACCAACATAACGGGGACTGAGCTTCCTTTTTTTCCAAAATTGTATAACGCCCTTCACAGAAAACACCTTTAAGAGAACCCAGTCACCAACATTAAACTCTAAATGCCTTCGCCTCACATCTACGTAGTACTTTTGGTGGCTTTAGGTGGTGTTGAGCCTATCCCAAATCACCTTAAACTTCTCTATGGCTTGGTGAATCAAATAAGCATAAAATAACCTATTTCAATCAACCTCAAATAACCCAATAGGAGACCTACACCTCCTACTATACGAAGCCTCAAATGGATCCATATTAATGCTAAAGTGAGAACTTTTTTTATATGCTAGCTCTATGAGAGGGAAGTGATCAACCCAACTACCACTAAAATCAAATACACAAGCCCATAGAATATTTTCCAAGTCTTGAATTATGCTTTTCATTTGCCCATTCTTCTGCGGGTAGAAAGAGATGCTAAGGGTTACCTTAGTTCCTAAACCTCCCTGGAACAAACTCCAAAAGTGAGATAAGAATTGGGTACCACGATTGGAAATGATAGAAACTAGAGCACCATGTAACCTCACGATCTATTGGATATATTAATTCGTATAGTCCTTAGCAGAAAAATTAGTCCTCACAGGCAAGAAATGAATGGACTTAGTCATCCTATCCATGATTACCCAAATAGAATCAAACTGATGCAAAGACCGTGGAAGATCAGTAATAAAATCCATATTAATTATTTCCCATTTCCCTATTGGCAGCTTAATCTCTTGAGTTAACCCACTGAGCCTCAAAGTCTACACCTTCACTTGCTAACATGCCATGCACTTAGCAACAAAATTAGCCACCGCCTGCTTCATATTATTCCACCAATAAATCTCCTTAAAATAATGCTACATTTTCATCAAACCAGGATGAATCATATAACGTGACTCATGAGCTTTGACCAAAATTCTTCATCACAACCCATCAACATTGAGAACACATAATCTTCCTCGGTACCTCAAGATACTATCACCAGCAATCTTAAAAACTACCACTTTCTGCCTACCTATATCTTCCTTAATTTTCATCAACATAGGGTCTAAGATACGAAATGAAACTATGACATTAGAAATGAAATACAAAAACAAGTAAAGACAATCAATAGAGAGATAGATAATTAGACACAAAAAGAACGAGTAACTAAGAACAAAAAGTTATATCAAATCCTAATAACCTCAATTACAACTAATTTACACACCTAATTCCTATGGTGACCAAGAGTGAGATGAACACCCTATAAACCAATGTTTCTAAACCTAAGTTCAACAAAAGTTTTACAACACTCTCACTTAATGGAGAAACATTCATCAATTTATCAATAATCTAGAAAAAATTAAGAGAATGAGCTAGTCACTAAAGTACATATAACTTAGGATAATTAGTACAGTTTTAGGGGCCAAAAGTGACCCAATTTCAAGAAAAGGCCTACTAGGGGCTATTTTAATCCATTTTTAAAATACTAGAGCTGATCAAAAATGGATCCAAAGTGCCTTGGATAAAAGTCCTTTCCATGGGGCTTCTAGAGCTGATAAAAAATGGATCCAAAGTGCCGTGGATGAAAGTCCTTTCCATGGGGCTTCTTAGAACCATTTTGTCTTCCTTTGCCTCCTCCAAGATCCTTGGACCAATGTGAGAGCGGTCATTAATAAATGACACCCTCTTAATGGTAAAGAGGCTTCTTCAAGTACCTTTCACTCCATGAACAATCCTTTGATCCTTTAAAGGTCCCGGGATTAGCTTATAGTGAATGACTTAGAGCTAATCCAGATTGTATCATTCTCTCTATCTTAAGAAGAATTTATCCTTAATTTCTATGGGATTGGCTTATAGTGAATGACTTAGAGCTAATCTAGATTGTATCATCCTCTCTATCTTAAGAAGAATTTATCCTCTCTATCTTGAGGAGTGGGTAGTAGGGTGTATAATCCTTGAGAGAGAAAGTGGGATTTTCACTTTTTTAATCCATACATCCAAATGCATGCACACTACTATGATTTAATGGTATGAATGAGATAACTTTAACATTTGAATGGACTAATTCCCATATTTTGCAGGTATACAGGTGATGCGAAAAAAATAAGTAAAGTAAGCTAAAAAGAGATAAAAAAGGGAAGAGAAGTGTAAAAGATGGAAAAGCAGGAGAAAGATCTGACCTCAGTTACCACAATCAAGGTTTGTGGGCCGCGACCACGGCCAATCCAGATTAGTCAGAGCCAGTGATTGTGAAGGACACATTGCAATCGCAGAAGTCACGATTGCAATCGCAGAAGTCACGATTGCAATCAAGATAGGGTGATCACAGCAACACGGGTTTATACTGTGGGAAAATTTGTAATTTCATAGAACTGGCCCCAATTCCCATAGAGAGTAAAAACCCATTCAATTTTAGGCATCATTCCAAATAGAATTGAACTTGGAGAAATTTAAAACCTTACCAAATTAGAAAACTTATTGTGGCTAACTTCTCAAGTAGTTTTGGTTGTAATTGAAGTTAGACATTGAAGAATACTCTTTTTTGTATCTTCAATGAAAGCATTGAATGATTATTTTGGTATAATTCTTTTCCCTAACTTCATAAGTAGCTAAATATTTATCTTGGGATTATGTTGAAATAAGGTGAAAATATATGTGGGTTGTGATTTATTTTTGTAGATTATTGGTTATTGATGATGGGTTTCACTAATACTTGCTTGATTGAACTAGAATTTGTGGGGAAAACCCTAAATTCCCAAAATCTCACATCATCTTTGAAAGAGGGATGTGAGTATACTTTTGGACCCAATATCATCCTTCAAAAAGGGATATGGGTGGAAAGGTGTTAGTGAATGATGGTTAGATATAGCTTAGTCCCTTTTCATTTTCTTAGAAATAATGGTGAAATGAGAATTAGCTAGATCTTGGGCATCTTACTAGAAATAGCGATGCCCAATTAAGATATTGGGTGGATTTGCTTGCCACATCCATGAGGTATTCGAAAGGGTCCATGGGTGATAATCTTGTTGTTTGGCTGAAAAACTAGCTTCAAAAACCCCTAACCTAGCCTACCCATGTAGTCATTAACTAGAACTTGCATCTGATTGTCATGAACCCATGCATTATTTTCCCCTAGGAAGACATAATCCCAAGACTTGTCTCATATTTAAATCTTATCCATATTTGTTTCCTTTAATTAGTAGTTTGAGTAGATATTTATAAAAAAACTATTCCAAACCATTCCGTCTAAATTTTAATTCATGTATTTCATTTTGTTTATATTACAGGTATTTCTTTAGTACCTATTAACCAGAGGATTTGAAAACTAATTCCACTCCTTGAGGATTTGACCCCAACTAATGTTGGGTTAATATACTTGAAAACAATCTCCTTGCCCCTAAATCGTGCAGTGAGTTGAGAGTTATCAAAATGGCATCGTTGCCCGAGAGTGAAACTTACTTTTTTCTTGTGTAGTGTTGATATTATCTTTGGATTTACCCATGGTGTTTATTATTTATTTTGGTTTTTTTCCTTTCTTTTTAGTTGATTTCTATAGTCTCCATGACACCATTATTGACCATATGATGTTGGTTGTATTTATGCATTCTAGCTTTTTTAGCCTTGTTTTGAGGATAATTCGTGTTTTTTATGTGTTGATAATAATATAAATAAGCATTAAAGTGTACATGTATGATTTCACAATGTTTAATGGTGTTTTAAAAAAAGTTTGATTCAAATTGATCATTTGGAAGTCAACCGAGAAAACTAGTGTGACTAGCTTGAGCTAGGTGTTTGTCTAGTCTATCGTGTTGGGTTCAAACGTGTTTAGTGAGTTTATAAGGTTGTTATTATGTATTTATATGTGAAATAACTTAATTATAATTTTCAAGGGTCAATTCAATCAAGACAAGAGTCAAAACAACAAGTTAAAGATCAAAGTGAAATTAGCCTATGCTTAGATCGTGTTTTTAGTTCACCGTTGAGGATGTTGTATTGTTTTAACCTATAAATTATTATGATTAATGCTATATGAGTATTTTTTAATGGCTTATGATGACATATAAATGGTATACAAGCTTCAAATTAAGTGTAAACAACTTAAAAAGTCTCGGAAATGACCACGGAAGTACAAGACAAAAGCTGGATGCAATTTTGACACCTGAAATGTATTGGGAGAGTGTAGGTGCGCGGAGAATCATATGGGCGTTTGAAAACCACAAATTGTTTCATAATGTTACCATAATGTTTACTAATCACTTCGAGGTGGTTATATCAATTAAGGAGTCACTGCATCATGGTGAAAAGTCAATCAGAGTTCGTCAAATTCCAGAGTCTTGGCGCGATTACGCCACATCGCGGTCCTATGGAAATTGGCATGTCACCGTGATGAGATGACCATAAAAAGAAACAAAAAAGTGCCTAGATTAAGGAGGATGAAATCAAAACCCAATCCTATTTGGCTTATGACTTGTTTACTATAAATATAACATGCTAAATCACATTTTAATCATCTTGGAACCCCTAGATCGATTGGAACAACATTGGAGGCTACCACAACATATTTTTTAGGTTTTTATTTCTTTAATTTAGCTTCCTTTAAGGTTTTAAACGTTCATACAATTGTGTTAATGTTTATTATGGCTATGAGCGGCTAAAAACTCCCTTTTTGGGGTTAAAGCCAAGAACATGAGTACTATTGTTTTGAATTAATTTCAATTGGTTTGATTATCATTATTGGTTGTTTTTTTATTCTTGATTTAACTATTTAATGGATTTATCACCCGAAATATACACATATTGTCACCCTTGTGATCTCGGGAGAGGGAATAGGGAGATAGAACCTGGAAATGAACAAAGTATGATTTTTATTCTTTTATAAAATAAAGAATTTGAATTAGCGTCTAGGACAGGGATGTACTTAGATGCGTTACTTGATTCAAACGTAGGATGATAGTTTTCAAACACTTAGTTGGATTATTACATCCCCGCTCAACGATATAGTTGTAATATCTAAATTAGGTAAATGATTACAGGTCGGGAGACCATGATCATGCAATTAACCATACGAATCAACAATCAAGATAAGCAAGCTAATGGATGAAGTTCGATAACATAGTATGATTATTCGAAGTTCTTTAACCCTGGGTTTTCTCCTATTGATTGTTTAAAGACTTTTATTTTACGCATTATTTCCTTTACTTTAAATTACAAATTACAAACTCTTTTTAGTTACTCTTGCACCAATTGAAGCTAAATTGTGAACTAAAACTAAATAGTTGTTAGATCAAGTTCCTGTGGGATCGATAACTCGGCTTTCTTGAAGTTCACTCTACTACTTGGTAGACCATGTACACTTGTATGTGCGCTTGGGCGCTGTCAAGTTTTTGAGGCCATTGCTGGAGACTTGTTATTTGGCAACTGTTTATTTTAGTTTTATGTTTTAGACTTCTTTAGTGTTTTTATGCTTGGTCTTTGTTGTGTTTTTGTAGGAAACAGGTTTACAAAAGCTGGCAAGGGATCAAGAATTGGTTGAACCAAGCTCCGAACCTGAGCAACTTTTTAATCAATGCAAGAGAGAAGCGAACCTTCTCCCCAAAATTCCTCAAATCACAGAAAACCAAGAGAATCCTGCCAACATGGATGATGAAAAAGCAGCCTACAGGACAGTCAGAGAAGTTGCAATCCCAATTCCAAACAATTTCACCTCCCCATTTCAGAAGACGACAGCTGGAGGCAATTTCTAGCTTAAAAAAATATGGTACAGTTTTTGATTAGCAGTGGACAATTCACAGGGCTTTCATATGAAGATCCCCACGTCTACTTGCGGAATTTTCTAGAAATTAGGGACACATTTATTGCCATGGGGGTGAATGAAAACTATATGAGGATGACTTTGTTCCTCTTTTCACTGATTCAGGAAGCAAAAAATTAGTTGAATGCAGAACTGACTAATTCAATCACCTCATGGGATGACATGGCCAGAAAATTCCTTATTCGGTTCTTCCCGTCTATTAACAATGTGAGACTTTGCAGTGAGATAGTATGCTTCAAACAGAAGCCAGATGAGAATCTCTATCATGCTTGGGAGAGGTTAAGGTGCTTCTTTGGGATTATCCACACCACCAACAATCTAATGAGGTACTTGCTCATACTTTTGTAAAAGAACTTGATCACAATACAAAGATTTTGCTAGATTCAGCCACAGGTGGTCAAGCGCTGGTGTTGACTTATGATGAGCTGTACATATTGATGAACCGCATAGCACAAGGAAATTCAGAGTGGTATTCAAATTCTAGAAGTGCCACAAAAAGAATTGCAAGAGTATTGGAGGTAGACCAGTTCACTACCTTATCAGCTCAGGTTGTGGCATTGCAAAATATAATAAATACTCAGTTTAGTAGCTTGAGGTTGGAAGCCCCACAACCTACTACAACAGTCAATGAAGTTCAACAAACTAGTGGTTTATGTGAGGTTTGCGAGAATAGTGGCCATGCAACGTCCATGTGTGCTTCAAATCTAGGATCACTAATGTATATAGGCAATGCTCAAAGGCCAAATTATGGTAATACCTACAACATGAATTGGTAGTCTCGTCCATGGAACGCCCCACAGCCATAGGCGTCAGGAAATCAGTCAACTAGCAATATAGAGGAGATGATGAAACAATTCTTAGCTGGTCAAGCACAAATATTTATGGTTATGAGAAGTCAACAGGCAGAATTACTAAATCAAAAAGTGGCCTAGAGAATCTTAGAGTTGCAGTTGGGGTAGTTACATCAAGCAGTGAATACTAGGCCTCAAGGTGGTTTTCCCAAAGATACAAAAAATCCAAAGCAAGTTATGAAAATTACCTTGAGGAGTGGTAAAGAGCTTCAAGGAGAACCTCCAAGGGAAACTAAGGAGGTAGATGCAGAATTGACTCCCCCATAGGTTTTCGAAGAAGTAACTAAAAAATCAAGAAAGTCTTAGTACTTGAAAGAAAAGGTTGCTGAATCAGAGAAGAAGTAGATGCCACCACTTTCTTTCCCTCAAAAGCATATAAAAGCAAAGGAGGATGCAGTATTCAAAAAGTTCTTTGACACATTATCTCTCTTAGATATTTTATAGGGTATGCCCAAGTATGCTAAGTACTTGAGTGATATAGTTACGAATAAGGTAAAATTACAGGATGTGGGGGTGATAACACCCACTGAAGAGTGTAGCATTGTAATGAAATAGAAAATTCCTAAATAATTAAGAGATCCGCGGAAGTGTACTCTCCCTATCCAAATTAGGAGTAGAGTGGTCCACACACTAAGTGACTTATGGGAGAGAATAAATTTGACGCCCCATCACTATGTTTAACACATTGAGCTTGGGAAAGCCTAGATCGGCGATCGTTGTTCTACAACTGGCAGATGGGTCATTTGCATATTCGGAAGGAATAATTGAGGATGTCATCATAATGGTTGGTAAATTCATTATTCCTACTGAATTTATTATTCTTGATTTTGAAGTATTAAAACAGGTAACAATCATCTTGGGGCATCCATTCTTAGCAACTGGAGGAGCTTTGATTTGTGTTAGAGAAGGCGCGCTCAAAATGAGGGTAGAGAAAGATGAGGTGGTATTTGATGTTTACAAAGAACCCAATACAATGTCCCATTATAAAGATTTGTGTACGATCAATGATATTAAAGGGGACAAGTGTGGGGTGATTAGTACACAAAAGACCTCTTCGAACACCCTTATTAAGCAGCCTAAGCACTTACCTCCTAAACCTGGCATGATGAAAGTTGATGAGCCTGAAAAGGCTAAAGTTGACAAACTTGGTGATCTTGAAAATTTGCACCCAAGAGGGGTGAAGAGAATGAGAAAATGTCTTCCGAAGGGGAGTAAAAAGATGAAGGAATTTGGTTGAGTTGAGTTGGTCATGCCGCGACACAAAATCAGGCGCTACTCGGGAGTCAACCCAAGTAAAGTTAAGTAGGTATGTTTAATTTTCAATTTTTAGTTTTTATTTCACGTAGTTTTTGTTTTTGTTGAGTCACAGGTTGATGGGAAGTATGAGCACCAAAAACCTGAGCCAAGGTGCATGGAAAACACTGAGTGTGGGGTCCCATCGACCTCATTTATGTGTAAAGAGGCTACTAGCTAGTCCTAGAGGCCTCAGAGAGTATTTCTATGTCTTATTTTTAAGTTCACTTTGGGGACTGACAGCGTCCAAGCACACACGCAAGTGTATGTAGTCTTATCAAGTAGTAAATTGGCTTCAATAGAGCCCAAGTATCGATCTCTCAGGGACTTGCATTCACTGACTATCCAACTCTAGTTTAACAATTGAGAAAAAGTAAACAATATAGTTTTATAATTGTAAACTAAAAAAAGACTAAACTAATGCGGAAAAGTAATGACTTTGGACAATCAAAGGATGAATGTCCAGGGTTAAGGCTTACGAACAATAATACTATGTTATTAAACTTCATTCGTTAGATTGCTTATCGTGGTTGTTGATTCGTAGGCTTAATCGCATGATTATGATTTCCCAACCTCTAATGCTTTACCTAAGTTGAACCTTACGACTACATCATTTAGTGGGGATGTAATAGTTCACTTAAGTTCTTAAAAATATCTTCCTACATATGAATCAAGTAAGGCATATAAGTACATCCCTGTCCTTGATACTAATTTGAATTCCTTATTTCATAAAGAAAGACAAACCATACTCTGTTTATTCCCATGTTGTATTGCACTATTCCTTCTCCCGAGTTCACAAGGTTGGCAATTGATGTATTCTAAGGGTAGAAAAACCTTAAATTAGTTAAAACAAGAATAAACAAGAAAGAAATAATGATAAGAAAATAAACAAAATTAATTCAAATTGAAAGTAATCATGATCTTGGCCTTAACCTCAGAAAAGGAGTTTTAGCCTTTAATGGAAATATTCATCATCCAATCCCTTGGATTGATGATACAAACCATGAAAGAAACTAAATTAAAGATATATAAACCCTAAAAGAAGTGTTGAGAAGCCCCACAACTAGTCCAAGACGTCCAAAAATGTGTAAAAATGTGATACAACATTTATATATAGCATAAGGGTAAGCCAAGTCCGTGTTGGAGTCGAATTGGAGTGAAAATCCCAGGGGTAGAGTGAACCATGCATCGCACCCTCTATTCCTATGAAATGGGGCATACGGCGCATCCCCAGGTATGGTAGGTGTTCATCTATGGGTTTCTTTCACCCATAGAGTCCAAGAATCAATTTTTAAAACCACAAGATTGTTGATTTATGATTTGCATGCTTGAAATTGGATTGTATTCATGTTCATGACATTCATTAAGTTTCAATCCATGATTAATTGTGGTTTCCATGAAATTAAAGTAGCATGTATATTGAATTGTGTAATTTCCATGTTATAATCCTTGAATTTGCAAGTTTGCGCATTGTAGTTGCAATATTTATACGATATCCATGATTAT
This sequence comes from Capsicum annuum, assembly GCF_002878395.1. Lineage (NCBI taxonomy): Eukaryota > Viridiplantae > Streptophyta > Magnoliopsida > Solanales > Solanaceae > Capsicum > Capsicum annuum. The sequence goes on from NC_061117.1 coordinate 113,118,220, forward strand.
GTGCGTTAAGTTATGCTCCCCAAGTATTTGATAGAATGTCCATGTGAATTGAATGGTCAAATCATGACATGTTATTATATGTACAAACTTATGCGCTATGTGTGTTTGATAAAATGTCACTATGAATGAATTATGGACAAGTGTACATTGTTATATTTCTCAAGATCATAGTACGCTTTAGTTTTCATGCTATCGAGTCCTGGGGGTATTTAATACCTAAAAATCTAGCTGTTTACCCAGAGCTACAATATTTACATAATAGTATCAGTTATGTCATAATCAATAGAACTCAGTCAGTTACAAAACTCAGTAGTACTAAGTCAGTGATAGAACTTAGTAAAACTCAGTATCAGTTTAGTTTAGTTCAGTATAATTATTTCAGGGTCTATTCTGTTGGGAGTAGGATTCAACACCGAGTGAACCCAAGGATGGGGGATCACCTGCCAGTAGAGGGTGTGATCCTTAGAAGTAATCTTTGCATTTTAGAACTACGTTGCGAGCATAGATTGAGACATCAACCTGTCAGTTAAGGGTTGATGAGGTATTTTACCCTGCCAGTTGAGGGTTCCACCATTCTCATTATAGTACCTGCCAGATGAGGGTAAATCTTCAACTTGTCATTACCCGTGTCACGGTACTAACACCCTTTCAACTGGGGTCATAAGTTGGACCCCAACTCAGGTATTTTATTTAGGCATATCAGTTAGATGATTACCTGCAACAGTTTCAGTTTCAATCTCAAAATAAAACTCAGTTTAGTTCTACAGAATTAGGACTGTCAGATACAGTCACTCAACTATCAGTATTAGTAATTCAGTTATTAGTAATCTCAGATTATTAGTTATTCATTATCAAAACTCAGTAGTCAGCTTCAGTAAAAGCTCAATTATAGTATACATTAATGTATATGCACGGTAATGCATACTCGGTATTTACAGCAATTTTCAGATATCTATGTACTCTTATTTAGTTACTCTATAATAGTCAGGTAGATAGTATTCATGCATATGAACCCTTGCATTCGACCTTACCTCATCTAGCATACCAGTACATTCCATGTACTAAAGCATATTTTTTTTTGCACTATGATGTCTCATATCATAGGTTTGGATGCTTAGGTTCCCGACCGCACATAGACAAATTCAGATTCAACCAGCTGTGTCAGACTTAGTAGTGAGTCCTCATTTATCAGGATATTCTATTATGTAAATGTTTTAGTAAATGCAGTATTTCAGTAAATGGAGTTAGTTGGGGGATTGTCCCATCAACTCCACTTTCAGACAGTTCAATTAGAGGCTTTTCAGACTAGACTTTCAGATAATATTTTGTTTTACAAATTATTATTATAGTTGATATTCTTTATCAATATTTCAGATTTTGAACCTTATCGTATTTTAGCCTATTTTTCACATTTATTACATCGTTATTATTCAGTGCTCACAATAGATATCATTCATAGGTTAGCTTATGGTCCTTTAGGGTCGTAAGTATCGTGTAGCATTTGGGGTGCAAACTCAGGGTATTACATGAGTGAGGCCCAACAAATCCTACTTCTAAATATACACTATCCTCAACACCCTCACTCTTATTCACTTCCTAAATTTCAGTTTCAAGAGAAATATGACAACTGAGTGGTTGCAATTCATATGTTGGTGGTGGCATCTCTTAACAATTTTAACAATTTCAATTGTCAAGTGCTCAGACTTTCTCAAATTGTCAGAAACTATGTCTTCAATATATTGGGAAGTCACCTCTGCATCTACCTCCTTAGTTATCTTTGGAGGTTCTTCATTGAGCTCTGTACCACTCCTCAAAGTGATTTCAATTACTTGTTCACTATCACTTGACAAATTACCTTGAGGTCTAGTATTATATACCTGTTGCACTTGCCCTACCTGCATCACCTAGTTTCTCATGACAATTTGCTGACACTCTAAAATGGCCACATTACTCTTTATATCTGCTGACAACTATTCTTGATTAGCTAGTAGTTGTTTCAGAATTTCTTCCATATTGCTCATTTGAATCGATGCCTGGTAATTTTGAACTTGTGGCTGTTAAAACTACTCCTACTATTTATAGGCATTCACATAGTATTGCCTTTGATCATAGCCCACAAACATTACTAAATCAGGGTTGGCAGCACATATATCTTACGAAAGACCACTATTGCCAACTACCATACACCATATAGAATTGTCATTACTTAAAAGCTATCTATCTCAGTCTGCTATGTCAAGAAGTGTGATAAAAAGAGAAATAAAATTAAATGAAAAAAACAACAAAAATTTACAACTCAATATAGAAAAACTAAAAATAAGATATTTACCTAGTTACAGGTCCCCGAAAACAGCGCCAAAAACTTGACAGCACCCAAGCGAGAACGCAAGTGTACGTGGTCTTATCAAGTAATAAAGTGGCTTCAATAAAGCCAAAGTATCGATCTATCTGGGACTTCTAGTTCAACAATTCAAAAAAAGTAAACAATATAGTTTTAGAATTGTAAACTAAAAGGAAACTAAACTAATGTGGAAAAGTAATGACTTTGGACAATCAAAGTATAAATGTCCAGGGTTAAGGATTACAAAACATAATACTATGTTATTAAACTTCATTCGTTAGATTGCTTATCATGGTTGTTGATTCGTAGGCTTAATCGCATGATTATGATTTCCCAACCTTTAATGCTTTACCTAAGTTGAACCTTACTACTACATTATTTAGTGGGGATGTAATAGTTCACTTAAGTTCTTAAAAAATATCTTCCTACATATGAATCAAGTAAGGCATATAAGTACATCCCTATCCTAGATACTAATTTGAATTCCTTATTTCATAAAGAAAGACAAACCATACTCTGTTTATTCCCATGTTGTATTGCACTATTCCCTCTCCAGAGTTCACAAGGTTTACAATTGACGTATTCTAAGGGTAGCGAATCCTTAAATTAGTTAAAATAAGAATAAAAAGCAAGCAATAATGATAAGTGAATCAACAAAATTAATTCAAACTGAAAGTAATCATGATCTTGGCCTTAACCTTAGAAAAGGAGTTTTAGCCTTTAATGGAAATATTCATCATCCAATCCCTTGGATTGGTGATACAAACCATGAAAGAAACTAAAGTAAAGATATATAAACCCTAAAAGAAGTGTTGATAAGCCCCACAAATAGTCTAAGACGTCCAAAAATATGTAAAAATGTGATACAACATTCATATATAGCATAAGGGTAAGCCAAGTCCGTGTTGGAGTCAAATTGGAGTGCAAATCCCAGGGGTAGAGTGAACCATGCATCGCACCCTCTATTCCTATGAAATGGGGCATACGGCGCATCCTCTATTCCGAATGTGATGCATGCTATTAGCATGATGCTACTGGAATTTGTCCTCCAAATTTTGGTTAAGTGTTGGTCCTTCTTCCTTTCATCCCTTGTCTTATGGTGTCTTTCCAATTATTTTCCAGCCTCTATATCATACATATATCATAATGTTGATATCATAAGGGATCCTATAAGAAAACAACACAAGAATTAAAGGAACAAAAACACAACATCCATCACGATGAATAAAAAAGAAGAGGTTAGACTAGGTTGTTTTCCATGATCTTTCACTTCAAGTTTCCGCTCTTCCTTTGACTCAATTGAACTTTGTACACTCCTAACAACTTGTTCGACATATAATAACACATTTAGAAACACAAGGAACTCATAGAACACAATACAATCCAACTAGATAGACTAGACAAGAAGCTAGCTCAAGCTAGAAAGACTAGTTTTCACTATTGAACTCTAATTGACACTTTGAAGTACCAACTTACTTGGAATTCACTTTAAAACTTATAAACACATGATTTAACACTTAACTAAACATTTATATCATTATAAACCCATATAGAATATAATCATCCTCAAAATAAGGCTAAAAAATCCAGAATAGCGATACTAGAATGCATAAATACGCCCAACACCATCACCCCACACTTAAGGCCTTTTTTCGTCCTTGAACAACTCTTAACTATAATCATCATCGACTAAGGAGAATCTAGACTTCTACTTATTGCAAGACACTCAAGCTAGCACTACAATGACCACAGAGACTACAAGTTACTATGCTAAGCATGCTATTTACAGAATTGAAAGCTCGCGAACACTACTCTAAAACATCCTAGCCTCAAAAATTAACTCACCCAGTGGAAAACTCAAGCATATTTCTCAATCAAGGACATCATACAAGTCACCCAAGTTCATCAAAACATGTGCCCCTCACAACTAGAGAGTTACCTTTAATCACCCACAATAATGCAATTCATAATATGATGGGTCCAAGAATCAAATTACGCTCACTCTCACAATGAATTCACAAGTTACACACAATGAAACATAGGCTTGCCCTTAGAGTAGTGCTCCACTAATATCAGAATGTAAAGTTTAGGATTAATTAGCACTTTTATGGGTTGTAATGTAAGCTAAGGGACGGGTAGGAACTATTTTTGGAATAGTAACTAACCTCTCTAAGCTGTTTAATACACTACATTATACATTTAAAACCAATCTCCACAACTAAATTACACTATTTTTTCCTACCTGATTCATTTATTTTGCCGCATCTCTTTTAAGCATTTTCACAAACACTTGGTGGACGCATAGTTTACTACCATAAGAATCAATTTTTCTCTTTCTTTCACAACCCTGGCAATATTTCTAACATAATTTATATCACATCCATCCACCATACATCAATTATCTACACGAATAACTATTACATTAGGGCAATAATTTCACATTTTCCCTCTTATTTCTTGAACTCTTTACTTAATTAATTTTTCATTAAAGCACTTGGAAGCTTGTTGGACAAATTATGGTCTATCAAAGAAGGGAGTAGGCTACTTATGAGGTTGCCAAAGAAAATCTAAAGGCTCAATGTGGATTAACTAGGATAAAGCACAAGGGTAGGACAAATAGAAGGTATAAAACGAGGCTATCAAGGAAATACCTATATCATCTACTAAACCCACCCTCTTTATTTTGCTTCGCACACACACCGAAAAGTTCTAGACATCACATGTCTCAAGGAATTTACAAAATACCTTAGACGCTCATGGCGCATGCTCAACTCAATAGGATCATCATAGACTCCCAACCAAATAATAACATAAATTCAAATTTATGCCAACAAGTACAAGAGTCATAAACATGAACCTAAGAGTCTTAAAAATAGTAATTCACTCAATCAATATGCTCTTACAAACCAACCCACTTACTTCATGTAATAAAAAATAGCACTAAAAAGAACATCTCACTTATTCCTAACCTATAAAATTTTAAAATCTAGACAAAATTTAGGATTTCTCCACCCCAAACTTAAAAATCTACTTTGTCCCCAAAGTGAATTTTTAAAGTAAGAGATAGAAATACTCCCCGAGGCCTCTAAGACTAGCTAGCAGCATCTTTTTGCAGCAAAAAGGATCCGGGGAACCCCACACTCAGTCTTTGCCATACTTTTTAGCTCACGTTTATGGTACTCAGACTTTCCATTAACCCGTGACTCAACCATAAACATAAACTACGTGAAGTAAAAAAAACTACAAACTGAAAAATAAAACATACCTTGCTTGGGTTGCCTCCCAAGAAGCACCTAATTTAGTGTCGCGGCACAACCTAATCATGTTTTTCCCCCACCTTGAGGATATGAATTTCAACCCCAATTTCGTATCCATTTTTTGCCTTGATCATACGGAGGAGGAACAAAAATCAAGCAATCGAATAATGGGATGTGCATGGTAAACCACTTTCCTCATCTTCACACTCTTCCACTATTTTAATTGATTCCACAAAGAAGACATCATCTAAATATAATGTAGAAAAATGCTTTGAGTTGTAATACCTCATATTTCTCAAGCTTAATTTAGCTCTAAGTACATGAGTATTACTACCTAAAATTTTTAAAATACTAAATATTTTTTAGTTTAGAGCTTACTAATGCATAGAAAATAGTCATCTTTCCAACGATATTAAGTTTGCCCAAATTCGATATTCAGGTGAAGAGTTAGAGCCATTTTTGTATGACAGTATACCAAATTGGCACCCAACGCGTCGCGGAAACAAGGAAAATAGCAATGGTCCTTTTCCAGTAAGAACCTGTGATACCACTGTGTTGCGCCACCAACCAAATTCCTAATTGTTATTTTCTAGTGTTCCATCACGATCATAGTCCGTTGAGCCAAGAGATAAATTTTCATGTAGTGAGGCGGCGCGATGGAACTGCGTCGCTCCAAAAATCTAGTTCCTAGTCATCCAATTTCCAGTGAGCTGGCACAATTCAACCGCATCACGCTAACATGAAAAATCAGGAGTTTATTTTTCTGAGATTTTAATTCAGGGGTTGTTTGGTCAATTTCTAAAATCCCTAATCAGCCTAAACATGGATTAAATCCCTAAATACCCTATTATTTCATTATTTCTTCACTCTGTCTCAATATTAAAACACTCTATCTAAAAAGGAAAAACCCCTAGCTTCATGAAACCAAGAACAAACATAAGAATTTCTCTAAAAACCTTCAAGAACTAATATTCCCAGGTATGTTAGGTGTTCATCTATGGGTTTCTTTCACCCATAGAGTCCAAGAATCAATTTTTAAAACCACAAGATTGTTGATTTATGATTTGCATGCTTGAAATTGGATTGTATTCATGTTCATGACATTCATTGAGTTTCAATCCATGAATAACTGTGGTTTCCTTGAAATTGAAATAGCATGTATATTGAATTGTGTAATTTCCATGTTATAATCCTTGAATTTGCAAGTTCGGGTATTGTAGTTGCAATGTTTATACGATATCAATGATTATGTGCATTAAGTTATGCTCCCCAAGTGTTTGATAGCATGTCCATGTGAATTAAATGGTCAAATAATGACATGCTACTATATGTACAAGCTTATGCGCTACATGTGTTTGATAAAATGTCTCTATGAATGAATTATGGACAAGTGTACATTGTTATATGTCTCAAGATCATGCTATGCTCTAGTTTTCATGCTATCGAGTCCTGGGGGTATTTAATACCGAAAAATCTAGCTATTTACCCAGAGCTACAGTATTTACATAATAGTATCAGTCATGTCATAATCAGTAGAACTCAGTCAGTTACAAAACTCAGTAGTACTCAGTCAGTGATAGAACTTAGTAAAACTCAGCATCAATTTAGTTTAGTTTAGTATAATTATTTCAGGGTCTATTCTGTTGGGAGTAGGATTCAACACCTAATGAACCTAAGGATGGGGGATCACCTGCCAGTAGAGGGTGTGATCCTTAGAAGCAGTCTTTGCATTTTAGAACTACGTAGCGAGCGTAGATTGAGACATCAACCTGCCAGTTGAGGGTTGATGAGGTATTTTAACCTGCCAGTTGAGGGTTCCACCATTCTCATTATAGTACCTGCCAGATGAGGGTAAATCTTCAACTTGTCTTTACCCATGGCACGGTACTAACACCCTTTCAACTAGGGTCACAACTTGGACCCCAACTTAGTTATTTTATTTGGGGCATATCAGTTAGATGATTACCTGCAATAGTTTTAGTTTCAATCTTAAAATAGAACTCAGTTCAGTTATACAGAATTAGGACTGTCAGATACAGTCACTCAACTATCAGTATTAGTAATTCAGTTATTAGTAATCTTAGATTATTAGTTATTCAGTATCAAAACTCAGTACTCAGCTTTAGTAAAAGCTCAATTATAGTATACATACATGTATATGCATGGTAATGCATACTCGGTATTTACAGTAGTTTTCAAATATCTATGTACTCTTATTTAGTTACTCGATAATACTCAGTTAGATATTATTCATGCATATGAACCCTTGCATTCGGCCTTACCTCATCTAGTATACCAGTACATTCCATGTACTAATGGATATTTTTTTTTGCACTATGATGTCTCATGTCATAGGTTTGGATGCTCAGGTTCCCGACCACGCATAGACAAATTCAGATTTAACCAGCTCTGTCAGACTTAGTAGTGAGTCCTCATCTATTGAGGATATTCTATTATTTAAATTTTTTAGTAAATACAGTATTTCAGTAGATGGAGTTAGTTGGGGGATTGTCCCATCAAATCCACTTTTAGAAAGTTCAATTAGAGGCTTTTCAGACTAGACTTTCAGACATTATTTAGTTTTACAAATTATTATTAAAGTTGATATTTTTTATCAATATTTCAGATATTGAACCTTATGGTATTTCAGGCTATTTTTCACATTTATTACATTGTTATTATTCAGTGCTCACAACAGATATAATTCATAGGTTAGCTTGTGGTCCTTTGGGATCGTAAGCATCGTGTAGCATTTGGGGTGCAAACTCAGGGTATTACATGGGTGAGGCCCAACAAATCCTACTTCTAAATATACACTATCCTTAACACCCTCACTCTTATTCACTTCCTCAATTTTAGTCTCAAGAGAAATATGACAACTGAGTGGTTGCGATTCATATGGTGGTGGTGGCATCTCTTAACAATTTCAATAATTTCAATTGTGAGTGCTCAGACTTTCTCAAATTGTCAGAAACTATGTCTTCAATATATTGGGAAGTCACCTCTAAATGTACCTCCTTATTTGTCTTTGGAGGTTCTTCATTGAGCTCTATACCACTCCTCAAAGCGATTTCAATTACTTGTTCACTATCACTTGACAAATTATCTTGAGGTCTAGTATTATATACCTGTTGCACTTTCCCTCCCTATCTGCATCAATGAGTTCCTCATGACAATTTGCTGACTCTTTAAAATGGCGACATTACTCTCTATATCTGTTGACAACTATTCTTGATTAGCTAGTAGTTGTTTCAGCATTTCTTCCATATTGCTCGTTTGAATCGAGGCCTGGTAATTTTGAACTGTTAAAACTACTACTGCTATTTATAGGCATTCACATAGTATTTTCTTTGATCATTGGACACAAACATTACTAAATCAGGGTTGGCAGCACACATATCTTACGAAAGACCACTATTGCCAACTACCATACACCATATAGAATTGTCATTACTCAAAAATCATCTATCTTAGTCTGCCATGTCAAAAAGTGTGATAAAAAGAGAAATAAAAGAAAATAAAAAGAAAAACAAAAAAAAATTTACAACAAAATATAGAAAAACTAAAAATAAGATAGTTACCTAGTTACAAGTCCCCGATAACGGTGCCAAAAACTTGACAGCACCCAAGCGCGAATGCAAGTGTACGTGGTCTTATCAAGTAATAAAGTGGCTTCAATAAAGCCAACGTATCAATCTATTTGGGACTTGTGTTCATCGACTATCCAATTCTAGTTCAACATTTCAAAAAAAGTAAACAATATAGTTTTTGAATTGTAAACTAAAAAGAAACTAAACTAATGCTGAAAAGTAATGACTTTGGATAATCAAAGGATAGAAGCCCAGGGTTAAGGCTTGCAAACAATCATACTATGTTATTGAACTTCATTCGTTAGATTACTTATTATGGTTATTGATTCGTAGGGTTAATTAAAAACTAAAAAATATATTAAAAAGAGAAAAGCTTGAAAGAAATGGGACGATGAATGCATTCAGACTCAAGAGCTAATCATCCAACTTAGTAGGTGAAGTACTAGTTGTTGATAATTTAAAGAATCAAGAGTTGAATTTAAGAATAAGGGAATTTGAATTGGATGTTGGGAAGGCTTGATATGCATTTGGGAGGTGTCACACACCTTAGGCGTACCTCTAGAGCACTTCTAGCGCGGTGGGGAAGGTTTCTCACTGTTTTGACCTATGGCAGAAGTTCCAGCACACCTATAGTGTGGTTTGGATGCAGGAGAGAACTTAGACAATGCCTTGAGGTGTGGCAGCAGGATGGGAGCAGCTGCAGTGCACCTTGGGTACAAGTCACAGACAAGTTGGCCGCCCTTTGCTTGTTCCAAGGTCGAAAATGCCCCTCAAATGGTCCTTTGTGTTCTCTTTTCTTGGAATATCCTTGGAATCTTTATAGATGCTCAAATAAAAACACCTTTTAACTCTTTTTCTTCCCTTTTTTGTTTCAAACACCCTCTTTTGGATGAACTTTCAATATGAATATAACAATCTCCTTAAGAACACACCAAGAACACTAAGAATATTAATCTTTCTATCTTTTTCTCTGTAGCTTAGAATGAGTTGAAATTTTGAACGTATACACTTATTAGCCTTAAAAACTCATTCCAATCATCAATTTGCTCAAATTCTTTAAAAAAATCTTTAGATTTCAATTCACTTCAAACTGCTTTAACCTAATCTTCCAATAAGGATAGAACACCCAAATAAGCTCTGATTGGACTCAAATTTTGTTTATAGACCCGTATAGTGTTAGGGAACGCAATCTAACACTAGAAACACAAGAAAACACAAAAATAAAAAACTAAAAATGTGACCTAAGACCTAAAATATGAATAGTAATTCTTATTTATGATTTTTAATTTTCTAAGGCGACTACCCAAGATTGACTTCATAGGAACGAAATCAAGCTCAGCTCTGATACCAAATGTTACGGAAAGAAACTATGACACTAGAAATGAACTACAAAAGCAAGTAAAGAAAATCAATATAGAGATAGATAATTATACGCAAGAAGAAGGAGTAACTAAGAACAAAAGGATATATCAAATCCTAATACCCTTAATTACAACTAATTCAAATACGTAATTCCTATGGTGACAAAGTGGTAGATGAAGGCCCTCTAAACCAATATTTCTAAATGAAAGTTCGACAAATTTTTTTCAACACTCTCACTCAATGGAGAAGAATTTATTAGTTCATCAAAAATCTAGAAAAAACTAAGATAATGAGCTAGCCTCCAAAGTAATTATAGTTTAGGCTATTTATTACACTTGTAAGGCACAAAAGTGACCCAATTGTAAGAAAAGGCCCTCTAGGGGTTATTTTGATCTGCTCTTGAAATGCTAGAAAGGATCAAAAGTAGATACAAAGTGCCTTGGGTAAAAGTCCTTTCCATTGGGCTTTCTAGCCCTATTTTACCTTCCCTTGCCTCCTCTAATGATCCTTGGACCAATGTGAGTGCGGTCATCAATAAATGAAACCCTCTTGATGGTAAGGAGGCTTATTCAAGTGCCTCCCACTTCTAAAACAATCCTTGTATCCTTTGAAGGTCCCGAGATTTTCTTCTAGTGAATGGCTTAGACCTAATTCGGGTTTTAACAATATCCTCCTTGATTTGCATTGGATAGGGTGCAACATTTACATCTCCTTCACCTCTGCACAAAGAGATGACTTTGCCAACTCTTGAACAATCAAACCAACATTCTCGAAATCAAGGTGATGAATTCTAAGATTAGCCAAATGGTGAATGTCCTTCACAAATCTCACTTTTCCTTATCCATATGAGATAAGTTCCCAATAGACAACCTGCTAAAAGCATTAACAACCATGTTAGCTTTACCTAGGTGATAATGGAGACTTATGTCATTGTCCTTTAGCAACTTGAGCCACCTCCTTTTCCTGAAATTTAGCTCCTTCTAAGCATACGCATATAGCAGGCTCTTATGATCAGTATAAATATCTAAACGGAACCCATAAAAATAATGTCGCCACATCTTCAATGCAAACACCATAGCTAATAATTCTTGGATAGTTCTATGAACTTTCAACTATTTATAAGCATATACAACCACCTTTCTATGCTGCATCAACACATAACCCAGTCCCACTCGAGATGCATCACAATATACAACAAAACCATCAGTACCCTCAGGTAGAGTCAAGACCGGAGCCAAAGTAAACTTATCCTTCAACTTCTTGAAACTACTCTCACAAGCATCAAACAATAAGAACTTCACCTTTTTTGAGTCAACTTAGTCAACGGGGCAGCAATAAAAGAGAAACTATCCACAAACCATCTATAATAACCGGCTAAACCTAAGAAATATCAAATGTCGATTGGAGTCGTGGTTATACGATACTTCTTAACCACCATAACTTTCTGTGGATCCACCATGATCCCTTTACTAGAAGCAACATGACCCATATAAGTCACAATATTTAATTAGAACTCACACTTTGAGAACTTCGCATATAACCACTGACCTTTTAAGGGTTTTAACACAAGGCAAAGATGATCGACATGATCCACATCACTCTTAGAATACACCAAAATATCATAAATAAAAACAATCATGAACAAATCTAAGAACTGGCGAAATACCCAATTCAAAAGATCAATAAATATTATCGGGGCATTAGACAAACCAAAGACATCACCAAAACTCAAAATGGCCATACCGGGTTAGAAAAGAAGTCTTAGGGATATCTACCTCCCTATTATTTAACTGATGGTAACCTAACTAAAGATCAATCTTTGAAAAGTACTTAGCATCCTAAAGCTGATTGAAGATCTCATCCATCCTCGTAAGAGGATAACTGTTCTTCATAGTTATCTTATTTAACTGGTGGTAATCTATGAACATTCTAAGGGATCCATCCTTCTTACACACAAATAGAATCGGAGCACCCAAATGATAAACACTAGGGAGAATAAAACCCTTATTTAGAAGATTCTTTAGCTTCTTCCTAAGTTCTTTCTCAGTTGGATATATTCTATAAGGAGTGATAGCAATAGGACAAGTGTCCAGAAGAAGATCAATCCCAAAATCAATTTTCCTATAGGGAGAAACACCAGAAAGATCATCTGGGAGCACCTTGGGAATACACAAACCACAAGGACAATCTACAAGGAAGGAACTTTGGATCTAGAATCCTTAACATGAAGTAGGTGAAAGAGGAACCTCTTAGAAATAAATTTTTGGGATCTATGATACTAAATCAACCTTTCCTTAGGCACTAGGGAACTACCTTCCCACTCGATCACTGTCTTATTAGGAATGTAGAAACTAACCCTTCGGGTTTTAAAATCAAGAGATGCATAGCACGAATGTAACCAATTAATTCTTAAGATCACATCAATGTCTAAAATGTCCAATTCTATTAGATCCACCAAATTCATCCTACCACAAACTGACATCACATAATCCCTATAAATCCTCCTAGCCATAATGGAGTTACCCACCAAGGCGGACACAAAGAAGGGATCCAAAATACACTCAGGATCCAAACTAAAATAAATAGACACATAAGGGGTCACACATAAAACGATAGACGTAGGATCAAGTAGAAAATACAAATCATGAGAGAAAATTTTGATCATTCCAGTAACAACATCGAAGGATGACTCAGAATCTAGACGGGTGGCAAGAGTATACAACTAATTTCAACCAGTGTCTGAGCCAATAACAGAAGTAGCACCATTTGGTGAAACAATTGATAAATTAGCAACAAGGGTCTTATTTACCCAGAAGCAACCCTGGAAGGACAATCTCTCTACATATGACCAATCTGAACATATTAAAACACTTGTTCCTCCTCTCTTCATAAACACCATGAAACATCTTACTGCAAAATCTACAAGGGGGATATGATGGAGCTGACTGGGTCCCATTAGCCTAAGGTTGGCCACCTTGTACTTTGGGACCAACACTATTCTAAAAATAATTATCACCTGACGAATTAGGATAAGAAGCACTATTTGTAGAGTAGGAACCAGAATTGCCCACTTCTTCTTAGACCATTTTCCATAATATCTACAACTCTATTATTGACCTATACCCTAATTCGATTATCAAACCTTTTTATTCTATATTTTACTTATCTCCACTTGCTATTTTTTCCTCTTTTACTTATTACATATACACTACAAGTCTAGAGACATCCATCTCCTTGTTATATAAGGAGGCCTTATTTCCAAGATCAAATCATAGGATAGCCCATAAGCAAATTTCCTCATGCTAGCCCTCATTCTAGACACTAACTCTGGAGTATAACATGACAGCTGAAGAAGCTACAAAGTATACTCCTTTACTGTAATCCTTTTTGGTTTCAGATTCACAAATTCCTCAGCCTTTGCCTCCCTCAACTCTTGAGGAAAGAAGCGATCAAGAAAAGTAATAGAAAATTCATCCCATAAAATGGACTTGGAATCATCGCCCCTAGACTGGTCCTATTCCTTATACCACAGATACACCATATCTTTAAAGTATTAGGTAGCAAGCTCCACATACTTCATCAATTGTATACATAACATAAAAATCTTTTCCATCTCATCAATGCAATTTTGAGGATCTTTCTCAACTTTAGAACCAATGAAAGTTGAAGGACTCAACCTCATAAATTGACAAAATCTAGTAGCCTCAAAAGATAGAGCAATAACAGAAACATGCTCAATCTAAGAGGCCACCAACTGGGTAAGCAACTAGATCGACTGGAAAAACTCAGCATTAGATACACCGACTTAAGGTGTTCGAAGGGGGCTAGGGGTAACCAGTGGAGCTAAATTAGGGCAACCAAAAACAACGACACTAAATTAGGTCTGAACTCCATAAGTAAGAGGAGATCCATCTACACTGTTCTCAAATAGGACAGATGAGTTTCCATAAGCATTAGATCTTTTAGGAGGCATGATTTGAAAAACCAACATATGGGAATTAAAGGAGATATAAAGATATTAGATGATGTAGCTCCAAATATAACAACAAAAAAGGAAAAGATTCCTTAATGCCTCTTAGCCTCTCCCTTATAAGTGTGGAATGCTATATACCCATAAAAGAAACCCTACTTGACATGACATTGTGGACACCCAGTGATACCAAACCTGCCTCTGATATTAATTTTTTCATGGCCCAAATTAGAGCCTGGCTATGACGGGTATTCCATGTCCAGTGAGGATCGGAGACCACCCCCTACACCAAACCAATAAAACATAGTACCCCTAGTATTAGATGAATTCTAAACATAGAACAAGATCATATAAGTAAAGCTCGAAGAAATTTAAGGCATTTCTATAAGCAATAACTGGTAATCGAAGAACATCACTAACTAAGTCCACAGTAATCTACAAAACCTTCTAAACAAAATAGGAATCAATAAAGTGTTAGGACATCCCACTCAATGACAAAAACAATATTAATAATAATGTAAACTCTCAATTATACTCTATGAAAGGAACTGACAAAATTTTTAAGTCTTCTAAAGAATAGAAGCTCAGCACTCTACCACAACGAATCGATGAAATGAACTAATCCAACTAACTCTATATAGGAAAAGTAGAAGTATCTCTGGTTCCTACATCACATGGGGATAGAGCAACCGAAGATGGTTAGTGGGTTGAGAACTAGCATGTAACACATGGGTAAGGGAGAAAAATAAAGCCATGATTAATACTTCAAGATCAGTTAAAATCCAATGCATATAACTAGATACATATACATACATATTTATATATATATATATATATATAATATATTGGGATAAGGAACAAGGCTTAAAATGCACTTTAAAACATTAACCTGGATTGTGTAGCTCAACTGTCATAACAAAGAAGGCACCTATGTGCCATATGGGTCCAATTTTTTCCTAGCTGAAAGGGTCCCAGTGTGTGTAGCCGCACGAACTAGAGAATATATGT
Organism: Capsicum annuum; assembly: GCF_002878395.1. NCBI lineage: Eukaryota > Viridiplantae > Streptophyta > Magnoliopsida > Solanales > Solanaceae > Capsicum > Capsicum annuum. The sequence goes on from NC_061117.1 coordinate 113,133,748, forward strand.
ATACCCCATGGGGGACTCAAACCTCCCAACTTACCAAGGTGACTAAATCACCTAATTATGTAATGTAATATGAATGACTCAAATCTCCTAATCATGTGATAATAATAACGGGGACTCAAACCACCCAATCATGTAGACTTCGCATCGACAACTGAGGTTTTTGGTGTTGGTCCCTAAAGAACTCCACTTTTATACATCAGCTATATAAACCTCATTAAAGCCCAATCAAAACATTTAACACATATACCCATTCATTGAAACATGATATAAATTTAGGCATACACTATTGGTATCATCATAACAACTACACTTGCAAGGTAAAATCAACATACCAAAATAATTTATCATTACTTGGGGAAATTCACAAAATTCATGGTTTAATTATACATTTAGGGAATCGCACAACCACATAAATTTAATTCAAAATCATTATGGTTCATTAACTTTTCACATTATGCAATAGTTAATGAGTAATTCAATGTATATACTTTTCATATTTAAAACAAATTTCATAATAGGGGTTGAGGTCATTGCCAATTCAACTATCAATATTTGCTAAATTTGGGGAATTCATAATCCCCTAGTTTATTCATCATACCCGTGCATCAAAGTGTTTTCATAACCACCATTTAAACTTAACCAATTGCATATACAAACATGAAACATCACATAACAATAATTATTCAAAACCCTCAACCCATGTTCAAAACTAATATCAAAACTGTATGAATAATACTTTAAAATACATACTTTAATCAAAGTAATAATTTGGGAAGAGTAACATGCTTGAAATACCCAAGATTATGGAGATAATTTAACCCTTGAAACTTTACTTGATCCACTTCTTAGAAACCCTAAGTACGAATACTTGAGAGAGAAAAAAGAGTGTTTGGATTATGTTATCAATGAAAATAGGGCCCCAAGTATGTTTATAACTTATGGGTTATTATTGAGATAAGAGAGAAATGTCTAAATACCCCCATTTAAAAAGATGAAAAAAATAAACCACCAGTTGTTACGGGTCTCATAACGACTCATCATGACTCATAACAACTCATCTTCATGAGTCTTTATAAAGGAAATGTCACCAGGAACACCTACTATTAACCTTATAACTCATATACCATGGATCGTAATGGGACCTTATAACTCCTAGGGTCCAGTCATAATTAACATAAAAACTATTTGGGTATACACTGGACATCCTATGATTTGCGCACAATAACCCATAATGAGTCCTCATAACTTATAGTGAACTACTCGTACTCAGAGAAGAAGACTTAGCCACACATACTAGTTAGTCTATGATTTGGGTCCAGCAACTCGTTAAGACTTTCTAGGACTCATAGGGTAAGTCATAGTTAGGATAGTTGGGATAAAATATTAGAAATTTTCAAGGACCAAAAATCCAGGGTATTATAGGTAGAAATATTAGAAAAATGGTCTAAGAAGAAGTAGGCGAATTTTGGTTCTTATTCTATAGATAGTGCTCCCTATCCTAAGTTATTTGGCGACTGTCATTTTTAGAGTAATAGTGGATTCAGGGAATAGGGTGCCCAATCTTAGGCTAGTAAAGCTCAGTCAGCCCTATCTTATCGTACTTGTTATTTTGTATGGGCAACTGTATCATGGATTTTGTGAGAAGGGGAGGAATAAGTGCCTTAAGTATGGTCAGTTGGTCCACTTTTAGTAGGATTGACCATTAGTCAGGGTTGATATATGTGTTAATTAGTTTTTGGTTGCCACATCTTAAGCTCCTCGACCAAAGGGTTCTACTTTTGGCTTTGGCACTAGTCGAACTACATTTCTGCTCTTGCCACTTATCAGGAATTTGAAGCTTCTCTTGATGTGTCACTAGTACGTTACAACTCTTTTCTTGTGATATGTATTATCTGCTTGACCTGAGGTCTACCCTTTCTTATGTGATCCTTTATATGGCTATTAGCTTTGGTTTTGGTCCTGAATGTATTCAAAACCCTGTTTCTATATCTACCCTGATGTGTGACACTATTATGGCTAAAAGTATTTATAGGGGTTGTGTGGTATATATTCGTGGTAGGGAGACGTTAATGTATCTAATAGAGTTGGAAATGTTACACTTTGATGTTGTTTTGTGATGGAATTATTGCACTCAGCTATGTGTCTCTTGATTGTAGAACTTGAAGGGTCAGTTTTTAATTCCTGAAAGAACTGGTGATTGAGTGGGAAGGTTTCTCCCTTGTGCCTAAGGATATATTCATTTTTTATCTTAGAGCCTGGAGGTTAATCTCCAAGGGGTGTGTCTATACCATTTAGTTTATAATAATTTTTCTAATTTTAAGGGTCCTTTATTGCAATCTATCTCGATGTCCAGTATCCCTTAATGATCTTTCTGGGGTTTCTCCTGATAGAAAGATTGATTATGGGATTGATCTTCTTTTGAACACTCATCCCATCTCTATTCCTCCTTATAAAATGGCTCCAACTGAGTTGAAAAAACATAAGAAGTATTTCAAAGACCTTTTTAACAAGGGTTTAATTTTTCCTAGTATTTCCCCATGGGGTACTCTTGTGCTCTTTGTGTGTAAGAAGGATGTGACCCTTTGGATGTGTATAGATTATCGCCAGTTGAATAAGGTGATGATGAAAAATAGTATCCTCTTCCTATGATTGAAGACCTATTGGATCAGCTTTAGAGAGCAAAGTACTTTTCTAAGATTGATCTTCAGTCGGGTTATCATCAGCTGAAAATTAGGGAGATGGATATCTCTAAGAATACTTTTCATACCTGGTTTGACCATTTTGAGTTTTTGGTCATGTCTTTTGGTTTTACTAATGCCTTGGTAGCTTTTATGGATCTTATGAATTGGGTATACCATCTGAGGTAGTGGTATATAGTATACACAGTTACCCTCCCCAGACTCAACTTGGTGGGAATATGCTGGGTATGTTATTGCTGTATTATGAACTAGGTATTTTATCATTTTCGAGACTTGTTCGTCATCGTGTTTATTGATGACATTTGGTGTATTCCAAGAGTGAGGTAAATCATACTGATTACCTCTATATAGTGTTATAGACCCTTAAGGATCTGCGCTTGTATGCTAAATTTTCTAAGTATGAGTTCTTGTTAAATGCTATTATTTTCTTAGGTTATGCTATATCTAGTATGGGGATTATCGTTGATCCATAAAAAGTTGAGGCGGAAGTGGCCTAGTCTTATGACTCCAACTGACATTCAGAGCTTCTTAGGTTTAGCTATTTTATAGGAGATTTATGGAGAGTTTCTCATCTATTGCTACCCTATTGACTAAGTTGACTCAAAACAGGTAATGTTCTTATGGTCAGATGCTTGTTAGGGTAGTTTTGAGAAGTTGAAAGATAGGTTAACTTTGTCTCCGATTTGATTCTACTTAAGGGTACTGAGGGTTTTGTGGTTTATTGTGATTCACCCTATGTGGTACTAGGTTGCGTGTGAATGCAGTATGGTAAGGTGGTTGTATATGCTTCTAGGCAATTAAAAGTTCATGAGAAGAATTACAAGATGCACAAATTAGAATTGTTAGAAGTGGTCATTGCTTTGAAGATTTGGTGCCATTATTTGTATAGGGTTCATTCTAGGATCTGTTCAGATCATATAAGCCTTCAATATATATTTAACCAGAAGAAGTTGAATCTCAATCAGAGGAGATGGCTTGAGTTTCTCAAGGACTATGATATGAGTGTTTACTATTATCTAGGTAAAGCTAACACGGTTACTGGTGCTCTTAGTCGGTTATCTATGGGAAGCTTATCTCATGCGGAAAAGGAAAAATAAGAGTTGTTGAAGGATATTTATCAATTGGACAATCTTAGAATTTATCTCTTGGACTTTAAGGATAGAGGTGTGAGGGTACAATAGGTGGTGAAGTTATCTCTTTGTGCCGAGGTAAAAGAGAAGCAAGTTTTGGATCCTATCTTAATGCAGATTAAGGGTAGTGTTGGCCTGTAGAAAGTGATGGTTTTCGAAATTGGTGGGGATGACATCTTGAGATACCAAGGCAGGTTTTGTGTTACCGATATTGATGGATTGTGCAAGAAGATCTTAGATGAGGCTCATGAGTAAAGGTACATTGTTCATCCTGGTTTGATAAAGATGTACCATGATTTGAAAGATCTATTGGTGGAATAACAAGAAGTAGGACGTGTCAAATTTTGTTGCCAAATGTGTGGTTTATCAACAAGTAAAGGTGGATCACTTGAGACGTAGTGGGTTGTCTCAAGAGATTGAGTTTCCCAAATGGAAGTGGGAAGTGATTAATATCGATTTCATTACTGGTCTTCTGTAGTCCCACCATTTGTTTGATTTAGTTTGGGTCATTATGGATAGGATGATAAAGTTTGCTTATTTCTTACCTGTGAGGACTAATTACTCTACTAAGGATTATGCAAGGTTGTTTATTGAGGAAATCATAAAGTTAGATGGGGCTCTAGTTTCTATTATATCTGATCAAGGTACTCAATTCTCCTCACACTTTTGGCATTCTTTCCAGAGATGTTTGGGTACTAAGGTGAACCTAAGCACTGCTTTCTGCCCTCAGACAAATGGACAAGTGGAGAAGACCATTAAGATTTTAGAAAATATGCTAAGGTCTTGTGTGCTTGATTTTGGTGGTTGTTGGGCTGATCATTTGCCTCTCATAGAGTTTGTGTATAATAGCTATCATGAAAGTATTGGGATGGATCTATTTGAGGCTTCATATGGTAGAAGATGTCGTTCTCCTATTGGGTGGTTTGAGATTGGCAAAAATAGATTGTATGGTCCTGACATAGTTCAACAAGCCATGGTGAAGGATAAGATGATTTTAGATAGGTCTAAGATCTCCCAGAGTCGCCAAAAGTCCTATGCGAATATAAGGCGAAGGGACTTGGAATTTAAAGTTGGCGATTGGGTGTTCTTGAAGGTGTCTCCCATGAAGGAGTGATGTGATTTGGAAAGTAGGGAAAGCTAAATCCCTATTATGTGGACCCTTATTTAATTTGAAAAACAGTGGGTAATGTGGCTTATGACTTAGAATTACCTCCCTGTTTAGGTTTTGTTCACCTAATTTTTTATGTGTCGATATAAAGAAAGTGTGGGGGTAATCTTTCCTTAGTGATTCCATTGGAAGTTGTTGGTGATTCAGAGTTCTTATTATATGAGGAGATCCTGGTTGAGATCTTACATAGGCAAGTTCGCCGGTTGCGAATGAAGGATGGGAATTTGGTAAAGGTTCTATGGAAAAACCAAAAGTTTGAAGAAGCTACCTAGGAAGCGGAAGAAGACATGAAGTCCAAATACCCCTTCTTGTTCTCCATTCTAGATACTCGTGCTTAAGGTATGTATTAATCTTACCATCTTTGTTTTCTGTGTTTGTTCAAAGGAATTATAATTTCCCCGAAATCTTTTTTTTCTTTGTTTAAGGTAAGTGTTGTTGTAATTCCATGTCAAATCGTTCGAAGGGAGGCCTTGTCTCATTATTCATGAATGAATGATCCTAAGGGTGAAGAATGTAACACTTCAGATTTTGGTCCTTAAAAACTTCTAAGTTTCTAGACTTACTACCCAGATTACAACCCTCCCTACGAGTCATCACGATTTATTACGGTTCTTAAGGACCTAATCATAGCCTAGCCAGTGTGATTGCATAGAGTTTCTATTGTGACTATGACTAGGGGTTGTGAGTCGTCAAGACTCATAATGAGTCATAGTGTTCCATCGTAGGGGAACAAGTTTACTATCTTAAGTTTGGGTTGAGATTGTGACTAACATGTTATAAGTCATAAGGAATGGATAGGAGTTGAATGGTGAGACTCATAACCAGAACAGTGTAGGGTGGCCCTAGACACTATCCAGACCACAACTGGACTAAACGAGTCATAATATGACCCTACAAGTCGTGAGGTCACTCGTAGCAACTGGGTGTTGATATTCAGTCTTTTAATAGAGGGTATCCTGGTAACTTCCCTCCTACCACTCTTATCACCCATGACTTAAAACCCTATTTGGGACTTTATTAACATACTATTAACAATTCTATAAATTCTCTTAAGAAAGCTACATAGATTTTCCAAGAAGTTGGTCATCTAAGGGCTGAAGGGTTGATTTCTCTCCATAAATCTTGGTATTTCAAGTATTTTACTCTTCCCCAACTATTACTTTATGAAAGGAAGTATGTTAAGTAGTTCTCCATATGGTTTTGATGTTGGTTTTAGAACATAATGATTGTTGTTTATGTGATGTTTTATCTTTACATATACATTGTTTTTGTTTTAAGTGGTGGTTATGAAATCAATTTGATGCATGGGTATGGTGAATAAACTTAGGGATTGTGAATTCCCCAAATTTTGTGAACATTTGCAATTGAATTTGTAGTAACCCCAACCCAAATTTGTGAAAGAAGCCTTGAGTATGAATAAAAATCGCATTGAACTATTTTTGAAAAAAGTTGTATAATATAAAGAGATAATTGAAATGTGATGGTTTGATTTAATGATCAAAGGGAGTTGGTTTTCCCCACCTTGTATTAATGAATAAAGGGAGTTGTTCTCCCGAGTTAATGGAATCCAAATGGCATGTTGGTGTTACCTTGCTAGTGTAGCTGGTATCACGATACCAATAATGTATTCCTGAATGTGTATTATGGTTCACTAAATGGGAATGTGTGATAAATGTTTTAATGGGTCCTAAAAGAGGATTGTATAGCTGGGCTATGAAAGTGGTGGTTCTGAGGGACCATTACTAGAAATCGTATTTTCCAATGCGGAGGGTTTAAATGGCCTGGGGTTCGAGTCCCCTTGCTTATAATATGGTGGTTTGATTCCATCTTATTATATGATTGGGAGGTTTGAGTCCCCCATAATACATTACATGATCGGGTACTTAAGACCTTAGTGTATGGTTGGGAGGTTCAAGTCCCCTGTGCATGTATATGAGATTATTCTCTGATTTGTGGAGCTACACGCACTATAGCCCATACATCCTGTGGGTACTGTTATATGATGGTTAAACTACATAATCTATGCTAAAGTTTTAAAGTGCATGTTAAGCCTTGTTCCTAATCCTAATATTTTTATATAAGTATATATATATACATATATGTATGTGAACATGTACATTGAGTTGAACTGGATTTTGAATTGTCTTTACTTTAACCTTATCCCTGAGTTACATTATAGTTCTCAACCCTCTGACCATCTCCGAATACTTTATCCCCATACGATGTAGGCACCGGAGATACTTCTATTTTTCCTGTACAGTGTTAGGTGGATTGGCTCGGTTCGTCGGTCATTTGCGAGGAAGTGTTGAACTTCCTTTCTCTGGAAGACTAGATCATTCCATTAATCTCCTTCCATAAATTATAATTTAAGAGTTCACATTAACATTTTCATTATCATTGTCATTGTTATGATCGGGGGCATATCCTGACTTAGATTGTTTTTGATTTGGCAGAGGCTTTGTGGAATTACTGTGGACTTGGGTATTGGTTATTGGTTACCGATTATCGGTTGTTGACAAACCTTGAATATCTTTTAAGTTTTTAAGCACGTTATCTTCTTATATGTTCAGAATTCAACCGTTGCTAGTGTAGTATCCTATTTGGCCAGGCAAAGGGGGCGGTCTCTAGTCCTTGGTGGGGACTTTAGACACCCGTCACAGCCAGGCCGTGGTTTAGTTCATGGTAAAAATATGATGGGGAGAATATCTGCGAGAAAAGGGGGAGCTACTGAAGACTATCTCAACTCACACCTTATTAAAGAAAAGAAATATAGGGTAGCAAGAAACTTGTAGCGAATCTGGCCAATGAAATTGTCATGAGAAATGGAAAAACTGAATGAGCTGCAAAAATGAAAGTATATTCAATAATGAAAAACCATCACTTGTTGCTGCTAATAAGAATGGAAAAGTGGACTGGAGTTGTGCTCTTTTCCAGGAACTGCGACTAGTGAGCATGTTAGAATGATCACCTCTAAAGAAAGAAACACTAGTCCAAGGAAGCCAATTTACGAGAACCGGTGGATGGGAAGATGTAAAGTTAAGAATCAAACTTGCACCAGGAACTGCTGAAGTTCAAATAAGGGATCCAGCTAAGGTGGTAATTTCTGAAGTTAAACTTATATCCCATCCCTTCTGTTTTGGTTCTGGTCAAGTTAATCATAGTGGAAATAAAAAGGCATGTGATTTCTTCTCAACTTCAGACCTTTTGGTTTCCATTGCTATTGACTTTATCAGAACCACAAATAGAAGGCATATGATGAAAGTATAACTTTAGAAATTGCCACCTTGGCTTGATCCCTTATTTTAACTTCAGCAGTTCTTGGCACAAGTTTCATTCTTCATTGTACATCTTCCCATCCCTCAGCGCTTGAAAAGTGGCTTCCTTAGACTTGTGTTTATTTCTTTGGAGAAGATCATTCAGATCACGCTAACTAGTCGTAGTTACCCAGTAAAAGGTACAACTCCAATAACTTTACCATTTTTCTTTTCAACAATAACTGACATATTTTCATTTTTGGATACACTTGAATATTTGTAGCTCATTCAGATTTTCAATTTTTAAGTCAATTTCATTGGCCAGATTCGCTACAAGTTCCTTGCTTGCTACCTTGTGTTTATTCTTAAATAAGGACTGAGATGATATAGTCTTCAGCAACTCCCCATTCTCTCACATATATACTGCTACAACACATTTTTCTGTATAATCATAATCCTGAGCAACCCATCCATATAAATTAGGCCTAGGGAAATTTCTATTAGTTTTCCATTCCTGTTTGTTGCACTGGGAGGCTTCGAAGTCCTTCTCAAACTCTATTGTACCATTAAAACTAGTCCAATCACTATTTAATCTCTACACTGCCATCAAATATTTCTCCTTTCTCCAAACTTGATGCATAAACATGAGAAAAATCATTATTAAATTATAACGGGGTATCAACACCACCTTCTTGGTCCCTCATTATTATCAGTTTGGACCTATCAAAATTAACTGTAAAATATAGGATGTTATTTGAAGGATCAATTCCAAATTGGTAAAAAAACAACATTCAAAAAATCATTGTACTTTATTTGTGTTGTCACGATAACCCAATCAATAATACATACGTCCCATACATGAAAGTGGATCCATCCGCCTGCATGCACCTTATTCTTCCTACCCCATCAATTCAAATATGTTTTATCTACAATTCCTATCATGAAGTAGTGTACAAAATTGCGGAAACTGAAAGATTAACCATTTACAAAACATTTCTTCTTAATCTTCTGGGAAGGGTAACAATAATCTCAAAAACTAAAAACCTGATCGACAAACCCTTGCTGCTACTGGATTGAGTTCTTCCAACAGATGACCCATATGTTGTAACAAAATGGGAAATCTATTGGAAGAACTTAATCCAATAGCAAAGATTTTTAGTTCTCCTAACAGATGACCAATCTGTTGCAATAGATGGGTCATCTATTGGAAAATATAGTTCATTTGATGGAAGAACTGAATCTAGGTTTTGTGTTCTTCCAACAGATGACCAATCTATTGCAACAGACGAATCATCTATTGGAAGAATTCAATAAAAACGATTATTAATTAATGAATGGTTATTGAAAAGGTGAAAAGTTATGGATTTTTATTATTTAATAAATAAAAATGGTTCATAAATAAAAATAAGGAAAAAATGCATAAACACAATGTTAAATCGTAAAAAATGGTTATTTAATTTTAATAACTAATGTTGATAATAAAAGTATGAAAAGTCATGACTTTTCCCCTTTTTTGTATCTTAATCCATTTTTTAATTTAAATAATCCAAAGTTCACCAGTTTGATTTAATTAAGGGATATAATTATTAAAAAGGAGGTGAACAATTGTGACTTTTTGCCTAAGACATTCAAATTTAATCCTCTATAAATAGGTCCTTACTCATTCAGTCCCCTCCACTTTATTTATTTCTTGCATTTTGACTTTCATAAAAACAACGCCATTACATCTTCAGCCACTTCTCTTCCATAAGAAAATTCCTTTATCATCCGCTGAGGTATGTTTTATTTTCTTGTTCTAACATGAAAATTGTCAACATGTTATATTTGTTTTGTAAAACTACCAGTTGGTAGTATACATTGTATTACATTCGTAATCTTTTCTTTAGTGTTTTACATTTTTTCTTAATACATTCATGTTCTTGATATGGATGATCTGGTTTGGAACATGGCAATTCTGCTCGACACCGTGTGGGAACTTGAAAGGCTGGTTCATGAACTCTGATAGGAGTTGGGCGCCATGAGAGCAAGGGTTCTTCACGAGATTCAAAAACTGAGGGCCTCACTGTTACCCAATGGGTTCTCGGTTGACAATAATAGTAATAATAATAATAATAATAATAATAATAATAATAATAATTAGGTTATGTTTTTTTGTTTTTATTGTATGCATTTTTTTACTTATATCGGATCTACAAGTTTTTTATTTTATCATATGTATTTTTTTTATTTATATCAGATCTACCTAATGTATGTTTTGTTTTATTTGATTTTGTATTTTGTATGTCATGAATGAAAAAATCTATGTTTGATCAACTTTGACTTTATTTCTTATTTAATTTTTAGTTTTGCCTATTTCTTTTTCTTAAGATGTTGAGGGGTGTAGGTAGTTTGAGCATTCGAGAGTGGAAAAAAGAATTAATTACTACAAGAAGTTAAAGTTTGGTTTGTTTTTTTCTATAGCACTTACACAAAATCAGAAGAAAGCTAATTGAGTTGACAAAATTTTGAATCCAGTAGTAACAAGAACGGTATTGTGTTCTTCCAAAAGATTTGTTGCAACAAATGGTCAATCTGTTGGAAGAACACAATCCTAGCAGGGCGTTTGAATTATAGGTGACAAAAATGTTTTGAAATAAAGTGGAGGTGACTCAAGTTTTAATAATTGAGTGTAGGTGTTAATTACTTTATTATATATTAAGAAAGTTTGAGAATAGTCTACAAGTTTTCTAATTTACAGTTTGATCTAATGTAAACCCTAATATATAACTGACACTACCCAAAATCAGGCCTAGTCGTATGGGTATCTTGAGCCCAGCAAGGTCCGGAGATCTCCCCGTTTACCTAACCCAATCACCACATCAATCCATAAGTATCGGATGAACTCCGACCATATAACAAGATAGAGGAAACAAGGCTAACAATCTTCACTTAAGAAGTGTCTAATGAATCCTTTAATGTCAACATACTAAACAACATACCCTAGTACATAGTCATCCACAAGCTTCAACCAATCCAATGTTTATAATATGTCTGGTCATGACCACGACAATAACCAAAAACCAAGTTTAAAACAAGGCTATGACATAAGATATAAAGATTATGAAATGTATACCTTCTGATGCATGGAAGCTCACCACTTCAAAATCGACACACGATCCACTCGAACACCTAGTCACTGCACAGGAAGAGTAAAAGAAGCTTCGGCCCCTGTGTTTCCTTGGGACACAGCATCCATAGACGGTTAGCGGTTGGAGAGCTAGGATGTAACTATAGGATAAGGATAAAATAGTGTCATCATTCAAAAATAAATAAAACCATTAAATGCCACCACATTTATACACATAGGCATATATGTATATATATATATATAGATATACCAAGTGTCGGGAAAGGAAACAAGGCCTTAGCATGCATTTTGAAACATCTAATCATGATACATGAAGTAGAGGACTTTAACCTTCCACTTATGTAGATTAGAGAATTTGAACTTCCCAATTACATTTAGCAATAGGACTATAACCTCAAACCACCTTATTAAGAAAGTGGACTTTAACCACAAGCCATTATATCAAGCAAGTAGACTCTAACCATAAGCCTTCTTATCAAATAAGTGGACTCTAACCATAAGCCGTTTTATCGGACAAGTGGACTCTAACTACAAGCCATCTCTTAAAGAAAGTGGACTCTAAACACAAGACATAGTGTCCATTACTAGTTGACATTGGGACTCTAAACCTTTGTCCATGAATTCACATCCACTTAGTTCAATATTCAAGGACTCCAACCCACTTAGCCAATTCAAACCTTCAAGGATACAATTTAACACCATACATAACCACAAGGTATTTATGAACCACTTATAAATTAATTATTTTAATAGGCTAATGTCTTAGTTTCAATAGACACTCAAGTGAATAGTGATCCTCAAGACCTTTGCCAAACCATTTATTCTTCATTAGAAAACTTACAACAAGGTTTAGTTCAAACACAATTTAATTTAATATTTTTGGAACTCAAACCCTTTTTAACCAATCAACCACCAAGGTTACCAATTATCTCATTACATGGCCAATAAGGCCTTAAAAAAGTAATTTACCATACACCCTTACTCATTAAGGTATTTCCTTAGTTCAAAACACTATTAACATGTAACTAGTTATTTCTCTTAGACATTTTCACAAATACCTTGAGGGAATACCTTTACCATGACCAAAATCAGAGTAAAAATCATCAAGATTAGTGTTAATAAAGACCCATTTGGTAAACCACCATCAACAAGCACCCATATGTGAAAACCATCTCCAAAAACATATATAGACACAAGTTTAAACAAGAGTAAACAATACTCATTACTAAGCATCAAAACCCTCAACATTATGTTTCAAAACCCACAATTCAAGAATCAAAACCAATCTTTAAAATACATGATATTGGATAAATTACAAGGATGGAAAAGTCACATGCCTTATACAAGATGATTCACGAAAAAAACTTGACCCCCTTAGCCTATATAGAAGAACACCTCTTGAAACCCTAGCCTCTAATTTTTTTTTTAAGAACTTTAGAGAGTGTTTTGGAATGTTTTGATCTTTTCCAAGTGAAGAATGAAGCGCCAAACAATGTTATAAGTCATGGGTCATACGGTTTTAGGACCGTACCCCAGGGTACTAGTAGTACTCTTACTCATACCCTAGGCCTCCCCAAGGACCCCTAAACTGTCCAACATATGACTACATATGCATAACTTGTACCATAAGGTATGAGAAGTACTCTACAACTCATACCCTAGGACAAATACACTAGATCAAACTCAAGACATCATATGACTCGTACCCTAACATACGACTAGGAATAGGCCCAACTATACCTTGGACAAAATATTATCAAGCTAAATTGATCATCATACGAGATGGTGGGTACTAGCCATATCCTAGGGTATGAGAAGTATGCAACAACCATACCTTGTCCAGAAACTCAAAAAATGGTGTAATTTTCTAAGGGTTCAAAGCCTAGGTGTTTCAATTCTTCCACACTTGGATCATTCATCCTCGAATAATGGGTAAGGCAAGCACAAGCACGAGTTAACACATCATAGTACATCAAGATAAACTTAAACTAAGTAATAAAACAAAGACATACAACAAGGATAAGACATAGGCTATGATCATTATCAATCAACTATTCATTCAATTGACTTTGGGACTCAAACCCATTGTCTATCAAACACTTGCTCAATTTAATGTTTTGGGACTTGAACTCATTGCCTATAAAAAACATAATTTAACCTAAGAAGATTAACACATACCTCAAGCATGAGTTTTAGACTGGATAACAAATGCGTATACTTGGACTTCATGTCCTTTTCTGCCTCCCAAGTAGCTTTCTTGGACTTTTGGTTCCTCCACTGAACCTTCACCGAAGCCACCTTTTTCATTTGCAACCAGCAAACTTGATGATCTAAGATCCTTACTGAGATCTCCCCATAGTACAAAGAGTTTAAGAGACCAACATCCTCCAAAGGAACAACCAATGAAGGATTACCCATATATTTTTGTAACATGGACACATAGAATACCGAATGGATGAAGCTCAACTTAGAGGGAAACTCCAACTTATAGGCAATATTACCAACCTTTGTCAAAATCAAATATGGACCAACATACCGGGGACTAATCTTCTCCTTCTTACGAAACCGTATCACTCCTTTCATGGGAGATACCTTCAAGAATATCCAATAGCCAATATTAAATTCCAAATCTCTACGCCTCATATCCACATAGAAGTTTTACCAACTTTGAGTGGCTTTCAACCTACCAGGAATCATTTTAACCTTCTCCAAGGCTTGGTGAACCAAACTTGGGCCAAGAAACTTACCTTCACAAACCTCATACCACCCAATAGAAGAATGACACCTCCTACTATACAATGCCTTAAAAGTAGCCATACTAATGCTATAGTGGTAACTATTGTTATAGGAGAATTCGATCAAAGGAAAATTGTCATACCAACTAACACCATAATCAATCACATAAATATGAAACATATCTTCTAATGTCTGAATTGTCCTCTTCGCTTGTCTATCCGACTACGGGTGGAATGCAGTACTAAGGAACGCCTTAGTTCCCAAACCTTTCTAAAATGACTTCAAAAAGTGAGATGAGAATGGTATACCAGGAGGCAAAATAACATGTAACTTTAAAATCTCTACAACATAAAACTTAGCATAATCCTCCACCAAAAAAACTAGTCCTCACTAGCAAGAAGTGAGCATATTTGGTCATTCTATCCACAATGACCCAAATAGAACCATATGGATTCTGAGATCGGGGAAGGTCGGTGATGAAATCCATATTAATTTCCTCCCACTTCTGTTTGGGCAACTCCATATCTAGGTCTCAAGTGCTTAACTTTCACTTGTTGATACACTATACACATAGACACAAAGATAGCCATATCTTATTTCATATTATTCCACTAATAGAACTCCCTAAGATCATGATACATCTTCGTAGAAAAGAGATGAATAGCATACTGAGATCTATGAGCCACGACCATAATCTTTTCCCTCAATCCATCAACATTGGGAACACATATCCTACCTTGGTACCTCAAGATACCATCACCGCCAATCATAAAATCAATAACCTTTTGCTGACACACACTACTCTTAATTTTTATCAAATTGACATCCAATATTTGCTTTCCCTTTATCTCCCTAACAAGAGATGACTCTGATACCTGAGGTACACATACACCACCATCTTCAGAGTCCATGAGACGACTCCAAGATTAGACAAATAATGAATGTCCTTCACCAAATCTCACTTATCCCAACTCACATGAGCTAAAATCCCCATGGATAACCTACTAAGAGTATCAACAACTATATTAGCTTTACCAGATGGTAATAGAGACTTATATCATAGTACTTTAGCAACTCAAGCCATCTCTTTTGTCTGAGATTCAGCTCTTTCTGAGTAAACACATACTGAAGGCTCTTATGATCAGAAAAGAAGTCAATATGAACCCCGTAGATATAGTGTCACCAAATATTCAATGTAAATACCATGGATAACAACTCTAAATCATGAGTAGGGTAGTTATTGTCATCAATTTTCATTTTCATAGAAACATAGGCCACCGCCCCACCATGTTCATCAATACATAACAAAGCCAAATGCGAGAAGCTTCATAATATAACATAAAACCATAATTACCCTCAGGGAAGGTCAAAATCGAAGTCAAAGTCAACTTATCTTTCAACTTCTCAAAACTACCCTCACACACATCTGACCATAAGAACTTGGCCTTTTTTTGGTCAATTTAGTCAATGGAGCAGCTATTGTAAAAAAACTTTCCATAAATCTCCTATAGTAATCGATTAGACCCAAGAAGCTCCAAATATAGGTTGGAGTCACAGATCTAGGGCACTTTTTAACCACCCAACCTTTTTAGATACACCATGATCCCCTTACTAGAGTTAACATGACCAATAAATACCATAACCTTTAATCGAAACTCTCACTTAGAGAACCTGGCATACAAAAGATAATCCTTTAATATTTCAAACACAGCACAAAGATGATCAACATAATCTGCCTCACTCTTTGAATTAAAAAAGATATAATCAATAAAGACAACGACAAACAAGTCTAGGAATGGAATGAAGACACTATCAATTAAATCCATGATCACTACAAGGGCATTAATCAACCCAAAAGACATAACTAGAAACTCATAGTGACCGTACAATGTCCTGAAGGCAGTCTTATAGCTATCCACTTCCCTAATCTTAAGTTGATGATAACCTGACCTAAGATCAATCTTAGAGAAACAATTCACACCTTGAAGCTAATCAAATATAAGGAGAGATGATAATTGGATGAGTGTCCGCAATAAGACCAATCCCAAACTCAATTTCCCTATTAGGAGGAATACCAGGAAGGTCATTAGGAAAGACCTTGGGAAACTTATTAACCACGGGAATGGATTATAAAGAAGGATCCTCCAAGTTAGAGTCTTTAACTCAGACCAAATAGTAAAACACCCTTTACAAATCCACTTTCAGGCTCTAAGATATAAGATGAACCTTCCCTTAGGTACTAAAGAACCCTTTTCCAATACAATAATTAGCTCATTAAGAAATTTAAACACGACCTTATGGGTCCAACAATCTAAGGAAGCATAGAATAAATGCAACCAATCCATCCCCAAAATAACATCAAAATTGACCAGGTAAAACTCTATCAATTCTACCTGAGTTTCTCTACCACTAACAGCTACCTGACACCCCCTATAGACTCTTTTAATAACCATAGATTCTCTTTTCAGGGAAAAAATAGAAAAACAAACTGAAAGATACTCAAGACTAAAACCAAAAAACACAAAAACAAAAAGGGTCACATAAAAGAGGGAGGAACCCAGGTCAAGTAAATAATACATGTCACAAGAGAAAAGTTTCAACATATACATAAAAATATCTGGAGATGCCTCAGACTCCTAGAGAGTAGAAAATGTATATTGCTGATTCTGGCCAGTTTTGGTACCAAAAATAGAAGCAAAAGTAGCACCCTTTGATGTAGAAGTAGTTTAAGTAGAAGTAGGGGACCTATTATCCTAAGAAGCCACTAAAGAGGGGCACTCTCACTGCATGTGCCCAATCTGACCACATGTAAATTATTTATTCCCCCCTTCCCACACTATCCATGATAATGTTGACCATATAATCTACAAGGATGGTAGGATGGACCCGACTGAGCCTTACTAACCTAAGAATAGGTACCCAGTGCCCGGAACCTACCATCATACTAAGGATAACAATCACCTGATAGCTTCGGGTAAGGAACACTAGCCGAGGACAAAGAATTAAAACTCCCCTACTTCTTTTTTAGCCACTTACCACCATCTCTACCACTCTGCTCAGAATGCCTGAATTTCTTCCCTTGACTATCACTAAACTCAGCCTATTTCTTTTTCTCTTCCTCTACTTTTTGCATATATTTCACCATCCTAGAGATATCTATATCCTTGATTAATAAAGCAGTCTTGCTTTCAAGGATCAAGTCACAGGACAGTTTTGAAGCAGACTTATGCATTCTAGCCCTCATGCTAGAAACCATCTCAGAAGCATACCAAGATAGTTGATGAACTATCAAGGCATACTCTTTGACTGACATCCTGCTTTCCCTCAAATTAAAAACTCCTCCATCTTTGTTTCCCTTAACTCTTAAGGAAAGAAGTAGTCCAAAAATACATTAGTGAAATCTTCCCATAATGATGACACATCAATATCATACCTTGTCTGATCCCATTCTTCATACCATTAGTACGCCACATCCTCTAGCTGATGGGCTACAAACTCAAATCCTTCCATATTACTGACATGCATAACTTTGAAAAGATCTTTTCCATCTCCTATAGAAAACCTTGAGGATCCTTCTCTACCTTAATATCGGTAAAGACCAAAGGAATTAACTTCATGAACTGGCTGATCCTTGTGGCCTCAGAAGATGGAGTAACAAATGCACCATGCTCATCCTGAGAAGCCTCCAACTATGAAATCATATAAATCGACTAACCAAACTCAGTAGAGAGATCCAATGGAACTCTAGGACCATTAGGAATCATACCGCTAGACTCGGTATGTACTCCACAAGTAGAGGATATCCCATCAATATTGTCCCCAGTTAGGATGGAAAGGTTTTTAAAAACTTCAAATCTACTTGGAGGCATGATATGAAAGTTAAGTAAATAAAAATAAAAGGAATAAAAAACCTTAGACTATATAGCTCAAGATAGAACCACCAAAAAGGAAACACTCTCAAATGTCTCTTAGCCCCAATTTTCTAAGTGTGGCATGCTACATACTCATAAAAGAGACTCACCTTTACACGACCCAAAATCGAGCCATGAAGTATGGGTATCTGAGCCCAACAAAGATTGGAGATTGCCCCATTAACCCAACCTAACCATAAATCCATTAATGTAAACATATTAAACAACAAACCCAAGTCCACAATCATCTACAAAGCCTCTACCAATCCAATATCAATAATATATTGGGACATACCTTAGATAATAGCTAAAACCAAAGTCTAAAACAAGTATATGAAATAAGATACAAGGACCCTGACATATATGCCTTATAAAGTATGAAATCTCACTAATTTAAAGTCAACACGTAATCCTCTTGAACACTTAGTCACTGCACATGAAGAGAAGAAAAAGCTCTAACCCCTGTGTCACGTGAGGACACAGTGTTCGAAGATAATTAGTGGTTGTAGGGTTATCATATAACTAAAGGGTGAGGATAAAATAGTTCCATCATTCAAATCCAAATCAAACCATCACATGCAACTATATTTATAGACATAGGAATATATTGAAATACCCTAGGTTTTGACCCTTAGAAATTTTCCTGGGATTTTAGCTTCTAGACATCATACGACTTTGGGTACTAGTAATATGTAGGGTACGGGTAATATGGTCCAATCATATGTTGTCCAGTGTTGGGTAGTGTTGGGTTGTTGAGTTTCTAGAATGGGTATGAATTGGGAGGGTATGAGTCATATGGTAGGTGATAGGTTGTATGATTGGGTTTTCCTTCACTTAATATGAAACTTAGTAACTTAACTTGGATATGAATATGAGTAGCTCCCATGATTCAGGATATAAGGTATGAGTGGTATAGTCTAACTCGTATGTTGGATAGTGTAAACCACTCTTGATTCTGCCTAGGGTGTAGTTTCATGGTACTAGTCATATTATTGGGTATAATTGGGGCATGGTGGTCATTTATTGGACAGTGTTAGGAGTCCAAGGGATACCACTGGTATGAATGGTGGGTACGACTTGTATCATAGGGTATGTGTGGTATAGCGGAGTTGTACCCTCTTATAGGAAATTAATACAGTTTAAGTGGGGGTAATTTGGACATTTACCCTTATAATTCCTTGGGACCCCATGACTTAAAACAATATTTTAGGGATTCATTAACCTATTTTCAATTAATCAAACACTCTAAACTTCATAAAATATCTCAAGGCTTGGGTTAATCAAAATCTAGGGTTTCTTTCAAAGTGGTCAACTGAGGAACATAGGGGTTCTAGCTAAAGGCATGTTTTATGAATTATTTTCATGGCATAATTGTTGTATGGTTTTTTGTTTTCTAATATATGTTTGGTTATGGTTTTTCCCATTTTTTAATTATGGATTACATGTTTTAAATGGTGGTTTAGACATTTGGTTGCATGGGAATGGTTAATTGGTACTTGGTTTTTGTTTTGGAAACACTATGCCCCCAATGGGTTTGATAAAATGCCTATGAGAATGCTTTTATTATATTGTTGGACTTTCATTAGACTATTTCATGGAATACCTTAGTAATGGAACCCTAAATGGTTTAAATGGTTTGGAATGGTTAAATGGTAAGGGATTATTGGTTATGGTTGGTCTAATTGAAAGCCTTATGGGGTACGAAGGAA
Source organism: Capsicum annuum (assembly GCF_002878395.1). Classification (NCBI taxonomy): domain Eukaryota; kingdom Viridiplantae; phylum Streptophyta; class Magnoliopsida; order Solanales; family Solanaceae; genus Capsicum; species Capsicum annuum. The sequence goes on from NC_061117.1 coordinate 113,153,482, forward strand.
TCCCCCAAGAAAACTCTACAATGATCACTTGTGAGGTACACATTATTCCATGAAGTCAACTTATTGATTTAATCTATGGGTTCATGGGAATCACTTCTTTTATAAAACGTTGGCTAAGTACATTTCTTGCAAGCTATAGTCGATATTATAATATGCTACCTTTAACCTTGGTTAATAATAAATAGAATGGTGGTTTGGTTGTGTGGTAATGGTTTTAATTGGGCAATAATGGAAGGTGTGATAGCTAACTGTGAAGGTGTAAATCTAATGGTCCAACACTAGAAAATCATGTTTGCTGACATGAGGATTGCCATGATTATCATATATAATACTTAAGGGGTACATGGTAATTGCCTAAGTACACATGTGCATATATATCATGGAGAGTGAAGGGTTATTGGGAATCCCCTACTCCTATGGTATTACCAATTCATGCAGCTACACATTTCAGGGCATGTTCAGAAGGTTATAATGGACCCATATAGCCCATGGGTGGTTCTAGGATATTTAAGCTACACATACCCAGGTTAATGGTTTTAAAGGCATACTAAGACGGATTTGCTTTCCCAACATGGTTATATATATGTATGTATGGTTGTGAATACATATGGTCAGTTTTCCACAATCATCCATAAGCCTCTACCAATCTGATGTATATAATATGTCGGGACATGTTCCCAAAAATAGAAAAAAACAAAGTCTAATACTAGTCTATGACATAAGATATTAGAAAACCAAGTCAATATATTGCTAAGTTGTACCATGAACTTTCTAAATATTTCACATTCCTCTTTTTTATGCAATCGTTGAGGGAATAGGGGAAGAACTTGGATTATAGGCCTTGCTTCAATTTTTGGATTTTAAATCTCAACCACTTCTTCGTCACTTTAATCAATTTCCTTCTCATTATCTCCTTCTTGACTCTTAGTTGACACATCATTTCCCTTCACTTTGGTCATTTTCCTTATCAAGTCTACTTTAGAGGGTTCTTCAAGGGTTTTTCCACTCCTTATGACAATTTCTAGAACTTAGGCATTATTTTTTGGATAAGAAATCATGTTACTAAGGACTTCACCTCTAGGCATACAATTTAATTACATGGAGATTTTCCTGACTTAGGTCTCTAATTTCTTAATAGTGGCGGAGAGAGACACCACAGTTTAGGGAAGTTGAGAAAAATCACCTTTCAACTTATGGATCATTTTGTCTGTACCTTCCACTCTATTTAAGATCTGTGTCAATACATCTTCTGTCTGAAATTTTTTGGGGTCGACGATATTTGACTCTGTGGCTTTGGCACAATCATGAGGAGGAAAATAACGATCATAATCCTAGTCCTTATCTCTCCAATGTATATCCCATCATAGTCCATCTAACCATGGTTCATACCTTTCCTTTGATAGGTACCGCGACATCACCCCATGTAGCTAGCCAAATAAAGTATTTCCTTATCTAAATTCTTTGCTTCTTCATCATCTTCATATGACTTTGATTCTATGGTGTTTAACGCTTTCACGGGTGCACCCATTACATGCTTTGTTTAAATTTCAAGTTGGGTCATCATTTTATCCATGTTCTCCACTTTTTCTTCATTCCTCATTCTTTGCTCATTACCAACCATGGAAGTAGTAGAAGGGATCTTAGAGCTTTGGTTTCTCGGGTATGCCAACCCTGATTTTTCTTTGACACTTCTCAAATTAATAGAAAGGTTGCGTGGTAGTAAATCTTCACTAGGGAACCACCCACCCCATTATCCACCACTCTTTTGTTTGGATCAAGGGCACGATAGAAGATCTTCAGAAACATCTTCTCAGGGACTTCATGATTTGGTCATTGAGCTAGCTTACCATTAAGCCTTTCCCAAGTTCAAACAATGGCACTCTATTAATTTTTCAATAACTCACAGTCTTCCTAATTTTGAAGAATTTTTCAAAGTGGGAAATATCTATCAAGAAACACCATAGTAAGCTCATCCCAAGATGTAATTGAGTCTGGTAGAAGTGAGTGGAGTCATAACTTGCCTCTCCCATTAGTGAGAATGAGAAGAGGCAAAGCCAAATGGATTCTTAACTAATGTGTGCTATATTGAACGACGCACACAATATTATGAAATATCCTCAAAGGCTTGACCCTAATACGATCCTTTAATTTGCAACATATGAAGCATGACATTAGTCACTCAGAAGACTATGTTCCCATTAGTTGGTGGGATACGGATAACACTTGTTTGTCCCTTTTTATTTAGTGGGCCCTCATCATTTATAGGGGAAAAAAAGGGGCCCATATTTCTTGTGGCATCACTCATTGCTATGTTAACACTTTGATTGGTTACAAAAGATCAAAAATAACAAATAAAGTAAATTACACAACTCCTGTTATTCCCAAGTAAAGATCACATCACACAAGTGAAATCTATATTCCACTCACCGGTAACGGTGCCATTTTGATAATGCTCAACTCACTTCCATGATTGAGGTGTGAGGCATCGTTATCAATAACCCAACTAGAGTTGGGGTCGAATCCACAAGGAGCGACTTATTGATTTCAAATCCTATGGGTTTTCTAGTTGCTAAAATGTTACCTAGAATGTTTATAAATAAGACATGTAAAATAAAATGGAGGGATAGGTTTGTAATGATTTTCGACTATCAATGCAAGAATATGACACTTTTGATTTAAAATAAAGAATAGAGAGGGTCTTGGGATTTTGTCTTTGCACTTTTGATTTAAAATAAAAAATAGAGAGGGTCTTGGGATTTTGTCTACATGAAGGTAAAGCATATGGGTTAATAATGGTTTAACTTGAAGCTTAGTTGTTGACCAAAGGATAGGCTAGTTCAAAATTTTTTGTAGTCAATCTTTCAATAAAACTACATGAATTCACCCATTGGCTCTTTTGAGCACCTAACAAGTGAACGATTCATAATCACCTAAAATCTCAATCAAGCATCCCTATCTCTAGGATGATGCTCTTGACATGATTTATGCTCTAACTACACTTATTTCTAAGATAGCAAAAGGTAGTAAACCATAGTCTCAATTGTCCACCATTACCTTGCCACCCTATAACCCTCTTTCAAGGATGCTATGGGTTACATCAAGTTCAACTTCATCTCTCTTTCAAGGAGGATAAAGGTTTTCTAGAGTTTGAGATTTTCACCAATCAAACACATTTGTAGATTTGGGTTTTTCACCCATCAAATTCAAACTCATTAACCGAAGCAGTTATGGAATCCATACTCAACAACTAAAAATCATGCAAACCCATCAACACCCACACACATAGTTACACTTTAGTTCAACATAATCCCAATACTAAATTACTTAGCTACTCATGAAGAAAGTAAAGAGAGATATACCATAAGGATTATTCAAAATATTCATTGATGACAAAATTAATATGAAATTAAGCCTCCAAGAGTAGTTACACACTTTCCCAATTAGGGTTTCTTGCTTTCAAATATAAACTATCTATGAGGTAAGCATTTGCTAAAGAAGAAAAGGTTTTTGCCAATATATAATTTGGGATTGGTCTATGTAGTTTTAAAAAATTGCCCAGGGGCATAATTCCACTGAACTGTGATCGCATAATTTTAACTGCAGCTATGGCTCCCCAGTTATATTCCATAACCGCATTGTGTTGACTATCTTGGTTGACTACAACCATGAACCAACTTGACTAACTACGACCATAGACTGAGGACCGCTGTCTCGGTAGCTGAGGCTGATAAGGACCAGGTCTTCAGATGTAATATTCCTTTCACCCTTTTTATCATTTTAATCTCCTTTCCACATCTTTTGATTTCTTTAAATCTATGCTTGTAATGAGTGGACATTATTGCATTTACTCATAAATATGTCTCAGTTATTCATTTAAAACAACGAAGTGTGCACAAATGCTTAGTGAGAATAAGTGGTAAAATCACCATTAATCAATCGCCTATCAGTTTAGGCAGAGTCGTTAGTAGCAGCCCTTAAGTTCCAGAACTACATAGCCAGCGTAGGATATGAGGGTTCACCCATGAATTCCTCTTATTAGTCATTCGTAAGTTTAGGGTTGACACCCAGGTCCTTTGGAAAATAGATTAGTGCATCCACACAACCCCGGTTACTATCCATGGCATGGTACTGACATACTTCCAACTAGGGTTACAGGTTAAACCAAGGTTAGCTTAAATTAGGGCATGTCGGTCATACGATACCTCCTACAGTCTCAGTGCAGTATTCAGAGTGTCTCAGTTCAGGTTTACATAAGAAAGTATTCAGACATCAATTATTCAGTTTTTCAGATATTAGTTATTCAGTTATTCAGATCATGTCAGTACATGTTTATACTTGGTCGTGCATTCTCAGTTTTACATGTTCAGTATCCATACATGATCCTCAGTTTATATTAATAGCATGTTCAGCTTTATATAAGATATACATATAGTATTTATGTTTTTACTGCTTCCCAGCTTTGGTTCTACTTATCATACAAAATTAATGTTTTAAGAAACTAAGTGTAGTGATTCACCAGCTTATCAGATTATATTTGTTTCTCATGTTTTAAGATACTTCAACTCTCAGTTTATATTAGTCTCTAGGTTAGTCTACTTGCCCTTAGCATGTATGTTTTAAGATTATGTATCCAATCAGTTTTACCTATTGAATTCACCACCACTTACTCAGTACATTCTAAAGTACCAATCCACATATATCTCAATTGTTGTGTGAGCAGATGCTAACATATTTGAGGCTTCTAACTAGGAATAATTTCAAATTCTCAAGAAACTTTTGTCATTTTTGATTGTTTTCTCTTTGATATTGCAGTAAAAGTCGAGATACAAGAGAATCAGCAATTATGGGAGTAAAAGAGTTGATTTCTGAGAAAGTAAAGAAGGAAGAATTGCTGATGACTTTTATGATAATTCATTTGCCTTTTGATAAGCTATCAAAGTTTCCATAAGGCTTAGACAGAGAATGGTCTTCAGTTGGAATGTGTGATGAGATTTGTGATAGGCCATCAGAAGTATGATAAACCGTCAGGCTCGTCGTTAGGCTTAGGCAGGGAATAGATTTTGAATTGAAGAAGTGGCGATATCTCTAATAAGTCATCACATATCTAATAATCCATCAAGACTCATCGTCCACCTATGGTAGAGATTATCAAAGTGAAGAGAAGCTAACGACATTCCTGATAAACCGTCAGACTCTTGATAAGCCATGACAAACGTCGTCACTTGTCCGAGAAAATACTGTGATCTATGAATTTGTTTCAATAATTAAAATGAAGTATTTGAAGCATATGTTAGGGTTTTCATTCAGGTTCTTGGACATTTGAAACTCACATTTTGAGCACTTTTCTATCTATCCTCTGACTTTAATTCTTTAGAGAGAATATTACAATTGTTTCAGGATTTTTCTACTGGATTAAATCAAAGAAACACTTATTTCTATTCATTTACCAGTAAGATCATCTATCTAAGTATTAATTCAACTTTTTGTCCTGCTTTTTTTATTATGAGTAGCGAAATTCCCTTAACCCGAGTTGTGGGATCTATGGGTTTGGGTTTGTAACGTAACTAAGTGTTCAAGATTTGAACGGTGGTAGGAACTTCTTGGTAATTCCATTATTTTACATGCCGACTATTGGTTGCAAACAATAGACTTTGCTAACGGGTGATTCTCTTGAGATAAGAAATAAACCCTAGTAAGAAGTGAATTATCATCAGGGACTTGGAAAAATTAAACTTTCATTTAATAATTAATTCTATACCAAAATTAATTAACTTGGGATAACATCTTGTTATGGAATATAAATTCCCTAAGTTCAAGAGATTTACGTAATTAAATGTCTAAATAGGTTTAGAAACATTTACACATAACTTCGACAAGGATAGTCTGTTGTTCCTACCTACCACAAGAATCATAAACCGTTACTAGCGTCTATCAAATCCCAATAATCATAGTGAACATAACTATGGTTTTCCTTATCATATTGATTTCAAACACTGAACTGAGAAGTAATTATTTGTTACACTTCAAAAAAACCCCATTCATAGGAAACTGGTAACTATCAGTTGATTAACCCTTAGATACGTCAAATGCATACCCTATTCCCTATGGCATTCGACCCCAACCTAGTTGGGTTATAAATTGACAACGAAATCTTACATTCTCATAAGAGAGGTGTAGTTTGAGCATTATGAAAAGTGGCCCCATTGCCATGGAATACAATTTTAAATTTAAGTTTGTGTGTGCTGATTAACTGTTAGTCAAGTTTCCTAGTGTTACGTTTATTTGTTGTTTTTGTTTTTCACAGGACTTTTGTGATGTATTCCAAAAACTAGAAGTTCTAAAGGGTCGTTATTACCTTTTAATCCAGAACTGCAATTAATCCGTATAATGGTAGACCAGCAGGAGGCCAGGTTAGCAACCTTAGCTAGAGCTCAGGTGAATGCACAGAATATCAGTTAACAAGTACGACATCTAAATCTTGAGGATGAAGATTTGGGAGATGAGGAGTTGCTGAAACCTGGAAACCCAAGGCGTGCAGAGCAAATAGCTGCACAAGTGCAGCGTAATGTTAATAGGAACCTTCTATTTCAAGGAAGGCAAGATCACCAGCCGGTCCAGTATGACCTCAATGATGATGATGATGGAGTGGATGAAGTAGGTGCAACTGCTGAAATTATTCCTCCACTGTTATCACCTGGGGATAAATTCAACATTACGATTACTATGATTCAACTCCTTAATTTGAAGGGGTTGTTTGGTGGCTTCCTGGGGATGATCCGAACTTGCATCTGGTGAACTTTGTTACCATTTATAAATATTTTGGTAAACCAAGAGTGGGTCAGAATGCTATCCGTTTGAAATTATTCTATGTCTCTATCTAGGGAGGCAACATTGTGGCTTAATGAGCTGACACCCGATTCTATCACTAACTGGACACAGTTGAAAGGAGCTTTCCTAGAAAGGTTCTTTCCAACTTCTAGGACTGTACAATTGAGGGATGACATCAGTAACTTTAGATAGCTCCTAACTAAAGCCTTGTATGAAACCTAGGAGAGATTAAAAAAGAAGTTGATGCAGTGTTCGAACCAAAATATGATGGATATACACTTGATAGAGACTCGATATAGGGCTCGTAACTCTGTGACAAAACCATTTGTAGATAATGCTGCTGGTGGTACATTTGTTGATCTTACATTCCCAAAGGCTTCCGAAATGCTAGAGAGAATAAACAAACATTGTCTATCATGGCATACCAGAGACTCTGTGGTAGCAAGCCACACTGCTTTTATGGGTATGATTGCAGAAAAATGCAGACAAGATGAGGAGCATGATCAAGACATGGCTCACCTAAAAACACAGATGGACTTACTAACCCAACATTTACAATCATGTAAAACTGAGAAAGTGAAGGATGTGGGATCACGGGGCAAAGTGGATTCTGACGAAGAAGAGGAGGCAAACTATGTAAACAATCAGGGGGATTTCTGAGTTGATAGCCTAGGAAATCAAGGTTTTACTTACTAAGACAAAGGTGTATATAAGAATCAGGAGTAAGGAAATTGGAGGAGCAATAATGATAGGAGCTGGCTATATGTACCTCTTAGAAATCGTGAGGCTGCTATAATAAGTTCTAAAAAGATGTCCATGGAGGACATGATGGCTAAATTATTAGAGGGAGTAGAGGCTACCAACTTAGGGGTGACTGCTATGAAGTCTGATCTATCCTCTATTAGTCAGTTGGTAAACTTGCACTCCACTGCTATTAAATAGATGGAACAACAAATAAGCCAACTCTCCATAATGCTGAACTAGAGGAAGAGTGGAACATTATCTTATGATATGCTCCAGAATCTGCAGAATGATGGCTCATGTATGGAAATTACCACTAGAATTATTAATATATTACCTGGCCCTTTTATGGGCAAAAGTTTGATTGAAGATATGATTAAAGCAGAGAATGAACCCAAGGAAGAATGTCCGGTGGAGTCTGAGAAGCAAGATGGTTCTGATGATGCTCTAAATAAAGGAAAAGAGAAGGATAAGGAGGTAGTGGTTACCACTATTCCAAAACCATCACCTCCCTTTCCTCAATGATTGAACAAAAAACTTAATGATGCAAAATTCAACAAGTTCATGGGAATGCTCAAGCAATTGAAAGTGAATGTGCCATTGGTTGAGGCACTAGAGCAAGTGCCAGGATATCCAAAGTTTATGAAGGATCTGTTGACAAAGAAAAGGCCAGTAATCTATGAACCAGTGGACAATCTCCACTATTGCAGTGTCATTTCTACATGATCTTTAGTGCTGAAGAAGGCCGACCCTGGAGCATTCACTATTCTATGTACAATTGGGCCTCTCGATATTGCTAAGGCCCTATGTGATCTGGGGGGGAGCATAAATCTGATGTCACTAGCCATTTATAGAAAGCTGGGTTTGGGATATTCGACCCTGACAAACATGAGGCTGGTTATGGCGGATAGGTTTGTAAAGCGGCCAATAGGAATACTATATGATGTATTGGTAGAGGTGGCCGACTTTATATTTTATGTTGATTTTGTAGTCCTTGACTATGATATGGACTTTAAAGTACCCATTTTTTTAGGTAGACCATTCCTCGCGACTGGGAGAGTTATAGTAGACATAGACCTAAATAAGCTGAAGTTCAGGATCAATGAGAAAGAAGCAAAATTTGCAATTCACTCACCCATGACACAGCAAAATGAGATGAGTGTTTTCTCAATCGGGGATGTATTCTATGTAGATGGTAGAGAGGTATCATTAGGCTATTGTGGCAAAGTTTGAGTTGTCAAGATAACCGAGTTGTGCTGCGACACTAAATCAGGCGCTATTATAAGGCAACCCAAATTTTTTATGTTTTCAAGCAAAGTGTTTTTATTTTTGTACTTAGATTGTAGTACAAAGAAGGTGAAGCTTATGTAGCCAGCTCAAGATAGTTAAGGCATATTCTGTTAAGGCTAACAATATTTGTGATGGGCTATCATACCTATGATAAGCCGACAGAGAATGCATCAGATAATTCAAAATAAGGCAACATAATGCCTTGAGATGATGACATATCGATGACTTATCAGACATTTGATAAGCTGCAAGGTGAAATTTATGCCCAGAATTAAAAAAGGATCCAACCCGCCCAGTCAACCTTTTCACCTTCCCATTAACACCTTTTTCTTACCTTTAAGTATTATTTCCTTCCATAGATAGTTTATTACCTTCTTTTTTCAAAAATATTTCCAAGTAAAACAAGAAACATATCCTTTCTTGTGAGAGTAGGTTTGAATTCAAACAAATCAAGGACCCTCTTTCATCTACAAACGCTTCTTTACTCGAGTAACCAATTGAAAGTTGTTCATCAGGTATGCTTAAAACTTAACTCTTCTCTTCATTTGGTATGTGATATAACTAATTTGAATCTTAGTTTCAAAGGGATTAAGGAATGCATAACTTGCCATTGTGTGAAAAATGACATTGAGGATTTATAGCGCTGTATTGTGCGAAAGAACCCAGGACTTAGCTCAAGAACACAAATCTATGCAATTCTAAAAACAAAATGGTTTCATAATCAAGACTAAAACTGAGCTGGAGGTTGTATTATGAGCTGATGACATGTTTGATAAGTTATCACGCATGTGACAGCTTAGCAAACTATGTCATCGCAAGCTGGGAAAAATAGGCCTGTTCTATTTAAGGCTGATGATATGCTTGATAAGTTATCACATTTGTGATGACTTATCAGAATATGTCATCACAACTTTGCTCTGATATAATTGTGAACCTCTTTTGAGGGATGTAGAATTATAATGACTGAACTTCTTGAGTTGTATGATCATGAGTGCTAAATGATTGATTTATTTTGCTACAAGTATTATAATGGAACCCAAAGGAAAGAGAACCAAACCTACAAAGAAAGTAATCAAGGAGAGTGTACCTCGAAGACTCTTTGATGAGGGATCCAATTAAGTGGAGAAGGAGCCACTGCTCAGGAAACAAAGGAAAAAGAAAATCCTAAAAGTGCCTTTGCCACCTCCACCAATTAAAGAGAAGGAGAGTGAAGAAGGTGATACTGATCCAACAACACAACCTGATAGTACGGATTCTGAGCAACCTGAGTCAGAGCATGCTGATTTTGAGCAACCTGAATCTGAGGGACCATTATCTGAGTCCCCTTCTGTTGAGCAACAGAATGGTAAAGAATCTCCGATTTAGGGAATTTGGATTAAATGCAAGAACCCCAGGGTTTGAGATAGTGCTAGGTGACAAATTCCCAAGGTACAGAAAATCTTCTATGATGGGCTTCTCAAAAGTAAAAGAATAACCATTAAAAGGATAATATTTGAAGGAAAAATATCATCACAACTGGGTTGAGCAAATACCACAAAGTGGAGTAGAAATTCTCAGATTATGACTTGGGATGGATCACGAAAGGAGGGAGCTTGTTTTTCCCTACACTAGTTCAGGATTTCTATACAAACTATCAGGCTCGCCTGGAGAACATATTCAAAGAAGGAGAAATCAGCGGATCAACCTTTGTTGGATAAAATTCTAGTACGAGGAGTGATGGTGGATCTATTAGAAACAATAATCAACAGATTTCTTCATGTCCCCAAATTCACTCCTCAGGCCACTTCACCTGTATTTTACGCTCGGTTGAAGCATCGTCCAAATCAACGGTCTTGGTTAGCCACTCTCATAGCTAAAGAAAACCTGAATGGCTGACCAACTCAAATAGAAGGATTTTCATGGTCTCCTTTACCCCAGAGTCAAGGTTCTGGTGAGGTTTAGTGCGCACCCATTTGATGCCTACTGAGGGAGATAACATTATTAGAGATGGTAGAGCAATACTGGTTACATGTCTTATGGCTAAACTCGGTTGAAACATAGGAGAGATCATTGCGAGGAGATGAAAATTCATGTCTAAAGACCCAACACGACATATCTTTTCCCTTGTCTAATCACGAGGTTGTATTAGGCATCTGATGTACTTAAAGTTGCAGGGATAGACAATGAATTCCCTGCCAAGAAGACCCAAAACCCTATCTGATATGATAAAAATCAGCTGAGGCTGACACTTTATAGAGGAGCAGGGATTGAAACAGATCTGCTAATTACAGGTACCAGCTCAATACCTATTACAGACGTGTAGGATTCTGAAGCTGCAGTATCGACATCCTTAGTAATAGTAGAATCAATGCCTAGAAATGAAACAAATCCATCAGCTGGTGTATCTACCATAAAATTTGCCTTCAACCCGATGAATTTCAGGATAGTGACAAAACAAGCTAAGTGTTTCGAGGCTCAACCGCTACTTTTTGCTAAACAATTTGCCTTTGCGGTATAGAAGAGGATTAAGGTCACACTGAAGCCTTTTCGAGCCTTGACCGGTCAGATTGATAAGTTAGAAAATTGGTTCAATACACAGGTATGAGAAATGTCGGGCTCAGACCTTACACAATTTAGAGCAGCCCTGGACAAGGTAAAGGCAGATGTTAGGTTATTACAGCAGCACCAACTTATGGTGTCGGCAGATCCAGCTGTTGATGAGTCTGAAGGTGAAATCCCATTGCTTGATCTCATGGGAGAACCAATGAAGAAAAAGAAAAAGAAGGAAAAGAAAAAAGGTAAGGGTAAGAAAGAGAGGCTTTCTAGAAATGAATAAAGAAAACCAGAGAAAAGGGCAAGAAAAAAGGATGAAAAAGAGGAAACGAAGAAAGAGAGATCAAGTCATTAATTAACAATGAGAAATGGGAGGCAACCATCCGAGCGAGACCCGTATGTGCCTCAACTAGTAGGCCCCCAACAACTGATAGGCCAAATGCATCAAAAAAAAGAGAGACTCCCTATGGAGATAAGGCAGCTGAGGATGAAGCAGTAGGATAAAGGACCCATGATCCCTGAGCTTGATCTACTCCAGTTATACCCTAACCCTTAGTTTAATTTTTCTTTTATATTAAGTTAAAGGTGTAAGGTGAGTTGTTGTTGGAATATTTTGTAGTTGACTAGGAGAAATACAAGTACCTGAGGTAGTTAACATGGTTTTGTTATTTTGTGAACACCTCTCAAATGGTCTAATTCTTCAACTGTGTGATTTGCATCTAATTATGACCACTGTGCATCTTTGTATGGTATTAGTTCTAGTGACTTTATAAACATTGCTAAACAATTACATGAATTGGAAGAGTAGTAACAGGTGATATACTTATGTACCATGTGCGTGTGAGATTTTACATAGTTCTCTTTTTATGTTGAATCCAGAACTTACCCAGTTAGTCTTACCTAGGTTGAAGGATAGGGGATAGGATAGGATCATAGTCCATTTTAATGTTAGCCCACTTTTGCCAAAATAACCTTCCCTGTACGCATAATATCCCTTGATCCCTTTTATGAGTCTGAATATCCCATTTCTTTTTATGATATCTATCACCATCCAATTTATATCATAATGAACCTATTTTGGACATGGTTCTCCTTGGACATTGTGCACCTTAACTTAGGCAAATGGCCTAAGTTGAGGGTGGATATCATAGGGGTGTGTGATGTAAAATGAGTATGAACAAAGTTCGAATAAAAAAAAGCTGGGTGCAGTGGAAAAGAACAATAAAAGAAAAGTTGTGAAAAAAAGAAGTGATTATGGAAAGGAGTGCACCCATCTTGAATATGAGTGATCAAGAAAAGAGAAGAATAGTAAAATGCTAATGAGTGAGACACCAAAAGCTAGTGTAGTGTCAAGGAGGCTTAGTCACTTTAAATATCATCGAGTATCATACCATCCCCTAGCCTACATTACAAGCAAAAGAGAAGACCTATAGTGATACTAGTTGACCTGTCTAGAAATCTTGGTAATGAAAATAAGGGCAAGCCTATGGTATTCGGCATACAATGATTGGAACCTCATTTTGATAGTGAGTGCCTTTTGATTATCCCCATGGTTAAATAGGCGATGTCTGATATAAGTGAAGTGGGACTTCTTTGTAGTGAGGGAACACTGGTTACATTGCTAAGTGGTAACTTGTTTGTATAGTGTAGTCTTGGTACATGCATGGTTTTTGTTGCTGAACTGATACCATATCTTTATTCCTAGGTGTAACATTGTGTTCTTTAATATCATACACAGTCGTTTTTAAATTGATTGTCCTTAGAGATGGTGAAGATGTTTTGAGATAATATAGATGGTTACTACTGAATGAACATTGTATCCTCTTGATTGTGTTTTAGTTGCTTGAGGACAAATAATTTTTTTAAGTTGAGGGTGTTGATGTGTGAGCAAATGGTGAGAAAATGCTAACACATTTGAGGATTTTAATTGAGAATAATTGCAAAGTCTAAAGAAAATTTTATCTTTTTTGATTGTTTTCTCTTTGATAATGCAGTAAATGTTGAGATACAAGAGAATCAACAATTATGGGAGTAAAAGAGTTGATTTCAGAGTAAGTAAAGAAAGAAGAATAGCTTATGACTTGTTTGATAAGTCATCAGCTTTATGATAAGCTATCAAAGTTTTCGTCAGGCTTAGATAGAGAATGTCCTTCAGCTGGAATGTGTCACGACATCTGTGATAGGACATCAGAAGTGTGATAAGACGTTAGGCTCATCGTCATGCTTAGGCTGGGAATAAATTTTGAAGTGAAGAAGTGACGACATCTCTGATAAGTCATCATATGTCTGATAATCCATCAAGCCTTATCATCAGTGCAAGTCAGAAATTATCAAAGAGAAGAGAAGCTAATGACATTCCTGATAAGCCATCAGACTCCTGATAAGCTATCACACACGTCGTCACCAGTCCAAGAAAATACTGTAATGTATCATTTTGTTTCTATAATTAAACTAAAGTATTTAAATCATATGTTAGGGTTTTCATTCAGGATATTGGACATCTGAAGCCCACATTTTGAGCACTTTTCTCTCTATCTTCTGACTTTAATTCTTTAGAGATATTATTACAATTATTTTGGGTTTTTTCTACTGGATCAAAGTTGAGAAACACTTGTTTCTATTCATCTTGCTGTAAGATCTTCTATCTAAGTATGAATTTAACTTGTTGTCTTTCTTATTTTATTATGAGTAGCTAAATTCCCTTAACCCAAGTTGTGCAATCTATGGGTTTGGGTTTGTAACGTAACTAAGTGTTCAAGATTCAAACGATGGTAGGAGCTTCTTGTTCATTACATTATTTTACATGCTGACTATTGGTTGCAAAAACTACACTTTGCTTACAGATGATTTGCTTGTGATAAGAAATCAACCCTAGTAAGAAGTAAATTATCAACAGGGACTTGAAAGTATTAAACTACCATTTAATAATTAATGTTGTAACAAGATTAATTAACTTTGGATAACATCCTGTTATGAAATATAAATTCCCTCAGTTTGGGAGAATTAGGTAATTAAATGTCTAAATAGGTTGAGAAACATTTAGACATAACTTTGATATGGATATTTTGTTGTTCCTACCTACCACAAGATTCTTGAACCATTACTAGCGTCTGTAAAATCCCACTACCCATAGCGAACATAACTCTGGTTTTCCTTATCATATTGTTTTCAAACACTGAACTGAGAAGTAATTATTTGTTACACTTCAAAAAAACCCCATTCATTTGAAACTGGTAACTATCAGTTTATTAACCCATAGATAACTCAAATTAACACCCTATTACCTATGGGATTTGACCCCAATATAGTTGGGTTATATATTGACACTGATTGATTACATTCTTATAAGAGAGCTGTAGTTTTAGTGTTATCATCATTGTTCTACATTATGTCATAATATAGGTACCAGTTTTAGCCCACACATCATAATAAGATGGTTTGCAGCTTCCAGCCAGTAGGTGATGAGTGCTTTTGTTTTAGGATACTAGTCAGTTGTAGTTCATGTTCTATACTGTTATTATTCGTTTGAAATTATTCAATGTTAATGCACATAATCAAATGCATATATAAATGTATATATGTATATAAATATCACATATTGGGATAGGGAACAAGGCTTAATATTCATTATCCAACTTTAGCCTAGATTATTATCTCAACCATCATAACATAAAAATCCACCCATGAGCTATATGGGCCAAGCTTTCACCCAACTGGTAGGGCCCCAATGCACATGGTTTCATGAACCAAAGGGTATACATATGGACTATGGGGAACTAGAACCTCCCACCATATTAAGGTGATACAAGCACCCAATCATGTAATATAATATGGTGGAATCGGGATGCCCAATCATATTATAATAATAAGGGGGACTCAAAACATCTAGTCATTTAGACCCCCACATCAGCAATCATGATTTCCAGTATTGGTCTCTCAGGACAATCCATTTTCATGACTTAGCTACATAACCCTCATTAAAGGGTAATTAAATCATTTATCAAATATTCCCATTTATCAAACCATGTCATATATTTAGGCACACATTGTTTATATCTTCATACCAAATTTACTGTCAAGGTAACATTAACATGCAGAAACACTTTCATTATTTCGAAAAATTCATAGGCCCCTAGGTTCAATTATGCATTAGCTAGGTTAATTTCATCGCCCCATAAGGTTCAATTAAAAATCATCATACTTCATAGACTTGTCACATTATGCAAAAGTTTAAGAGTAGTTCAATATGAATACTTTTCACATTCAAAACCAATTTCCTAATATAGAGTTTAGTTCATTACAGCTTAAAAAGTCATAAGTTGGGGGAAATCACAATCACCTCACTGATTCACCATACCCATGCATCCCACAAGTTCAAAACCATAATTAAAGGATGAAAAATCATATTTAAAACCATATGAAAAACTGTTCAACAACAAACATTAAAAACCCTTAAACCATATATCAAAACCATCATCAATACCATATGAACAACACTTTAAATAATATGTTTTTAATAAAACAACACTTTAGAAAGAGTAACATACCTAAAATACCAAAGATTATGGAAAGAATCCAACCCTTGAGCCCTTAGATAACCTATTTCTCAAAAACCCTATGTATGGATGCTTGAGAAACTTGAGAGATAAAAAAGAATATTTTGAGTGAATTATCATGATAATAGTTCCCCAAGTATTTTTATAGTTGATAGAGCCTGAATTAGGGCCTTGTCGTATTGGGCATCTGTAATACTCTGATCATTTCTTAAGCCTAAATCCATCTTATGAGTGATTGATGCTTGAGTGGATATGACCTTTTTTAGGCCATCGTGCGACAGCCAAGTTGGTGGACCATCAAAAGTTGACGGACCATTAAAAGGTGACAGACCATTAAGGGTCTATCAGGTCAAGACAGAATATCTCATTTTTAGTCCTCGAGTGACGGAAGATATGGAGGTCCGTCAGTTTCCTGACGAACCATCACTTCCACCGTCACTTCGAGGCAGAACGTTCCAATTTTAGCACTCAAGTGATGGATGATCTGGTGGACGTTAGGAGACTTGATGGACCATCAGATCCACCATCACAGGCCCCGATCAGCGAATTTCAGCTTTTCCAAAAGGGCATTTTGGTCATTTTTGCCCCATATGGTCTTATATATATATCCTAGTAGAGAATAGCCATTCATTTTTCTCCTTTCCACTTCCAAGAAACATCTAGAAATTAGGGTTTCTTCCAAAACCTAAAAATTCAATCTTCTTCCAAGAAATTTAAGGATCTTCCTTGGATTTCTCCAAGTTGTTCGAGAATTAAGTTCCTCATTTCAAGGGAATTAAGAATCTTGGTCTAAAAGTGTGAGAAATAAGTTCCAAATATGTTTATACATCTCCAAAATTATAATCCAAGGTATGTGGGGCTTGAACAAGAACACTTCTTTAGTTCTTGTGCCTAAAGATTTACTTTTTATTAATGATTTACATGATTTTGCAAGTGGGTTTACACCCAAATTTCTTTATTTATGATTTATGAGATTTGAGTTGAATAAGTTTGACATTTATGATTAATTCACCATCATGTTTCTTAAATTGAGAATTTATTCCATGAGTTGTGTATTGTCATTATGTATTGATAATTTCTAAGCAATTTAAGACAAGTGTCATGAGTTATGTGTTTCCATGATAAATTTGGCTATTGAATATATATAAATATTTGAGATTGAAAGTCAAGAATGAGTCCTATGATGTTTCCTTGAAGTTTTTGATATTTGAAAATGATTCAAAAAGCAAATGTACTTGACGTTGAGAAAGATTGTGTTGAGTTGAGTCGGGTTAGGAATCCACAAGATGTTTATGATTTATAGATGAGATATTTATCTGTGTTTTGGTCTCTAAAATAGACCCATGAGCTGATATTGATTAAGGTGGATTTCCTAACGCGTTCTGAGCGGAGTCTGGGAGGAGTATTTAGAACCGAGCGGGAAATACGGTATTTCCCCAAAACTACTTACCACCGTAGATTGATATTGATAATTGTGGACCAGAGGCCAAGTATGGCATTGTGATAATGATATTGAGTTTACAATCCCTGGCAAGAGTACGACACCCCCACCAATGTGGGGTTCTCTCCTTAGGAGGGAAAAATGTTGGACTCCATGTGGCTCACATGGTGTAGTTATGTCGGTTATAAGAAACTCCTACGTCCATAATGATCTAAGTACCATGAGTTGTCGAGTCACTCTAAGTCATGAGTCAAAGAGTTTGAGTTGATTTTAATGATTTATGATATTTATGAAGCATATGTTATTATTGATGACTTACAAAAATGATGTTTTAGATAATTCAAGCGAAGAGAGTTATTATTGTCAGCATGCATGATTTTCTTATACATTTATGATATTATTTAAAATGTTGCATCCACCCCCACATACTCAGTACATTCCCATGTACTGAATCCCATACTCTTTTGTACTCTATTTTTCCTTATGATATATGTTCAGGTTCTCAGTCTTAGCAGCGACAGTGATCTTCGAGTACCTTCATCTATATTTTTTTTGTTGGTGAGTCCTCATGGTTCGAGGACCTGTGTCTCCTATTTTGTCTTATTAATATATGGTTGTTTACTTTCAGTTGGGGATTTGTCCCAATGGCTCCTCAGTCCTTTGTAGTAGAGGCTTTGTCAGATTAGTGTACCAGTGTGTACAAAGATTTCAGTATTTTGTTTGTACAGGGCAATATTACTTCATATTTCAGCATGTTCATGACATGGTTGTTCCTCTTTATCTTAGCATAATTTGCACTATAATGAGTTCTAAAAGTGATGACAGGTTTAGACGGTTAGCTTGAGGCCACGTGTGGCCTTGAGAACCATGTGACATCTTGGGATAGGTTTTTGGGGTGTTACAACATCCAAAGTCCAACTTGGATTGGGGATCACCCCTTTAACTCAACCCAACCACCTTATACAGCCTTGGATGAGCTGAATTTCGAGAATATAACAAGATTCCGTAATGCTTTCATGAAGACTCTAGTATAGGGTTACAATCATGACCGACCCAAAAGAGTCTAACCATACCAAATCAACCATCCATACTATACCAAACTATTTAGAGAATATCAAACATAATATGATTATCTAACCTAAAATATAATATGATGGAACAACAACCAATATTGCCCCATGATGTCAATCCTAACACCAATGCCAATGCTAAGGACGACACCATTACCGATCCCTCCCATACCAACCCCCAATAGTAACATAAAGGCTCTACCTTAAAGAATATAAATATCTAGTTGGGACATGTACCCAACCATCTAATGCAAACAATTATGCATATATATGTATAAGTGCTGAGAAAAGGGACCGAGTTTATCATGCCATAAAAACCTTTACCTGGGTTATGTAGCTTAATCGTCCTACCACTCATGGACCATATGGGTTCAGATCCCTTACTGAAAGTGTCCTAGTGCGTATAGCTGAACGACCAGGTAGTATCCCTAGAATTACTAGTGCATCTCTCCAATATAAATAAGGTACTCGCACGTGGAAATTGATGATCCCTCATATTGGCAAATATAAGCTTCTAATTTT
The DNA here is from genome assembly GCF_002878395.1 of Capsicum annuum. NCBI lineage: Eukaryota > Viridiplantae > Streptophyta > Magnoliopsida > Solanales > Solanaceae > Capsicum > Capsicum annuum. The sequence goes on from NC_061117.1 coordinate 113,172,462, forward strand.
GAACCCCTGGGACCGCTACCTTCCATGGCGTAGCTTATATTCCCCACCATTATTTTCTAATTAAAACCATTTCAGTTATTAACCAAGGCTATTCAATAAACCAGTTGTATAATCATACCACCCTAATTGCAAGCATTATCAATAGCCAAACCATTTAGATTAAGGGGACATTTAAGTGACCTATCACTAGACATATCAAACCTCTTAGGAGACTACCATGTTCTTCACAAGTATAACAAATTATCTTTAAGCCTTCGTAAATAATTTAAAAACATTTAAGGTTTCATGCCTAAGCCGAAAACATGCAAAAGTTCCATAAAATTAAGTCAATGCAATGAGCATATCTTTACAAGAATTTTATCAAACACCTTGGGGGTATAGCATAACCAAAACAAATTTCCATTACCATTAAACCATTACTATGCAATTCAATTGCCCAAAACCACCATTAATGCATAGATAACATAATTAAAACCATTGGGAATCATAACTAAGCATTTAAAATTAGAAACCTCAAATCAATAGTTTAAAGACATAATCATTCAAGAGAAAAACCATGAAATCAACTATGTAACAATGCCGTTAATTGAAATTACAATTACAGAAGAAAATCTTAACTTAAACAAGGAAGGTTGATGGAAATAATTTACTAAGACATGCCCCAAAGTAATCCCTTAGTTGAAGACATATCTCTTTCTGCTAAATGCTCATGAGAGAATTATGATATGTTTAGGAAGAGTTTCCGATCCCTTTGTTAAAGCCCAAGACCTATCTCTTTGTACCAAATGCTCTATGGGGATTAAAAGCTCCAAAGTAATCCTTAAGAAGGTGGATAGTGTGCATGGATTACCAAAAGTTAAACTCATGGACCAAAAAATAAAATTTTCTGATGCCTTTCATAGATCAAATGTTGAATAGGCTAGTTAGGTGAGGATGATATTGTTTCTTAGATGGTTATTTAGGGTAAAATAAAAATTGTATAGCACTCGATGACCAATATTAGATGACATTTACTTGTCCATATGGGACATTCATATTAAAGCAAATGCCCCGACAATCTTTCAATTTTGCATATTGTCAATGTTTTTGGATATGGTCAAAGGTTCAATGGAGGTATTTTTGGATAACTTCTTGGTGGTGGGGAACTCATTTGAATCATGTATTGGATATCTAAGCAAGGTTCTTAAAAGATGCGTGGAAACCAACCTTGTCCTAAATTGGGAGAAATGTCATTTCATGCTCAAGGAGGGTATTGTCTTGGGCCACAAGATATCGGGGAAAGGCATACATGTCAATTATGCCAAGGTAGTGGTAATTATAAAGTTAGCAACCCCTCGTGTCCGTATAGGGCATGTAGAGTTTTCTTAGACATGTTGGGTTTTATAGACGTTTCATCATGGATTTCTTCACAATAGCTCATCCAAAGTGCAAAAGTTTTAGAAATAGACTAAATTTCTCTTCGATGAGGAATGATTAAAATCCTTTGATCATCTTTAGGAATTGCATATTTTTCCCCCTATTATTGTGGCCTCAGATTGATCATCCCCTTTAGAGATAATGTTTAATGCAAGTAGGATTGTATTTGGTTTGGTGTTAGGTAAATGCTAGGAAAAACACATTCATCCTATCTATTATACAAGAAAATCCTTGAATAATGCTCAACACAACTACACCATTACCGAACAAGAGTTGTTAGCTGTTGTATATACTTTTGAAAAAATTCTCACCTACTTGTTAGGAACGAATGTGGTGGTGCACACAGATCATGCCTCCCTTACGTACCTCACAGAAAAGAAGTAATCAAAGTTGTGCCTAATTAGAAGGATTTTTCTCTTATAAGATTTTATATTTCAGTTTAAGGATTAAAAGGCGTGATAAAACCAAGTGGCCTATCATCTTTAGCGTCTTTAAGTAATCATGAAAGGCATGGAGAAATTTAAATTGATGATACTTTTCCTGATGAATTAGTCATGTATATTGTGGGAAAAAGTGTAGTATGGTATGACAACTTTTCCAACTATGTAGAAAGTGGTGTACTTCTTTAGAGGAATGGCTACCATAAAAAGAAAGAGTTCTTATTTCATGCAAAAGATATTTTTTGGATGAGACGTTACTATTTGAGTTATTTTTGGGATGATAAGTTCCTATTTAAAGAGTGTGTGGATGGCATAATTATACGGTGGTTATGGTGGTTGAGATGAATGATATCCTTAATGCTTGCCACTCCATACCTTATGGTGGTCACTATGAAGGAATTTGCATCACCGCCAAAATCCTTCAATGTGGGTATTATTGGATCTCCATGCATAAGGATGCCATTGAGTGGGTAAAATCATGTAACCAATGTCAAATGCATGGTGGTATTTCAAGAAGGTATGAAATTCCCCTCAAACCAAACCTCGAATTGAAACTCTTTGATGTGTGGGGAATTTACTTTATGGGTCCATTTATGATCTCTGTTTTAAACATATACAAATTGGTAGCGTTTGACTATGTTTCTAAATGGGTGGAATCCATGGCACCCCAAATAATGAGAGCAAAAGAGTTGCCTTCTTTTTGAAAAAGAACATCTTCACAGGGTTTAGAACACCGCATGCCATCAGTATTGACAGAGGCTTTCATTATTATATTTGGGTATTCTAGGTCTTTCTTGATAATTATGGGGTTTAACAAAAAGTAGCTACTCCATATCACCTCAAATAAGAGGCCAAGTTGAAGTGTCAAACCAAGAAATCAAAGAAATAGTTGAGAAGACAATGAATACAGGCCGAATCAATTGGATAAGGCAGCTGGATGAGGGACTTAGTGATTATAGAACGGCCTACAAAACCCCAATTGCATCTCTCCCTACTAATTGGTGTTTGTAAAGTCCTGTAAGTTGCCTATCGAGCATGAGCATAAAGTCTTATGGGCTTTAAAGAGGTTGAACATTAATTGGGGAGAAGACTTTGAGGTGAGCTTTATAAAATTTCACGAGTTGGAAGATTTCTGACTCAATCCTTATGAGAGCTCTGTATTTTATAAGGAGAAATTAAAGAAATTGCATAATGTTCAAATTTTAAAATGGGAATACTATCTCAGAGAGAATGTACTCCTTTAGAATTCTCAATTGAAACTTTTTTGCGGTGAAGCTTCGTCTGAATTTTCTGGGTCATTTGTGATTTCTAATGTTTACCCTAGTGGTTCCATTGTCTAGGATGATCATAAAAGAAATAAATTTGTAGTCAAAGGGTGAAACACTATAAATTTAAAGGACCCACGGTGTCCAAGGTGTAGATTATTGATTTCAAAGATACCATGTGGTGAAAGAGAAAAATCATGCTAAGATATTAAATTAGGCGCTTGATGGGAGGAAACCAATCGTTGAGCAATTTTTTTTTCAATGTTTTGTAGCTATTTTTTAACTCAAGTTCAATGTCTAGAAAATTCGGGGAAAATAGAGCTAGAAAATAGTTGTTATGCAGGAAATCAAAATATAGCAAAAATAAGGGATTTTAACCTCAGTTACCGCAGTTATGGTTAGTGGACCACAATTGAAGGACCACGATTATGGATCTATCTGTTTGATTGTGACATTTGAGTGAAATTTTGGCTACTGCTTAAAGGATCTCCTTTTAACCCGTGTATTGCTTAAGTTAGCTTTAGTAATGGGACTTCAGGTCCCTATATTAGGGGTGCATGAGGCTACTTTTGTTTTCTCAATTATGGATGAACTTTTCCCTATGGTAGATTTAGTGACGACATTCTTAAGGGAAAAGCATCCTAATTGGTTTTGAGGTATGTATGCTGGGGAAGTCTTAGTATCGCGACATCAAAGTCACAAATGTAAAGGAAGTCTAGGTAACTATGGCATTTCAGATTTGGGATTACATTCATACCTATGGGAAAAATTTTAAAGGCATATGGTTGATACTTCATTTTTATATCTAGCTGGAGAAGAAATTGAGCCCCCTTGGCAAATTTGCATGCCATGTATGGTGAGCTTATTTCTCCATATCCAATGCATACTTGTACCATCTAGAACATCCCTCATTAGTCTCTCAAAGCTATTTTTTTGATTGCATTTTGTTGTTAAGATGATCCTAGGCCATTTTGGTGATTTGGGAAGTCCACTTTAGCATAAAAGTCCTACCCTTGCATATATGTCATCCCTAGTCACCCACTATGATGCTTTATACCTTTCATTAGAACACACATTGTAAGACAATAAACTTTTAATTCTTATACCTCTTTTGATCCCTATCCTCCATGAACATAATAATACAAATTAAGGCTAAAAGCCTAAGTTAGGGGTGGTGAAAATTTACAAAGTTAAATTTAGGACATGAAGTTACAAGTAAGTTCCTAAAAGCTCAAGCAATGAAAACAAATGACTAGGAAAGGAAAATGACCCAACAAAGGGAAGAAATGCAAGAAATATGCAAGAAAAATAAATAAAAAGAAAATAGGTGAACCAAAGAAATAAAAGTGGGCATATTAGAGAAAGAAAAGAAGTGGCCCATGACCAAAAGTTGGAAAGATTGTGATGTAGAAGTTCAAGGAGAGTATAATCATGTTGTCCTTAATTTACATCTTACCCTACCCAAAAACCTACATTACAAACTCAAAAAGTCCTTCATAATTTCTAACCAATTATGGTCCTTGTAGTGGCAATTGAAAATAGGGGCAATCCTATGGCATGATATTTGTAAGCATCGAGAGTTCTTAAGAGGGAGAGTTTTTTCAGTAAAACTCCTTATTGCATTTGATAACTTGGTGTGTGGAATTTTCTTTATTTTGAGGAGGCATGTGAACAAATTAAGGAGGGTGATCATTTCATCTCTCGAAAAATGAGGCCATAGGAGTATTTTGTAGTTAAGGTCAAAATGTATGTCACTTCTAGAGTATTGGTGATTGTTACATGCTTGCCCTTTAAAGTCTTTTGCATTCTTCAATGTTGCATTTTATGTCGAGGGTTGTTATTGAAATAGTTTTTCCTATTAGCAAAGTGCTATTTATGGGGAAATCATTATGAATATTAGGTAATAGATTTTGGGTATACATGTGCATTGTTTCTTGGTAGGAAGTAGTGTTTTTTGAGGATAAACAAAGATTTATGTTGGGGTATTGATGAATGGTGAATTTACCACTCATTTGCACTAAACATTCATGTATATTACCATGATTTGAGTGTGTAAGCAAGACAAATTTTTGATTGAATACTGTAATTTCCACATTTTGCAAACATACAGTTCATGAAATAGAAAGATATGGACTTGAGCTGAAATGGATCAAAAAGGGATAGGAGTGCAGCTAAAAGAGATAGAGCATAGTCAAGCCTCAGTTACCACGATTGCGATCATCTGGCTGAGATCGTGGTGAGTAAATTTTGGTCAAGTGAACGCAATCGCAATGTCTAGTCAGCAATTGCATTCACTGCGAACATAGCTCTATCGGTGCTATCTAGCCTAGTGGGTTAGTTAAGTAAATGTGATTATAGTGTTCAAGCTTCAATCGCAGTCATAGTGATCACAACCTACTGGGTTTAATAAGTATGTGAAATTTAGTAAAATGGCATTTTTGATTCAAATTACCGTATAAGACCCAAATTCTTTTTACATTGACATTAAGGAAGAGAGAAGGATTTGAAAAGTTAGAAACTTATGGAACCCTAGATTTTGGGGAAACTTTTTCTTCATATGTAATTTGAATTTCAAGTTCATGTTAGTCAAATTGAAGTGTGAAGTGAATATTTTCTTGATTTTTATTGTTATAGATTCCATGAATGAATAGCTTGGTATATTTCTTCTCTTTTCTTTCAGGAGTAGCTGATTTCTCTAGTCTTGAGATTATGTAGAACTAAGGTGCAATTGATTTTGGGTGATGATGTATTTGTATTACCTCTAGTTATTTATTATGGATTCTACCATTGCATGGCTTTAATAGTTGAAATTTATGGGTGAAAACCACAAATCTTCAAATTGGTTTGTTAGGTGAAAACCCAAAACTCTGTAAAACACTCATCATCCTTAAATAAGGGATGCGGGTAAACTTTTAGAACCCCATAGTTTACTTGGAAAAGGGTTGTAAGGGGGATAAAGCAATGGTAGCCAATTGATAACGTGGCTTTCTTCCCTTTTTCTATCTTAGAAATAAGGGTAGATTGAGAGTGAGTTATGTCATATGCATCATCCTAGAAATAGGGTTGCCAAAATTAAGGTTTTGGGTGGTTTTTATTGATACACTCGTTAGGTGCTCAAACAAGCCAAAGAGTAACATCTTTGATGTTTTGTTGACAAACTAATTTCAATGATTTTTTACCTAGACTACCATGTAATCAACACTTAGAAGTCGTATTAAGCCATCATTCTCCCTTGCACACCTTTCCCTTAGGTAGACATAATCCCAAGATTCCTCCTAAATTAATTCTAAAATAAAAGTGTTATTGTAGTGTGTTATTTGACTCAAGATTAATAAAATCCTAATCCACCCCTATTTTACTTAGGTGTGGTACATTGTATACACTGCAAGTATCTTGCTATTAATCTTAACACTCACGAGACTTAAAATCTAAATTCTTGTACTTTATGGATTTGACCACTATGAAAGTTGGGCTATTGACAATGATGGTCCTCTTCTACTTTATATGGTATACGTGAGCATTATCAATGGGCATGGGTAACATCGGTATTTGTGTTAGCATTGGAATTGGTATTAGCATTAGCATTAGGATTGGTAAAGGATGGTTAATTGGTTTTGGCCTTATGTTTTGATTATAGACTTATTATATTGTCTTTAATTTAATATTATAGTATCATGTTATATACTTTGAATTCACATGAAATGGGGTATAAAGAGGTTAATGGTTTAGGTATTGGGGGTGATTTCCGATCCTAAGTGGACATGGGATATCTGATAGGTCAAGTCCCTGGGTTAGGTCCTGTCAGATTGGTATCAGAGCATAAGTTCATGGTCATTTGGGTATCCGCAAAGCCATGTTGAGTAGAGTTTCTTTTAAGGGTATATATCATGTCATACTTAAAAGGGAGAGGCTACAAGGCATTTAGGAATATTTCTCTTTCTTGTGTTCTATTTTCAGACTGTAGAGTCTAAGGTCTTGGATATCTCTAATTACTATTTGTTCGTCTTTTATGTCATGCATCTAAAAATATCTAATATCAATGGGAACCCTTTCGTCCTTACTATGGAAAATGTAAATAAAGCCCACCCCAGCCCGAAGGTTTAGATTAGGTTTAGGGATACTATCTCTAATGGTCCTAATAGATCTCCACTGGCTCCTTCTATCCCTCCCTAGACACCTCAAGCTAACACGTCTAATAATGAGTTTCATAGTTGATCTATTTGCTCACTCAGTTGGTCGCCTCTAAGACCGAGCATATGGATTCTCTTACTCTATTATCTGGGGCCACTAGAGTTGGCCAATTTATGAGTTTGAATCCTCTTATATTTACTAATTCAAAATTTAAAAAAGATCCTCAAGGATTCATAGATGAAATAGAAAAGATTTTTTAGGTGATGCATATTATTGAGGTTGTAGGTGTAGAGTTTGGACCCAACTAGCAGAATGATAAAACTCAAAAGTGGTATGATGAATGGGAGGACTTCAGAAGTGTTTATATTGAGTGTGTCTTATGGTAGGATTTTTCTAGAGCTTTTCTTAATAGCTTCTTCCTTAATAGTTAAGGGAGGTGAAGGCGAAAGAGTTTGTTAACCTGAAGTAAGGCAAGATGCAAGATAAGATTTGTTAACCCACTTGGCGGTTTTTGGTGTTATTTTGTACCTGAAGCACAATGGTACAATATGTGTGTTTTTATTCTCATAATAATGTATAGACTATTATTTTATAGCGTGGCTTAAGGAAGAAGCTTCATTGAAATGGTAAGGAAAGATTGTCGATTTGTGAGCTATATTTGGATTCGAGTTAGGCTAGTATTACCTTTAGTTAGATTGAAATTTATTATAGGATGACTTTGATATCCTGATAAGATTAGGCGGGGTCTTAGATGATGAATTGGTATAGGGTAATCTTTGGGTTTAGTGGGATCACATAGGACTTTAACATATTAAGTGTGACAATCGACCCATAGTCTAGAAATTTGGTTTTTTGGACTTGTTATCTTATGAATAGCATTTGAACGTTCTAGTCGCTCTAGTTAGATGAAAGTGACTTATTCACTCATCCTAATAGCAGGTTGACCTATAAATGCCTAGTTATGGAATTCGCCATAGAGGTTTGGATGACTTCAATGAATACTTGAGGAAGGATTGTCCTATAGAACTAGTATGGATTGATGAACCCTATAGAAATGATTTAGGTAACTTAGTTTAATTATTGAGTGAATTTGGACTTAAAGAAGATAATTTAAGATATTAGAAGTAGAACTCGACACGCCTTAACTTTGAACTATGTACATTCATTAGAGACTTAGATATGTGTCGAACGCCTAAAATATGTTCTTTGTAAGGTGATGGATAAACCCAGTAAATTGTTCATTCATGATGTTTATCTTAGGAATAGTGTTCATACTTGCTTGATTATCTTAAAGTAACTATTTGGATAACAATGGATAGTATTGAAAATTGAATCCATGACTATGATGTCACTTAATTTATTGACTTGTTCATTATGTGACCCTTGGATTATGTTATTACTCATATTACGCTCAGGCCTAGTGACTAAACTTATGTTTGTGCTGAGGAACCCTTCTTACTATAATTATCAAGCATGTCTAATAAAAAACTCTATAAAGTTATAACCATGACTTATAATCGACCATGTTATTAATTATGTTATGCTCGATAATGTATTCAGTGTTCAAACCATAAATATATTGGTATTGAATGATGAGATACTAAGATAAGTATTTCTTTGATTCTATTACACTATGATTTGTGAGGTATGATTTGTGAGGGTTGTACGTGTCAATGATTTGGTAACATATCCAATATATATATTGATGTTATAATAATAATTGAGTTATGATGATGTTCGGTAATTCTTGAGGATATATTGATGATATTATGATGCCTCATAAATCCGGAGGATAAATTGATGTTATGATGATGCCCGGCAAGGTTGTAGGATATATTGATTATATGATGATGTACGAAAAGTTAGGGAGAGGTATTGAGGTTATATTGTTAAAAGGTAAACACTGAGGATATATCGATATTATGGCGTTCCAATGTATGGTAAACATGTATATATATATATGTGTGTGTGTCATTATTCACTTGTATGATTACTCCCACTTGTGCATTAATTATATGGTATTTTGATGGAAAGTTGTCTATAATTCTCTACCATTAATCACTTGTTAAGTGGCATGGTTCTTGTTAATGCTAATTAGTGAATACAAGTAGAATATGCCAATTATTAAATTAAGACTAATTGGTAGGTACAATCACGTGTAGAATTAAGGATTCACCTAGTGGATATATTGTTTTGAATGGGTGGATAAATTATGGAAATTCTCCTTGTAAAATGGGTTATGCGATAACTAGTTGTCTATAAAATATGGTAAGATTTCTTGATGACTAAAACCCTAGAATTGAAACAACCTATGTTTGGCACCCTTAGATTTTTTTTTTCCAGATTTTTGGGTTCTGGAAAACATACGACTTGTGGGTACCCATCGTATAATGGGGTTCAAGTTGTATGCCTCGGTTGTATGCTGACCAGTGTTGGTTGGTGGGTTGGAATGATTCCAAGGATGAACGACTTGGGTTGGTACGGGTCGTATGGTGGGATACAAAAAAATTGGTTTTGGTTTTTCCTATACTTGCTCGGACACATAGTAAAATAACATGGATCTTAGTACGATGGCTCACAATGAGATGTAAGCAAAGGTAAGAGTCATACTATAGACTCATATTGTGGACAATGTTCAAACTTCTTGTTATTCTATTCTGCCAGGGACACGGGTCAATGGTAGTAGTCGTATCATTTGGTAAGACTTGGTTTAGGTAAATTATATGTTGGACAGTGTTGGGCTCAAGAAGGAGGTCTAGGTTACGGTTTTTGGGTACCACTCATATTGGAGGGTACGACCAATATGGCATAGTCATACCCTATGTAGGGCTTTTTATGTAGCTTAAGAAAGGGAAATCTAGACATTTCCCCACTTAACCTATTAAGGCCCCATGACATACATCACACTCGGGAGGTCATTGCCCTATTATTCTATTCATTAACACGTAGAAGACACTATTTAATGCCATCTTAAGCTTTTGGGTAAATAAAGGCTAGCGTTTCACTAAGTGATAAATTTGGTGCTTAATTGGATGATTTCTCTCCATTATTTTCATCATATAAGACAAGATACTTCTCCCTTATGTTGTGTTCCAACTAAAAGTATGATTTATCCAATGTTTTCTTTGGATGATTAATGTATAGTTTTGGGGATTTCAAATATGTGTTAGGGTTTTTGTATCAAATGCTTTGTTATGGTTTTCGCATGTTTTAATTATTCTTTTGTATACTTTAATGGTGGTTTGGATAATTGGATGAATAGGAATAGTTAATTGATAAATAGCACTGGTTTTGGAAACACTATGCCACCAACATGTTAGATATAATGCCTATGATAATGCTTTTACTATATTATTGAACTTTCATTGGAACTATTGCATGGTATGGTTTGGTAATGGAACCTTAAATTGTATAAATTCTTTAAATGGTAAGGTTTGGTGGTCATATTTATTATTAATTAAACTTTCTTGAGGGGTACAATTGTGGAATCCCCCTAGTAAACATGTTAATGAACAACTTGTAGAGTACATGGGATTCCCCAAAGCAAATATAATAATGGATCACTTGTGGGATACATGGGAATCCTCCAAGTAAACTTTATAATGTAATCTATGGGTACATAGAAATACCCTTTTCATAAAAAGGTTGCCTAAGGAAATTTCTTAAAAGCTATACTCATTATGAAGATACCACTTCTTATATCATTGGTTAATAATAATGGAATAATGGTTTGTTATGTTGGAAATGGTTTTAATTAGGCAATAATAGCGGGCTGTGATAGCTAACCGTGAAGGTGGTAGTCTAATGGACGGACTCTAAAAACTCATATTTGTCGACATGAGTTGTTGTTCAAGAAACTATATATAATACTATGAGGTACATAGGATCCCTCGAAGTATTTTGTATCTATGTATCATAGAGAGCGAAGGGTATTTCGGAATCCCCTTCTCCTATGCTATCTTCGGTTCGTGCAGCTACACGCATCAAGGCTTGTTCAGGTAGTTACACTGGACCCATATAGCCTGTGGGTAGTTCTATTATGGTTGAGTTACACATACCCATACTAATGATTTAAAAGGCATTCTAAACTCGATTCCCATTCCCGACATAGTTATATATATATGTATGGTCTGTATGTGTATGGTTTTCTTTCTTAGTTTTACTAGATGGCATGATTTTATCATTATCTCGAGTACTTGCTAGCATTCACGTGCTAACCCATCCTCGGGTGGTTGTATACCCAGCAATATCAGAATCGACCATTCTACTGGTCATGCATAGTGATATAATTTCAACATGATCTACTGGATTAAAAAAGTAAGCTTCCATATTTTGGAAGGATCTATTTCATGTTCATGGATGTTTTTAAAAACTTTTGATATTTTATGGATACTGGTCTTAGCTATGGTAGGAGGCATGTACCAACTAGATATTGGCTTTCTTTTGGTTATAGGCTTTTGTGGAAATACTATAGGTTGGTATGGGCATGATCGGTATTGGCATCAATCTTAGTATTGGCATTGGTATTTGGGCTGATATCGTTGGACTAAAATTCTTACTTTTACATCCTTTTATGTTTTGTTATGGAACTTGGTTTGGTTATTATTTTGATTTCGGCTTATGGTTTTGGTTTGGTTATACTTTCGGTTGGGTTTGGGACAATTAAGCTTGATCACAGTTATAAACCTATTCTATTGTTTGTAATTATGAACATACATGCAATCTTGTTTTATGTTCGAAATTAATCTGACTCAGGGTATATGCTAGATGGTTGGGTTGGGTATCAACGGTCGTCTTCGGTCTTAGTTGGACTTGGAATGCTCATTACGACAAGTCCTTTGGTCGGGTTGGGTCAAGTTGGTATCAGATCCAGGTTCATGGCTAATTAGGAGTACACCAAGTCATGTCATGTAGAGTCTCTTTCAAGGGAATATAGCATGCCATACTCATAAGGGAGAGGCAACAAGGTATTCAAGAATGTTTCACTTTCTTGTTATTCTATTTTCAAGCTTGGAGTTTGCCTTGGAATCTTCCTTAATCCTAGTTTATTCGCTTTTTAGATCATGCCTCGATGATCTAAGATGCAAAGTAACTCTTCTGTCCCAACTAGGGACAATGCTGATGGGATTCACACTTCTCAAGGGATCTATACTAAATCTAGAGGTCCAGTCGTTGATATTTCAAGAGTTTTAGCGGTTCAAACTAGTCCTCCTCAATGTTAGGTGACTAATTTGGAATTTTTCCAATTGATTCATGTTATCACTCAGTTGGTTACTGCCCAGGATGAGCGGGATGCATTTGGTGTTCCATCTACTGAGGCCACAATGGATGGTCATATTTATAAAGATGAATCCTCCTACTTTTACCGGTGTGAAGGTGGAGGAGGATCCCCAAGGTTTCATTGGTGAAATGTAGAATATCCTTAGAACGATGCTGGAGACGAATATGGAAGGGGTGGATTTTACTGCTTACATTCCTAAGGATGTGATGTACCAATGGTACGAGGAGTGGGATAGGGTGTGAGGTGATGTTGAAAAGTCAACTTTGTGGGAGACTTACTCAAATTCTTTTCTGCACTGGTTCTTTCCTCAGTAGTTGAGGGATGCAAAAGTGGAGGGGATTTTTAATTTAAGGCAAGGGAAAACGTTTGTCAAGGAATCAGCCTTGAAGTTTCATAAGTTGCCAAGGTATGCTCTGTATATGGTGTCTAATATGAAAGCAAAGATGAAAAAGTTCTCTTCTGGACTGTCTCGGGAGTTGATCATTGAAAGAAAGACTCTATTGCTGACCAAGGATATGGATATTTCTATGTTGATTATTCATATGCAATGAGAGGAGGAATAAAAGAGAAAACAAGTTGAGTTAAGGGAAAGGTTGGGTAAGAAGTTCCGATCATCTGGACAAGGTGGTGGGCAAAATCAAGGTGGCCAGGATGGTGGTTAGTATCCAATGAAGTAGTGGGCGAGTTCTGGTTCCTTTTCTCCAGCTAGTGCTTCTTACCTGAAATAGTCACGTGATAGGTGTTAGTAGGGAAGAGATAATTTTTCGCCACTGGGTGCCCAATCTAAGCCAAGTGGGGAGCACTCGAAAAATGGTGTAATGATAGCTAATATTATAGGCAAATTGATACAAATGAAAATGGTCGTACCAACAATCACCATAATCAATGCAAGCACGAGCATATCTTTAAATATTTTGATAGTTCTCTCCGCATGTCCATCCGCCTGCAAGTGGAAAGCAATATTCTAAGGAACACCATTTTTCCCAAACCTTTCTAAAATGAATTTTAAAAATGTGTAAAATGGAGTACCACAATTTGAGAAAATACAAATCGGAGCAACATGCAACTTCACAATCTCTGTAAGTTACAACTTAGCATAATCCTCCGCCGAATAACTAGTCCTCACCCGCAAGAAGTAAGCGGACTTGGTCATCCTATCAACAATGACACAAATAGAATCACATTGATTCTAGGATCGGGGAAGACCGGTAAAAAAATCCATATTCCAGGGTCGGTTCAAGTCAAGTTGGTATCAGAGCTAGGTTCATGTTCAATTTGGACTACACCAATCTCCGTTGAGTAGAGTGTCTTTTAAGAGAGTGTAGCGCGCCACACTAATAATGGAGAGGCTACTAGGTATTTAGCAATGTTTCACTTTCTTTGTATTCAATGTTCATGCTTGGAGTTTGTCTTGGAATCTTCTTTAATCCTGGTTTATTCGCTTTTCAGATAATGCCTTGATGATCGGAGATGCAAGCTAACTCTTCTATCACAACTTGGGATAATATTTGTGAGACTCGCAATGGTCAGGGGATCCATACTCAGTCTAGGGGTCCGGTCCTTGATATTTCTAGAGTTCTAGTGGTTACTAATAGTCTTCTTAAAGGTGAGGTGACTAATGCAGAATTTTTTTAGCGTAACAATGGTAAGATGAGTGGGATAGGGTGAGTGGTGATGTTGAGGAGTCAACTTTATAACAGACTTTCTCTAATTCTTTTCTGGTCCTCTTCTTTCCTCAACCGTTGAGAGATGCGAAAGTGGATGAGTTTGTTAATTTTAGTCAATGGAAAATGTCTTTCAAGGAATATTCCTTAAAGTTTCATTAGTTTTCAAGGTATGCTCCGAATATGGTGTCTAATATGCATGCAAAGATGAGAAAGTTCATTTCTAAGCATTCTCGGGAGTTGATCAATGAATGAAAGACTCTATGATTGATCAAGGATATGGATATTTTTAGGTTGATTATTCATATGCAATGGGTAGAGGTAGAAAATAGGAAGAAAACTGAGTTTAGTGAAATTTCAGGTAAGAAGTTCCGATCATCTGATCAAGGCGGTGGGAAAAAACAAGGTGGTTGATATGGTTATAAGTAGCCAAAGAAGTAGTGGGGGAGTTTGGGTTCCTTTTCTGTAGCTTTTTCTACTTACCTGGAATAGTTGAGTGGTAGGTGTCAACATGGTGGAGATAATTTTTGGGAACAGGGTGCCTAAACTCAGGCAACTGGGGCTCAGTCGAAAAATGGTTGAATGATAGCTATTTTTATATGCAAATTCATTCAAAGGAAAATTGTCGTACGAATTATCACCATAATAAATCATGCAAGCACAATCATATCTTCAAATATTTTGATAGTTCTCTCTGCTTGACCATCCGTCTATTGGTGGAAATATGTAATATGTCACACCATAGTTGCCAAACCTCTTTGAAATGACTTTTAAAAAATGAGATGAAAGTAGAGTACCATGATATGAGATGATAGAAACCAGAGCACCAGGAAACTTCACATTCTCTGCAAGATACAACTTAGCATAATCCTCTACCGAATAACTAGGCCTCATCTGCAAGAAGTGAGCAGACTTGGTCATCCTATCCATAATGACCAAATAGAATCACATTGATTCTGAGACCGGGGAAGACCGATGAAAAAATCCATATTCATCACTTCCAACTTCCATTTGGGCAACTCTATTTCTTGATACAAACCACTGCGTCTCAAGTGATCAACTTTCACCAATTGACACACCATACACTTAGCCACATATATAGCCACATCTTGTTTCATACACCAATAAAACTCCCTAAGATCATGATACATTTTCATACAACTGGGATGAATGGCATAGCGAGATTCATGATCCTTCACCATAATCCTTTCCATCAATCAATCAATTTTGGTAACACATAGAGTACCTTGGTATCGCAAGATACCATCACAACCAATCATAAAATCAACAACATTTTTTTGACCCACATTACTCTTAATATTTATGAAATTGACATCCAACATTTCTTTTTCTGTTATCTAGACAACAAAAGATGACTACGATACCTGATGCACAAATACACCACCACAGTTAGAGGATATGAGATGAACTCCACGATTATCCAAACGATAGATATCTTTCACTTATTCTCAGTTTTCCTCGTCCGTATGAGCTAAAATACCTATATATCCTCTTTAGAGCATCAAAAACTATGTTAGCTTTACCTGGATTATAATGGAGGCTCATATCGTAGTCCATTAGAAACTTAAGACATCTCCTTGCCTGAGAATCAACTCCTTTTGACTGAACACATACTTTTGTGACTTTAAAATATCTCAACATGAACACCATAAGAATAATGATGCGAAATCTTCAATGCAAATACCACAACCAATAACTACAAATTATAAGTAGGGTAGTTCTTATCATGAATTTTTAATTGCCTAAAAACATAGCAACTATCCAACCATGCTGCATTAATAAATGACAAAGCGCAATACAAGAAGCATAATAAAATAATACAAAACTATCATTACCCTAGGGCATGGTCAAAACTAGGCATGAAGTCAATTTATCATTCAACTTCTCAAAACTACCCTTACACGCATCCGACAATAATAACTTGACTTTTTTCTAGGTCAACTTAGTCAGTGGAGCAGCTATCATTGAAAAAGTTTCCCTAAATCTCATATTGCAATCATCTAGATCCAAGAAGCTCTAAATATCGGTTAGATTCACAGGTCTAAGTCATTTTTTAACAAGGACAACCTTTTTTGGATACACCATGATCCCTTTACTAGAGCGAACATGACTAATGAAACTCACGGCCCTCAACCAGAATTCACACATAGAGAACTTATTATACAAATAATGTTTCTTTAATGTTAGGAATATGTCATAGAGGTGATCGACATGATCCGCCTCACTCATAGAATAGACAAAGATGTCATCGGAGAATACAATGAAAAATAAGACAAGAAACGAATGAAAGACCCTATTCATTAAATCCTTGAATGTTGTTATGGAATTGGTGAACCCAAAAGACATTACTAAGAACACATAGTGATCATAGCTGGTAATGAAGGCAATCTTAGTGATATCCGGTTCCCTAATCTTAATCTGATGGTAACTCGACCTAATATCAATCTTAGAGAAAATCTTCACACCTTGAAGATGATCAAAAAAATCATCAATCCTAGGAAGAGGATACTTATTCTTTATGGTTACCTTATTCAACTGATGATAATCGATGCATATTCGAAGGGAGCTATCCTTTTAATGCACAAATAAAATAGGAGAACCCCAAGTAGACTTGCTTGGTTGAATGAAACCCTTGTCTAAAGATTCGTAAATTGCTCCTTAAGCTACAAATCAACCAGAGCCATTCTATAAGGATGGATAAAAATTTAACAAGTGTTCGGAACTAGATCAATCACAAAATGAATTTCCCTATGGGGAGGAATACCATAAGGTCATCGTAGAAAACCTCTTGAAACTCATTAAGTAGGGGAACAGATTCTTGAGAAGGACCCTCCAAGTTAGAATCTTTAACTAAGACCAAATGATACAAACACCCTTTAGAAATAAACGTTTTGGCTCTAAGATATAAGATAAACCTCCCCTTAGGAAATAAAGAAACCTCTTCCCATATAATGATTGGCTCATTAGGTAATTTAAATGTTACTCTATGGTTATGACAACCTTAGAGAGGATAAAACAAATGTAATAAATCCATCGCCAATATAACATCAAAATCGACCATGTCTAACTCTATGGCTCATTAGGTAACTCTATCATCCTCTCTTTGTAAAGTTTAACCCGTTAAAACTGGTTGAGGAAAAAGGCACCCATCTTATAAAGTTGATCTAGCCACATGTCAGCTATTTTTTTCTAGTTCATGTTCAACTTATTGAGTGCCCACAATGCCTTATGTTCTAACTTAACTAGAAAGTGACATGCTTTGCCAAAATTGAGTTGGTAAGGAGACATTCCAATGGTTGTCTTGGAAGTAGTTTGATATGTCCATAGAGAATCATCATGTTTTTACGACCTATCATTTCAATTTGAATTAACGACCTTGTCTACAATACTCTTGATTTCCCTATTCGACACTACCACTTGCCTACTAGTTTATGGGTGATAAGGCAAGTCTATCATATGTTGTTTCACTAAAACCTTTTCCAAAATAGCCCAAAACATCTTTTTGCAAAAATTCAAATCTCTGTCACTTATTATTGTTCGTAGAACACCAAAACAGGAGAAAAGGTTCCTTCTCATGAATGCAACCATTCTCTTGCCTTCATTACGTGCTAGATTCATAGCTTCTACTCATTTAGAACCGTACTCCACAACTAAAAAAATATACTTGTGACCGTAGAAGCTCACAAAGAACCCCATGAAATCTATTCCACATACATCAAACATCCCCACCTCTAACATCTTCGTCATTGAAATCTCATGATGTCTAGAGATGGACTCTTGTCGCTGGCATTGATCACACACCATAACAATTTATATTCATTTTTGTGAAGTGAGGGCAAATTATAACAAATCTGAAGGATTTCTTTGGTAGTTCGATCACCTAATAATATCCTCCAACTGGGGAGGAATGGAAATCCTCAAAATATATAATATCTCTACCTCCGGTACGCATCTCCTAATAATGTAGTCAATAAAATGTCTAAACTAAAACGTTCATCCCAGAAAAAACCTTTTACCTCATGTAGAGACTTCTTCTTTAGATGAAAGCTGAGGTTTATTTGAATAATATCACTGACAAAATAGTTTGTAAAATCTACCTAACATTGTACCAAATCAAGAGTAGCAGCAAGAACTTTCTCATCCAGGAAAGAATCGTCTATTTCAAACTCGTTTAAGCTTCTTCCTTAACTCTCCAAACGAGACAGATGGTCAGTTACCTGATTTTCACACCCTTTCCTATCTTTGACTTAAAAGTTGAACTGCTTAACTACCAACACACATATTATAAGACTCAGTTTGGAATTCTTCTTTGCCAATAAGTATCTTCATATTGCATAGTCAGTATGCACTACCACTTTTGTTCCCAACGAATACGCTCAAATTTTTTTGAATGCATAAACTATGGCAAAGAGCACTTGGTTGGTCACCCTGTAGTTCTCTTGTGCACCTTTCAAGGTTTCACTAGCTAATAAATTTTATGAAAAACTTTTTTTCCTTATTCCTAAGGACAAAATAGAGTGTAACTCTACTTGCATCACACATCCCTTCAAATGATATTGATCAATCAGGAGCGAAAATGATGGGTGAAACCACTAATTTTTCTTTAAGTCATTGAAAGGCCTTTATACAATCTTCATTAAATGCAAACTTAGTTTCTTCTCAAACAATTTGCAAAGTGTTTTTTCAATATTAGAAAAATCTATTATAAATCTCTGGTAGAAATTGTTATGGCCAAGGAAACAACAAACTCCTTTCACCAAGATAAGAGGAGGTAGTTTTTTAATAACTTCAATCTTTGATCGATCCACATCGATTCCTTTGGCTGAGATATTTTTCCCCAATACTATGCCCTTCTTCACCATGAAATGGCATATTTCTAAGTGGAGGACAAGATCTAACTCCTCACAATGTTTCAATGTATTTCCTAATTTCACCAAACAACTATCAAATGAATCACCAACCACTAATAAATAATCCATATACACTTTAAAAGTGTATTTCACCATGTCTGAGAAAATGGACATCATACATTTTTGGAAAGTGGAGGGGGTGTTATACAACT
Organism: Capsicum annuum; assembly: GCF_002878395.1. Taxonomy (NCBI): domain Eukaryota; kingdom Viridiplantae; phylum Streptophyta; class Magnoliopsida; order Solanales; family Solanaceae; genus Capsicum; species Capsicum annuum. Next base: position 113,191,742 of record NC_061117.1, read on the forward strand.
CGGATGACATTATCTTAAAAAAAAAGGTTTCATATAGAATACTGAATGTCTTTTTCTCTTAGTCATGAGGTGCAATCAATACTTGATTTTAACCTGAGTATCCACCTAAAAAAAATATCATCATCAAGCATTTGGTCCATAAATGGCATTGGAAATGATCTTTCAAAGTCTAAAAATTTAACTTCCTGAAGTTAATACAAACTGTCCACCCAAAAACTGACCTAGTTGCAATTAGATTATTCTTCTTGTTTGATGCGACTATTGTACCTCTTTTATTTGGAACACACTACACTGGGATTACCAATTTATATCAAAAGTTAAGTAAACCACTCATATATCAAGCCATTTTGTTATATCTTTCTTCACTGCTTGTTGCATTGGTGGATTTAGTCTGTGTGGATGCTTAATAGTAGGAGTGAAATATTCTTCTAGTTAGATCTTATAAGTACTGATCCCTAGTGGAATTACTATGATATCGGTAATGCCTCAATAATGAAATAAGGGCATCGACATGATACTCTACCAAATCATTTGTAATGATCACTAGTAAAGTATTACCTTTACCCAGAAAGATATACCAAAGATGGCCTGACAGTTCCTTCAGCTCCAACACCAGTGGTTATTCAATTAAAGGCTTTGTCATTGGTGTTGGTCTATTTTTAAAATCCATGTCCAACTTTTTAGGAGCATATGAGTATGACCCCATGACAGTCAGTGGACATATAGTATCTTCATATTTATCAATTCCTTCTCAATTGAAATTCATTAAGACTGTAACTAAAGTCTCTACAACAAACCTTTTTTCAACTGCATCCAGATCAACATTATTAATAACATCTATAACCAAAACTACTCTCATCACCCTCATTTGATTCAAATATTAGCAAACATCAAAACTAATTTCTTCATTATTGAGCCTAAATTTTAGCTTATTTCCTTTATATCAACCAATACTCTCCCAATTTCTAAGAATTGGCTACCTAAGATGACGGGTACTTTAAAATCCACTTCACAAGTGAGGATTATAAAATCTACAGGGAATATAAAACTAGCCACTTTCATAATAACAACACAGAGAATACCCACAAGTCTCTTCACTGATTGGACTATCATTTATAGATGCGTAGACGTCGATTTAGGAGTCCCGTAACCTAATTTATTTAAGAATTCTAATGATAAAAAGTTGATACTTGCCCCTAAATCACAAAATTCTCTAGTAAAATTAAATTCTCCAATCATATATGAGATGGTGAAGGATACTGGATTAGATTTCTTCTGCACTAGTTATCTAGTTTCAATGGAACTACAATGATGAAGATTATCCACTAGTTTATGACTAACTATTCTCTTGTTTTTTACAAGGTCCATCATGAATTTAGCGTATCTTGGAATTTTCTCTAATGTCTACACCAAAGACACATTTACCAATAATTTTTTAGGCATAACTGCGAATTTGCTAAACTTACCTCATCTACTTTCATCTTTAACCTATGTTGAAAGGGAGATGGTAGACTTAGGATATTCATTGGGGCATCCTCTAAATCATTCTCTTTTCCATGTTCCATATTAGTAGTATTCTTCAACAAATTTGGTTGTTCTGCTTCTACACTTTTCTCCTCCAAATCTCCCACCTTTTCAAACTCAAATGATGTACAATCAATTACACTATTATCCAGCTCAACATTATCAACCTTGTGATGCAATATTTAATGCAAGTCCGATAGCACACTACCTCTCATAGTAGTAACTGCCTAACATGTTCTATTATTCCTTGTATTTTGTACCATATTACTCCATAATGTTCTACTTTTACTTTGTTTAGATGTAATTGATAGTTGGCTCATTTCTAGATCCAAGTGCTTAAAAAATGTAGAATGGAAATCAACTAATTAGATCATGTTTGATAGATCACCCAACATTACCTTAACACATATGTCAGTTGACTATACGTTTTTAAGAGACTTAGCCATCATGTTTTCCATGGACATCTTCTATGAATAATTGGTTGTATTGTCTCATCTCCCAGTTCGCTCATATAAACCACTCCAGTCACTTTTATTCTTCCAATATCCTCAATCACGGTGTCTGTAACAAGATTTTTCATAATAATTATCCCTCTGATAGCTCCAGCCTTTGTTTTCTGAGATACTAGCAAGGAAACCCCCTAGTTATCCAAGTAGTCACCCTTTTCCTTAAAATCTGATTCAACTACTTTATTATGAGACCCAACTACTTTATCTTTCTCTATATTAACTGATAGAAAATGTTTAGCGAGTAAATAAAATTGTGTTTTTATTTGATCCATATCCTGATCATGTTCCTCTTCTCTTTGACCTTGTTGTGCTGACTCTCACTAAAATAAGTATTCATTGCTATCTCAAAATCTAGGGTATACCAAGCTTAACCTATCTTGGTCATTTACTCTAATATCTCTAAATCCTTGGTGAAATTAAGATTCCTTAAAGCTCCCCATGTTGTATTATCTACAGTTAGCTTAGTAATGGAATTTAAAGCCTTATAGAACATCTCCATTTGATGCTCTTCAGTAAACTGGTGGTTTGGAAACTGTGTTAATTTCTTTTTGGATCTCATCCATCTTTTATGAAGGACCTCATTCGGTAGTTGCCAAAAGTTGTAGATCATATCCCTCAACTGTAACATCCTGGAAGGAGGAAGGGACCTTTCTTGGAAAGCTCCTTTCAGTTTCCTCCAAGTTGTTATAGAATCGAGTGCCAGCTGATTCAACTACAGAGTTCCCTCCCTAAACAAATACAAAGTAAATAACCTTTTACTGATGGCGCTTTGCTCTACTCTAGGTTTTTCTAATGAATTACAAATGTTGATGAAGTTCACCAAATGTATATTAGAATTATCCCCCAATAGTCCACCAAATAACCCTTTCAAGTTAAGTAGATGGATCATTGTTCTTGAAATATTAAATATCACACCAAGATCCATTAGTGGTGAAATGATTGCTCTTGTAGAAGTAGCTTCATCCAAATCAGCTTCATCATCATCATCTAGATCAAACTCCACCGCAGGCTTTTGGCATCCTATACCTCATACTTGATAGTTACAGTTAACTAGTGCAGCATTAGCTACACGCATCTTATTTGTTGGGTCAACCAACTCATCATCTCCTAGGTCATTATCATCAACATTCCATACATGACATTGTGTATAAATGTTCCATTGGTTCACCTGGGTGTTGGGTAATGCGACCAACCTATTGGCCTCATGCAGTGCTTCCATGTTCCTTCTCAAAGTCCTTTGAAGTTCATGATCTTATGGGACTAGAAACTCGGATGATCCTTATGTATGTGGTATACATAATTAATTATCTTGCAATTACAAGAACAAGAAACAAAAGTAAAGTTTAGGAAACTTGAATATGAGTAAGTTAATACACATAAACTTAATTGAGAACAATATTCACTGACAACGACGCCAATATTTGATACAGCTAAACAATAACTTCTTCTACCTTTATTTTTTGGTTAATCATCCATATAAAAATGACATTTCAGATAGATATTTGCTACTTCAAAGTAATTATATTAAACACTAGAATATAACTTTAATCAAGTACACCAAAACACAGAAATAAAATATAACTAGGGAATGGTGTAAAAAGAAGAAGCTTTAAATGAACAATGATAGCTGGTGGATAGGCCTTCACAAATTGCTTGGTAGCATACTTCCAATCATCTGCACTGCAGAAGCAAATATGTCAACTGATCAAACCTAAAAACACTGATCTCTCATCAAATAACAATCATAATGTGAAACATGAATTCCACAACACTTTCTTTTTAATTGAAAAAGACGAACAACTTTGGTATACAAGATTACTGAAATTTGTTCGCCCAACTGTTTTGTTACACATAATAATGAAATATAATTTATAAATGCATTATTGTATCTCTTCATGATCTTTGTCTTACTAAATAGAAACAAATGACGATAATATTTCAGTACTTTTATGAGAGTAAATGGAATGTAGTTCTTATTTTAAAGTTAGAAAAAATCTTAATTGCAGGGGTGTCAAAATTCAAATTTTCTTACCTTTGATGTTTTGCTTTTTCTAATTTTCCAACCATAGCTTCTTTCTGCCTTTCCTCTTTGTGTGAGAGTCTTAAGGAAATTTGTTTGATCCTTCTCATTATCTAGTACCATCTTTTATCTATGACCAAACTGATTTACTTGATAAAATGTATCGGTACTCACAACGCTAGGACAAAAATTATCAATGAAAATTTCTACATTTACAAGTGATTAATCTAAAACTACTACTGAAAATAGATAGAACAACTATAGTTACTAAATGACAATCCAGAACTAGTTAAGGTCAGCTATATAAATACACAATATATGTTGGAACAATTTACAACAACAACAACATATCCAGTGTAATAGCACATGTAGGGTCTGGGATACCCATACCTAATAGTCGCAGAGGTAGAGAGGCTACTTCCAAAAGACCCTCAACTCAATTACAGCAAATCAAAGTTTGGATCAATTTCACTTATATTACAATTGAGTTAAAGATTTCAAGTCACCTGCCAATAATGCCATTAACCATGACAACTAAATGAGAAAGAGGAGGACCCTTTTTACAAGCCTCTACATTGAAACTACATTCACCAGCAGATGTCTGAACAACAACATGAACATCATCATCCAATTTGATAAACGCAAACCTTGTCACATCCTCTAAAATATAGAAGATTCACTCCAAAATTCTTCCACCGACTATAGGTCGAACCATGCTAAGACAACCGGATACACATCTCTCACTAAGTAGACTTTGAAAGATTAGAATTATTAGGAACTAATACAAACCCTCCCTTGAAGATCCGTCAAAGTTAGTCTCTCTAACCAGATGAAAAACTAAACCAATAATCCCTAGTTTAATTTACATAACAAACTGATATCAACAATAATAACTAACCACTTGCTAAAACTTTCCTCATTTGTAGCTTAAGAATATAAAAGAAAATTGAATCAAGAAAGACAATATACTCTTAACACAAACAAGCAAGAAAAAAAAAAGAGAAATGCTTTCCTAACTTGTCAACTTAGTAATAAAAATTTTCCAAGATAAAAGGAAAATAGTGCTTACCAAGAGTGTAAAGAATGAAGGGGGTAATGAAAATGGTCAAAAGAGAGCAGAGGTAGCCTACTCTATACTCTCACTAAGAGGCTAAATATGTCAGCTTAGAAATGGAAACACTGGGCGAGTCCTCCATAGAGATACCCTTATATGCCAGCTCATCCTCCATAGAGGCGATTGAGCTACACTCGACTCTATCTACCTTGCTGGCGAACCATGAAAGAAAGAGGGTATTTTAATATCAAAATATGGTGTGTGTGAGAGAGAGAGAAAGAGAGAAAAAAAGAATAAATAAGAAATCATGCCGCCGTCGGAGTTTTGATGGAGGAAGACAACCACTGCTGCTTCAATAGTTTCGATGAGAAGAGGTAGAGAGAAGAAAGCACTTTGCCCTAATTCTGTTTAGAGAGAGGCAGTGTGAAGTAAAAAAGGAAGGAAACCAGTTTAATACTTTAATAATTAAATATAATCTTCCGACTACTAAAGTCAGATAAAGTTGAATTTATTTAATTATTTAATATTTTCGACTAAAGTAGTTGGATACATTTAATATATTTATAGAGAAGCTTTTTGTAATGTATTCAATAATATATTTATTTTATTATTAAATAGTCTGACTAAAATAGTAGGAAATCTAATTAATAAAATATTTAATTAATTATTTATTTTTTTATAAGGATATGATTATATATTAAGTCATATATTTATTTAGTTATTAGTATTTCTCACTACAACAGTCGGAAAAATATATTTAATAATTTATTTTAGTTATTTTTTAAATTTCGTATAAGGGACTGATTATATTTAAATATATATTTATTTATTGTTTACATTTTCTATTATAGTGGTTGGATATATATTTAATTAATTATTAATTTTATTTAGTTATTAGTTTTTTTACTATAGTAGGAGAAAATATATATTTAATAATTTATTTAAATAATTATTTAATTTCCATATACGGGACTGATTATATATTTCATAATATATTTATTTAATTATATATGTTTCTGACTATAGTGGTCGGATATATACTTAATTAATTATTAATTTTATTTAGTTTTTAGTATTTTTGACTATAGTAGTCGAAATATATATTAAATAATTTATTTAAATAATTATTTAATTTTCATATAAAATACTATTTATATATTTATTATTATATTTATTTAATTATTAATATTGCTGACTATAATGGTCAGATATATAGTAAATTTATTATTAATTTTATTTATTTATTAGTATTTTTTACTACAGTAGTTAGAAAAATATTTTAAATAATTTATTTAATTATTTATATTTTCGACTACTGTAGTCGGTATATATCATTTTCGGAATTTGCCGCCAAATATTTTTACTATTTTTGTCACAAATAATATTGGAAAAATACTTTATAAAAAATAAATAAAATAAAATAAAAAAAGATTTTCAACTGAAGTAGTCGGAAATTTTCAACTATTTTTTCAATCGAAATTTTTCAGTCAGAAAATAGTGAATTTTTGGTAGTGGAATATGGAGATGATCTCCATGCTAATTTATCCTACACCGAGCTAGAGCTACTTGGGCAACTTAGACCTCATGAATAGCCTCTTTCTGAGACCTAGGATGGGTAAAGTCTAAACTTTTATCCCACCATGTATGCTAAGGCAGCGTCTGTCCCAAAGTGCTAAAAATAATAGTCTTATTCACCAGGCACAATTGGCATGTAGTCACTCTACAGTAGCCTCAGCCACAACTTCTCTAAGTTGTGCAATAGGTGATTCCTCCACCGAACCTCTAGGCTCGAGGGACTCATCCCATATCATAAAAACTTTTGCTGCTTTATGTACCTGAAAAACTAGGCATTAGTTTCCCATAGAAAATAAGGAATTGCAAATGTTTAAGAAAATCTCGAAATTCAAAAAGTTTAAATTTTTCCTCAATTTCACACCCCTATAACTTATTTGAAGACCCAACAAGTCCAATGTGAACAAATATATCAAGAATCATGATTTTAAATTCAAACTAGCATGCCCAATATTTGGTATTCCCCTACTTGTTCGTTTAATTTCCATTTAGGGCCTAACACTACAAATTAATTCAAAATAAAGCCCTACATCAAATTTTGACTACTTCTAGGAACCTACATACAAGAATGATAGTTTCTTTATATTTTGCATCCAAATACACATATAATTATATCAATGTATAATTATTAGGAGCTTAGAAAGTTATCTTTTCCTTGAGAATCCAGAAGTGAACAATGAAGAAATAGAGCAAAACCTAAATTTGAACGTGTTTTTACTGTGTTAGGACAAGTTGGTACCTCAATTAAGTTTAAATTTAGCCTTTTTCTAACTTTGGGATTAGCTTCGCCTTTGACAGGGAAGTTTGAATTTAAAGAGAAAAGTGAGATCTTAAGGATTAAAATTAGTTATAATGAGGAAAAATAAATTTAAATAGTGGAGGGGGGGGGGGGGAATTAGGTCTTAATAAGAATTGGTTGACCCAAAATATTAATTATAATTTGGCCCCAAAAATGAACCATATGTGGCTTGCCTGTGGGCACAAGTCACACATGTGGTCTGCATGTGCTGGGCACATGTGGGCCTGATTTTTTGGACCAACTTCCTTCTTTTTGGACTTTGTATTTTAATGTTTTCCAAACTGCTTATGTTCTCATTACTTGAATTATGGTTCAACGAGTAAGATTATATTTTAATGTCTAGATATTGCCATTATTATTTGTAAAGTTTCATTTTTCTTCAATTATAGTTCAACATTACCTTGCCTGAGTTGGACTTCTAATCTTGATGGATTGGTATTAAAGTCCCCTTAGTTTGAAAATTATGAATTTTAAAATCTAGTCATATTCTAGGCAAGTCCATCAGCTATAACCCTAACAATGAAAAAAAAAACAAATGTGACCACAAAAATATTGGGTTTCCTCCCACATAACGCTTGATTTAACATCACAACAAATTATGGCTATGCTGGTTACTCAGACTTTACCAACAAGCCCATGGGTTTCCTCCCATGCAATGCTTGATTTAACATCATAGGAAGATGTGGTTACCCTGATTACTCAGAATTCTTTAAGATAACCATAGGATACCCTCTTGGGTCATTCATACTGTATATCACCGACACCACCCTTAGGTCGATTGGCTGATTCATTATTTTTTTGATATGGAATGTGGCCTCCTCCTTACTATTGACTTTTAATGTCAACTCTCCCTCCCTGTAAACCATTACTCTACCTATGGAAATAAACAATTTCCTTAGTATGATGGGTATCTCGATGTCAACCTAATAATCCAGAATTACAAAGTCAGCTGGAAAGATAAAATTATAAACTTTAAAAATAATATGTAAAGAAATGCCCACAGGTTTCTTCACTGTGCATTCAACCATGAAAAGCCGCAGTGCAATCTGTTCGGGAGGCCTTAAGCCTAGTTGCTATAATACATCTAGCGGTATCAAATTTACGCTTGCTACTAATTCAAATAAGGCTTTGGCGAACTGGGGTAACCCAATGGTGCATGGTATAGTGAATTCTCTATGTCCACCCTTTTTTGACCTAGAGACCTAGTCATGACTACACTCCAATGGTATAGCCCTTCAAAATCCTCAATTGTATCCACTTTTTTCTATATAACCAATTGCTTCATAAATTTATCATATCCAGGTATCTTCTGAATGCTTCAAGAAAAAAGATTTTTATGGTCAATTCTTTTAACATATTAATTAATTACTTGAACTTCCCTTCCTTTCTTTTCTGCTTTAATCTCTAAGAAAAAGGTAGGGTGGATTAAGAATTTATCTTATTTGTTGATCAATGATTGGACCCATACATTTATCTTTACCAACATTAACATCACCACATATTGCCTTTTCTAACTCCATAATAGGTGTCTCATCAATAGCAACTTCATAATTCCTTGTCGCCTAGTTGTAGGCATTGGGGGATCCAGAGTAGTCATACCATTCCTTATTGTAATGGCAAGAAGATTTTTTTTAGATTTTGCACTATGTAACATTTATTAAAGATTTTGCACTATGTACTTTGAAGGGTTTCCAGCTTCATCTAATTCAGTGTAGCTGACATCTGCCTGAACTGTTGTTTAAACTATTTGATAGCATTAGCATATGATTCAAACTTTTGGGTGAACCTTGAGATATCAGCCGTAATCTGCTAAAGAAACTTCTCCAGATTTTCTGGACCTTCTACAAACTTATTCAACATCTCTTTTATTCATCATTTTGCATCTCATCTGCCAGGTGGGATGTACCTATCTCCCTTCTCTCTGTTGTCATCCTTCTTTCTTTAGTCACTATTTCACTCCTTACTACAGTCTCTGTATCTATCATAATAGTTATGAGCTTGGTTTTCTTTCCCTTGGGCTCCAAAACTCGCCAACTGATGATCAAGATAGTTTGCTTAGTCTAGTAATTCTAACTCATAATCTTTGGAAGATTAACCCTATGCTCCTACTGTATTCACCTTCTCAGAAATTACTACTGCAAACTCTTTTTATAGAATCATAAGTTTAGTTATTAGCAGCGGAATTTCTTAAACTACTGAACCATCAGCTATTTTTTGGTCGTAGGAGGAACAAATGAAATATGTGATAGATCCTCTTTCAATATCTCAAGTTTTCCACCCTTTGTTAGTAAGCAAGATTTGATCTATTATATTCAAAGCAACATTCAAATATAGTCTCATAAATCGACCTCAAGAGATGGTGTCTACCATGCCTCTGGAACTAATAGTCACAGATCAATAGAATATCTCCAATAAGTTCATCCCTAAAATCTGATGGTGTAATACCCCGAATTTTCTTCCTAGCTAATTTCATCCTAAGAATGCCTAGTATTAGCTTCTAAAGTGAATGATGATTATTCAATGAGGAATTTTCAAGATTTTCACTTTTTTCATATGGAAAATTTAATACGCTTTCCATCGATATAAAATTTGCCGACACTCAAATAAAGAGTTAGAGTCTTTTTAGTGAGACAGTGTATCACCTAAGTCTCCAGCGCGTTGCAGAGATAGCTCAAGTGGAAATTGTCAAGTTTTAGTGTTACTCTGTGATAGTGGTGCATTACGCCAAACTTGTAGGTCGCAGAAAAGGTGACAACGCAATAGCTCTACATCACGCCCCCATGCAATTTTCTATTTGTCACTTTCCAGTAACTTGGTGCAATAGTGGTGTATCACGCCAAGGATGTAAATTGGGAAATTTCCTAAGAAATTAAAGACGTGTCCTAGGGTTAAAAGTGTCAATTTTCACACCCTATATAAGCCTTATAACACGAGATTTGGCCATAATTCATCAATTTATACTCAATTACTCTAAAAAACAATCAAGAACAGGCCTTGGGGTTTTCATAGAAGGTTCAATTCCAAGGGAATTCATCATCAAATTTGAAGAATCTCTCCATCAATCTTCGTAAAATCACGAACTAAGGTATGCGTAGTGTTCATCCATGGATCCTTTTCATTCGTGGAGTCCAAGAATCATGTTTTAAATAACCTATTGTGATTTGCTTGTTTTGATTTGATCATGTTCATGTTGATAGTTGTTATTTATGTTTCAAGATGGTGTCTTGATGACTTTCCATGAAGTATGTGAGTTTGTTGATTGAAAATCTATGTGTTTGGGTAGTTTTAGATTCTTAAATTAATTATTTCACCTATTCTATGAAGTGTGCATGTAAGGTGTTTGATAAAATTCCTAGAATGTTAGAATCATGTTCCTTATGACTCAATTAGAAATGACAAGTCTATGCTAACCCTTATGATGCAACACAATTTCCATACTTATTGTTGTGTATTTACTGTTGTGTTATGTAATGTTCATGATATTAATAACATGTAAGTATATACATGTTATATGCATTTCCTTCCATGATCATGATTAGGATAACCATGTGAAGCTTGAAATCCCTTATTTATGTCATTATAAATTATGAACACTATTTCTATGATCAAGAAGTATTATGGATTATTGGAGTTGGTCATGTATTCAGGAATGACATGCCTTGTCAGTTTCCTTCTATCGAGTCCTGGGGGTACTTGTACCCAAAAAATATAGCTGTGTGCCTAGATAAATGTCATGTTTTCACAATACTCTCAGGAAAGCCGTATTTCATAGAATTCAGTCAGTTATGTGACTTAGGAAATTAGAGAAATCTCTTGAACTCAGTACTCAGTAAGATCAGTAATCTCATAAACTTAGTCAGTTATTAGATATCAATAGTATTACATCAGCTGATAGAATTAAGTAAACTCAGTCCATGTACAGTCAGTCAATCATGTTCAGTCTCTCCAGATGGGAGTAGAAATTAGCACTAAGTGAACCCAAGGGTGGGAACACACACTATCAGATAAGGGTGTGATTCTTAGTAGTAATCTTTGTGTTCTAAAACTATGTAGCCAGCATAGGTTGAGACATCAACACTATCAAATAAGGGTTAATGAGGTGGATAAACACTATCAAATGAGGGCCCCACCATTCTCTTTTAGCGACATTGTCAGATGAGGGTACCCAAATTTGTCCTTACCAGTGGCGCAGTATTGACACCCTTCCAATCAGTGAATAGATTAGACCATAGCTCAGCTATTCTAGCATATTTGGGGTATGTCAGTTAAATAACTGTTCCCACAGTTTTAGTATAAGTTTTAGTAAAAGAACTCAGATAGTTCCTTAGATTTTAGGACTGTCATATACAGCCAACTCAGTCACAGTACAAAACTCAAATAGTTTCATTAGATTTAGGACTGTCAGACATAATCACTCATGTTATCAGTTTTTTCAGTTATCGAAACTCTATTATCTATCATACTAGATATCGATAAATTCATGTCATTAGTATATAGATTCAGTTATCATGTTCTCCTGATCTCAATTACTATGTGTTCATGTATACGCCCTGACATTCATATTAGTCTGTCAGTTATTATCATTCATTCACGTAAGCCCCATGTTTTAAGCCTAACTCACACGTATATTCAGTAAATTATTTCATACTAATGCATTGGCATTATGGTGTTTTCTTTTTATGTCACACCATTGGTTCAGAGACACAACTCGTGGATCAATAGAAGTAGTAACATTCCATGGTTCAGAGTTTTTGCAGTAAGTCCTCACTCTCCTAGGACATGATCTTATTTTATCATATCTATTTGGTTTTCAGTTGATGGAGTTTTTTGGGGACATGTCCCATCAACTCCTTATTCAGATAGTTAGAGGCTTTCAGACAACTACAGTATTTGTCCTGTTTATCAAACTTTAGTATTTCAGTTTTGTTTTGATATCGAAATACCACTCTATGTAAGACTTTATTGTTATTATTCAATTATGCTCAGTATTAAACCTTACCACCTCTTAATGCATGTTTAAGTATTTTTATGTCTTATTATGCAGTGTACAGGTACCGATATCAGTCATGGGTTAGCTTGTGGTCCTTCTGGGTCATGAACACCGTGTATCATTTGGGTTCAGATAATTGGGGTGTTACAAATGTGGTATCAGAGCCTAAGGCTCAATAGAGTCCTAGGAAGTCTTAAAGCCGTATCTAGTATAGTCTAGTCGATGGATGTGTTGCGCGCCACATTTATGTGCATGAGGCTATGAGATGCTTTTAGAAATAGTTTCCTTTTTTTTCAGTATTCATGTCATGCCTATGAGCATAATCACAAGTCAATCTCTTAATCTAATCCATGTATCCTTTTGATTTTAGAACATGCTTCCAAAGAGAAGAAACCAGTCATCTCCTTAGCCCGAAGAAATTTTGGGTAAGCATGTTTCTCATGCGGAATTCAGAACTACATTTAACACTCTTGCTCAATCAGTAGCTGCCCATAATAAGTGGCCAATAGTTATTCCAACCAACCCAGTGGGCAACTCAACCGTAGCTAGGATTCGGGACTTCACCCAAATGAATCCTCTAACGTTCCTTAGGTCTAAGGTAGATGAAGACCCTCTAGAATTCATTGATTAGGTCTAGGATGTGACAATTATTATAGGGGTACATACTGTTGAGAGAGCTAAGTTATCCGAAAACCAGTTGTATGATTTGGCTCATACTTGGTACAAGTAGTGGAAGTCTTAAAGTGTAGAAGGTGCAGGTTCTATAAAGTGGAAGGAGTTTGTCATGGCTTTCTTAGACAAATTCTTTCCCCAGGAGCTAAGGGAGGCAAAGGTTGTAGAGTTCATCTACCTCAGGCAGGGCAATATCATGGTGAAAAAGTATTCTCTAAGGTTTACTAAATTAGCTATATATGCCCCTATGTGGTTGCAGACAATAGAGCTAAGATGAGCAGGTTTGCTTCTGGGGTAAATGATAGCATGGTTAACGAGTGCAGATCCACCATGCTAAATAGTGACATAACTTTAACTCTACTTATGACACATGCTCAACAGATAGAGGAGTAGAAAATTAAGCAGAGGGAAAAGCAGAATAAGAAAACTAGGACCGGTAGCTTCATTCTTAGATAGCCTAAATCAGAATGAGGAAACCGTTCCCAATTTCATCCTAAGTCAACAGTTCCAGCTCCTTCTATAGCTAGTGCTCCAGTTCTTAAGATCAAAGAGGGTAAAAAAGATAGAGCACAAGGCTCAAAGTCTCAGGGTAGTGTCAGCAATACCCTAACAAATCCCCTATGTTAGACTTGAGGTAAGAACCACAAGGGTATTTGCAGAGCTGGTAGGGATGTCTATTTCGGTTGTGGCAAGCCAAGACATGGAGTTAGAGATTGTTCCTAGTCGGGTTATCAGGGTCAGCAGAACCATTTCGCAACTCAGTATAATTATGCGAAACTGCAGGGTGCCACTTCCAGTGCTAATAGTGGGCAATGCCCAAATAATCTCTATGCTCTTCAGACCTGACAGGATTAGGAAAAATCTTCTAATGTTATTATTGGTACATTGTAGATCTTTCATATTCATGTTTATGCTTTGCTATATCCTGGTGCATCCTTGTATTTTGTTACTCTTTATATAGCAGGCGATTTTGGAGTCAGTCTTAAAATTCTAGTAGAACCCTTTTAAGTCTCTACTCCAGTGGGTGTAACCATCATAGCTCGATGGGTATACAGAAACTGCCCAGTTATGATATTTCAAAAAGACAGTCAGCAAATTTACTTGAGTTAGAAATTACTAATTTTGATGTCATTCTTGGCATAGATTGGCTTCATTCCAGCTATGCCACAGTCGACTGTAGAAAAAGAGTAGTTACGTTTTAGTTTCTAAATGAACCCATCCTTGAGTTGAAGGGTAATACTTCAGTGTTCAGAGGTCATCTTGTTTCCTACCTTCGGGCAAGGAAAATGATATCTAAGGGATGTGTTTATCATCTCGTGTATGTTAAGGACTTTAGTTTAGAATCATCTCTAGTTTCGAAGGTAAAAGAAAAACAAGACAGGGATTCTAGCCTTGTCAAGCTAAAAGAGTCAGTTCAAAATCAAAAAGTAGAGGTTTTCTCCCAAGGGGGAGATAGTGATTTTCATTGTCAGAGTCGTCTATGTGTTCCAGGTATAGATGACTTGAGGCAACAAATTCTTGGAGAAGTGCATGGTGCATGATACTCTATTCATCTAGGGGCCACTAAGATGTATTGCGACTTGCGGGAGATCTATTGGTGGAGTGGCTAAGTGCTCTATATGTCAGCAAGTTAAGGTAGAGCACCAGAAGCCTAGTGGTTCCATGCAGGAGTTCACCATTCCTACTTAGAAGTAGGAAGTAGTGAACAAGGACTTAATGACAGGTTTGCCTCGAAATCTTCATCAACATGCTTTATTTTGGGTCATAGTTGAAAAAATGACCAAGTCATCTTATTTTCCACCATTTCATACCTCTTATTCAGTCGAGGATTATGCTAAAATCTATATCAAGAAGTTGGTCAGATTACACGGTGTTCCATTATCTATCATCTCAGACCGAGGTACCCAGTTCACCTCCTACTTTAGAAAAGTATCCTAAAAGGGCCTTGGTACCCAAGTTCATCTCAGCACAGCCTTTTATCCTCAGCCAGATGGTCAAGCAGAAAGGACCATTCAGACTTTAGAAGATATGCTAAGGGCGAGTGCAATTTATTCTAATGGTAGTTGGGATTACCACTTTCTTTTGATTGAGTTTACATCTAATAATAACTATTATTTTAGTATTCAAATGGCTCCATTTGAAGTTCTATATGGTATGAGATGTAGATCTCCAATTGGTTGGTTTAAAGTTATTGAGGCCTCAGTCATAGGGCCTGACTTAGTGTTTGGTACGTTAGAGAAAGTTTAGTTGATCAAAGATAGACTCCGGGCTGCTCAGAGCTGACTGAAGTCTTATGTAGATGTGTGTAGAAAAGATCTTGAGTTTGAGATTGGTGATCATGTCAACCTGAAGATCTCTACCATAAAGGGAGTGAAGAGGTTTTCCAAGGATGGAAAGCTCAGTCCCAGATATGTCGGCCCCTTCAAGATTCTCACTTGCTTCGACAAAGTAGCTTGTGAGATTAATTTACCTTTAGATCTAGCCTTAGTTCATCCAGTCTTTCATGTATCTGTGCTCAAGAAGTGCATAGGTGATCAATTATTCGTAGTCCCTATTCCGACCATTGCTGTTTAGAACAACCTCTTTTATGAAGAGATTTTAGTCGAAATCTTAGACTATCAAACTTGTAGATTGAGGAACAAAGAAGTCACTCTAGTCAAAGTTCTTTAGAGAAATCAATCCATTGAGGGAGATACTTGGGAAGCAGAAGCAAACATGCATGCCAAATATCCTCACCTCTTTCTCACCAATCTAGATCAAGCTCAAGGTAACAGTTCTCCTTAAGGTTATTCAGCTTCACGTTCAGTATTCAGTGAAAACATGGTATTCAGTTTCATGCTTATATGTCATCACCAACTTGGTATCAAGTTCCACTGCACATTCGGTCATGCATTCATGTACCAACTTAGTTATACAATCATACAGCAGACATGCATTCTCATTGTGAGGAAATTTAGTTCCTCAGAGTACCCAGTTATGCAATCATGAATCAGTTACACATGCATGTTCAGCATGTTAAGTTCATCTTGTCAGTCATGAGATCGTTTTATAGTTATCCATGTTTAGTTCATGTTCAGCTTATTGTTCCGCCTCTTAGCCAGTCTCATTCGAGAACGAATGCTCCCAAGGGAGAGATATTATAATACCCCAAATTTTCTTCCTTGCTAATTTCATCCCAAGAATGCCAAGTATTAGCTTCTAAAGTGAATGATGATTATTCCATGAGTAATTCTTAATATTTTCACTTTTTGTCATGTGGAAAATTCAATAAAATTTCCATCGATATAAAATTCGCCCAAATCCGACCCTCGGACGAAGAGTTCGAGCCATTTTAGTGAGACAGTGAATCACTTTAGCTCGAGTACATCACGGAGATAGCTTAAATGGCAATTGTCAATTTCCATTTTGGTTCAGCGATAGTGGCACATCGAGCCAAACTTCCAGGTCGTAGACAAGGTGGCAACGCGATAGCTCCGTGTTGTGCCCCCGTGCAATTTCCCATTTGTCACTCTCCAATGACTTAGCTCGATACTGGTGCATCGCCCCAAAGATGAAAATTAGGAAATATTCTCAGAAATTAAAGACGTGTCCTAGGGTTAAAAGGGTCAATTTCCCCACTCTATAAAAGCCTTATAACATGAGATTTTGCCATAATTCGTCAACTTATACCCAATTACTTTAAAAAACTCTCAAGAACAAGTCTTGGGGTTTTCATAGAAGATTCAATTCCAAGGGAATTCATCATCAAATTTCAAGAATATCTCCTTCAATCTTCATGAAATCATTAAATAACATATGCGTAGTGTTCATCAATGAATCCCTTTCATTCGTGGAGTCCAAGAATCATGTTTTAAATAATCTATTGTAATTTGGTTATTGTGATTTGATCATGTTCATGTTGATAGTTGTTATTTATATTTCAAGATGGTGTCTTGATGAATTTCCATGAAGTACGTTAGTTTGTTGATTGAAAACCTATGAGTTCAGGTAGTTTTAGATTCTTAAATTGATGATTTCACCTATTCTATAAAGTGTGCATGTAAGGTGTTTGATAAAATGCCTAGAATGATAGAGTCATGTTCTTTATGACTCAATAGTATCTAAATGACAAGTCCATGCTAACCCTTATGATTCAACAGAATTTCCATGCTCTTGTTGTGTATTGATTGTTGTGTTATGCAACGTTCATGATATTGAAATCATGCAAGTATATACATGTTATATGCATTCCCTTGCATAATCAAGACTAGGATAACCATGTGAAGCATAAAATCCTTTATTTATGGCATTATGAATTATGAACTCTATTCCTATGATCAAGAAGTTTTATGGATTGTTAGTGTTGGTCCTGTATTCTGGAATGTCATGCCAGGTCAGTTTCCTTCTATCGAATCCTGGGGGAACTTGTACCCGAAAAATATAGCGGTGTGCCTAGAGCCATGTAATATTTTCATGATACTCTCAGTAAAGACAAGTTCCATAGAAGTCAGTCAGTCATGTGACTCAGGAAATCTCAAAAATCTCATGAATATAGTACTCAGTAAGATTAGTATTCTCATGAACTCAGTCAGTTGTTAGATATCAATAGTATTTCATTAAACAACAGAATTAAGTAAACTCAGTCCATGTACGATAAGTCAATCATGTTTAATCTCTCTAGATGGGAGTAGAAATTAGCATCGAGTGAACCCAAGGGTGGGAGCACACACTATCAGATGAGGGTGTGATTCTTAGTAGTCATCCTTGTGTTCCAGATCTATGTAGCCGGCATAGGTTGAGACATAAACACTGTCAAATGAGGGTTGATGAGGTGGATAAACACAGTCATACGAGGGCTTCATAATTCTATTTTAGGGACACTGTTAGGTGAGGGTACCTGCAGTTGTCCTTTCTAGTGGTGCAATATTGGCACCTTTCCAATCAGGGCACAGATTCGACCCCAGCTCAGCTCTTCTTGCGCATTTGGGGCGTGTCGGTTAAATAACTATTCTGACAGTTTTAGTATCAGTTTTAGTAAAAGAACTCAGATAGTTCTTCAGATTTAAGGACTATCAGAAATAGTCAAGTCAGTCATAGTATGGAACTCTAATAGTTCCATCTTGTTTAGGACTGTCAGACATAGTTACTTATGTTACCAGTTATTTTAATTATCGAAACTCAAGTATAAATCATGGTAGATATCAATAAATTCATGTTATCAGTATATCTATTCAGTTATCATGTTCTTAGGATCTCAGTTACTACATGTGTACACTCTGATGTTCATATTAGTCAATCAGTTATTATCATTCATGCATATAAGCCCCATGTATTCAACCTAACTCACACGTATACTAAGTACTTTCTTTTGTACTGGCGCATTTGTTCTATGGTGTTTTCTTTTTATATTACACCATAGGTTCAGAGACTCGACTCCCAGATCAACAGCAGCAGTAGAATTCAAGTGTTCAGATTTTTAGGAGTAAGTCCTCATTCTCCAAGGATGTGATATTAGCTTATCATATCAGTTCAGTTTTCAGTTGACGGAGTTATTTGGGGACATGTCCCATCAACTCCTCAGTCAGACAGTTAGAGGATTTTAGATGACTATAGTATTTTTCATGTTTTTCAGACTTCAGTATTTCAGTTGTTTTGGAATCGAAACACTACTCTATGTGAGACATTATTGTTATTATTTAGTTATGTTTAGTATTAAACCTTACGGCATCTTAGTGCATGTTTCCTCATTTTTATGTCATATTATGCAGTGTACAGGTATAGAAATCAGTTATGGATTAGCTAGAGGTCCTTCGGGGTCATGAGCACCCAATAGCATTCTGGTTCAAATAATCGGGGCATTACAAACATGGTATCAGAGCCTAAGGTTCAATAGATTCCCAGGAAGTCTGAAAGCCGCATCTAGTAGAGTCTAGTACATGGTTGTATTGCACACCACATTTATGTGCAGAAGGCTATGAGATGTTTTAAGAAATAGTTTCCCTTATTTTAGTATTCAGGTCGTGCCTACGAGCATAATCACAAGTCAATCTCTTAGTCTAATCCATTTATCCTCTTATATTCAGAACATGCCTCTAAAGAGAAAAAACCAGTCATCTCCTTAGCTCAAAGATCCTTTAGGCAAGCATGTTTCTCATGTGGAATACAAACCTATATTAACCACTCTAGCTCAGTCAGTAGCTGCCCATAATGAGCGGCCATCAGTTATTTCAGCTAACCCAGTGGCCAACTCAGCTGCAGCTAGAATAACTATGTGAAACATGAAATCCCTTATTTATGGCATTATGAATTATGAACTCTATTCCTATGATCAAGAAGTATTGTGAATTGTTGGTGTTGGTCATGTATTTAGGAATGCCATGCCTTGTCAGTTTCCATCTATCAAATCCTGGAGGTACTTGTACCCAAAAAATATAGTTGTGTAACTAGAGCCATATAATTTTTTAATGATACTCTCAATCAAGCCATGTTCTATAGAAGTGAATCAGTCATGTGACTCAGGAAATTTCAAAAATCTCATGAACATGGTAGTCAGTAAGTTCAATAATCTCATGAAATCAATCTGTTGTCAGATATAAATAGTATTCCGTCAGTCGACAGAATTCAGTAAACTTAGACCATTAACTGTAAGCCAATCAAGTTCAGTCTCTCCAGATGGGAGTAGAAATTAGCATCGAGTTAACCCAAGGGTGGGAACACACACTGTCAGATGAGGGTGTGATTGTTAGTAGTCATCCTTGTCTTCCAGAACTATGTAGCCGGCATAGGTTAAGACACTAACACTGTCAGATGAGGGTCGATGAGGTGGATAAGCACTATCAGGTGAGGGCTCCACCATTCTATTTTACGAACACTGTTAGATAAGGGCACCCACAGTTGTCCTTACCAGTGGCGCGGTATTGACACCTTTCCAATCAGAGCACAAATTAGACCCCAGCTCAGCTGTTCTATCGTATTTGGGGCTTGTTGGTTAAATAATTATTCCCACATTTTTAGTAAAAGAACTTAGATAGTTCTTCAAATTTCAAGACTGTCAGATACAGTCAAGTCAGTCACAGTACGGAACTCAGATAGTTCCATCAGATTTAGGACTGTCAGACACAGTCACACATGTTATCAGTTATTTCAGTTATCGAAACTCTAGTATCAATCATGGTAGTTATCAGTAATTTATGTCATCAGTATATAGATTCAGTTATCATATTCTCACATTCATATTAGTCATTCAGTTATTATCGTTCATGCATGTAAGCCCTATGTATTCATCTTAACTCACATATATACTCAGTACATTCTTTTATACTGATGGATTCGCACTATGGTGTTTTGTTTTTATGTTACACAATAGCTTCAGAGACATGACTGACAAATTAGCAGTAGCAGTAGCATTCTAGGGTTTAGAGATTTAGTAGTAAGTCCTTATTCTCTGGGGAAGTCATTTTATTTTATCATATGAGTTCAGTTTTTAGTTGACGAAGTTATTTGATGACATGTCCCATCAAGTTCTTAGTCAGATAGTTAGAGGCTTTCAGACGACTACCATATTTTTCATATTTTTCAGACTTCAGTATTTCAGTTTTGTTTGTTTATCGAAATACCATTCTATGTGAGAGATTATTGTTTCTATTAAGTTATGTTCAGTATTGAACCTGACGGTATCTCAGTGCATATTCTGTATTTTTATGTCATATTATGCAGGTACAGGCACAGATATCATTCATGGGATAACTTGTGGTCTTTTGAGGTCATGAGTACCCTGTAGTATTCCGGTTAAGATAATCGAGGCATTAGAAATATGGTATTAGAGCCTACGGTTCAATAGAGTCCTAGGAAATCTGAAAGCCGCATCTAGTAGATTCTAGTACATGGATGTGTTGTGAACCACATTTATGTACAGGAGGCTATGATATTTTTTAAGAAACAGTTTCCCTTCTATTAGTATTCAGGTCATGCCTGTGAGCATAATCACAATTCAATCTCTGAGTCTAATCCGTTTATCCTCTTGATTTTAGAACATCCTCGAAAGAGAAGAAACCAGTTAGCTCTTCAGCTCAAAGTTCCTTCCGGCGAGAATGTTTCTCATGCGGAATTCAAAACTATATTTACGACCCTTTCTCAGTCAGTAGCTACCCATAATGAGCGGCTAGTAGTTATTCTAGCCAACCTAGTGGCCAACTCAGTAGCAGCTAGGAGTCAGAACTTCACTCGAATGAATCCTCTAACGTTCCTCGGGTCTAAGGTAGATGAAGACCTTTAGGAATTCATTGATTAGGTCTAGAAGGTGATAGATATTATTGGTGTGACTACTATTGAGAGAGATAAGTTAGCCGCATACTAGTTGGATGATGTGGCTTATACTTGGTACAAGTAGTAGAAGTCCGAAAGGGTAGATGGTTTAGGTCCTATAGAGTAAGAGGAGTTTGTCACAACTTTCTTAGATAGATTCTTTCCCTAGGAGCTGAGGGAGACGAAGGTTCTAGAGTTCATCAACCTCAGGCACGGAAATATGGTGGTGAAAGAATATTCTCTCAGATTTACTCAATTATCCAGATATGCCCCTCATATAATTGCAGACAATAAAGCTAAGATGAGAAAGTTTGCTTCAAGGGTAAATGATAGTGTGGTTAACGAGTGCAGATCTGCCATGCTAAATAGTGACATGACTTTAAATCGACTCATGACTCATGCTCAGCAGATAAAGGAGTAGAAAATTAAGAAGAGGGAAAAGCAGAATAAGAAAGATGGGATAGTTAGCTTCAATCTTAGATAGCCTAAATAAGAAAGAGGAAAACGTTCCCAGTTTCATGCTAATTCATTATTTCCAGATCTTTCTATAGCCAGTGCTCCAGTTTCTAAGTTCAGAGAGGTTAACAAAGATAGAGCACAGGCTCTAAGTCTCAGGGCAGTGTCAGCAATACTTAAACTAATCCCCTATGTCAAACTTATGGTAAAAACCACAAGGGTGCTTGCAAAGCTGGTAGTGATGTCGATTTTGGTTATGGCAACCCAGGACATAGAGTCAGAGATTATCCTTAGTTGGGTTATCAGGGTCAGCTAAACTATTCTGCAACTCTGTTCGGTCTCCTTAACCCGTAGGGTGCCACTTCCAGTGCTACTAGAAGGCAACGCCCAAGTTATCTCTATTGTCTTAAGACCTGACAGGATCAGGAAAATTCTCCTGATGTTATTACTGCTATGTTACAGATCTTTTATGTTCACGTTTACTCTTTTCTAGATCCAGGTGCATCCTTGAATTTTGTTACTACTTATATAGCAGGAAATTTTGGAGTCAGTCCTGAAATTCTAGCAGAGCCCTTTTTAGTCTCTACTCCTGTGGGTAAAACCATCATAGCTGGGCGGGTATACAGGAAATGGCCGATTATGATATTTCAGAAAGACACATTAGTAGATTTAGTCGAGTTAAACATGACTGATACTGATGTCATTCTCGGCATGGATTGGATTCATTCTTTTTATACTACAGTCGACTATAGAAACATAATAGTTCAGTTTTTGTTTTCGAATAAACCCATTCTAATGTAGAAGGGTAATACTTCAGCGTTTAGAGGTCAGCTTATTTCTTACCTTCGGGCAAGGAAAATTATATCTAAGGGGTGTTTTTATCATCTCGTGCATATTAAGGACTCTATTTCAGAATCATATCTAGTTTCTGAGGTAAAAGAAAAGCAAGACAGGGATCCTAGCCTTGTCAAGCTAACCGAGTCAGTTCAGAATCAGAAAGTAGAGGTTTTATCCCAAGGGGGAGATTGTGTTCTTCATTGTTTGAGTCATCTATAAGTTGCAGGTGTAGATGACTTAAGACAGCAAATTCTTGTAGAAGTGCATGGTTTGTGAGACTCTATTCATCGAGGGGCCACTAAGATGCACCACGACTTACGGGAGATCGATTGGTAGAGTGGGATGAAGAGATATGTTACAGATTTTGTGGCTAATTACTATACATGTTAGCAAGTTAAGGTAGAGCATCAAAAGCCTAGTGGTTCCATGTAGGAGTTCACCATTCCTACATGGAAGTGGGAAGAAGTAAACATGGACTTCATGACGGGTTTGCCTTGAACTCCTCATCAGCATGATTCATTTTGGGTCATAGTAGACCAAATGACAAAGTCAGCTCATTTCCTTCCAGTTCATTCCTCTTGTTCAGCTGAGGATTACACCAAACTCTATATTAAAGAGTTAGTCAGATTACATGGTGTTCCATTATCTATCATCTCAGATAGAGGTACCTAGTTCATCTCTTACTTCTGGAAAGCATTACAAAAGGGTCTTGGTACCTTAGTTCATCTCAGTACATCCTTTTATCCTCAGACAGATGGTCAAGCAGAAAGGACCATTCAGACTTTATAAGATATGCTAAGGGTGTATGAAATTTATTCCAAGGGTAGTTGGGATGACTATTTGACTTTGATTGAGTTTGCCTAAAAAAATAACTATTATTCTAGTATTCAGATGCTTCCGTTCATAGCTTTCTATGGTAGGAGATGTAGATCTCTAATTGGTTGGTTTAAAGTTTGTGAGGCCTCAGTCATAGGGCCTAACTTAGTGTTTGATGCCTTAGAGAAAGTCCAGTTGATCAAAGAAAGACTCCGGGCTGCTCAGAGCTAACAGGAGTCTTATTTAGATATGCGTTGAAAAGATCTCGAGTTTGAGATTGGTTATTATGTATACCTCAAGATCTCTTCCATAAAGGGAGTGAAGAGGTTCGGCAAGAAGGGAAAGCTCAGTCCCTGAGATATTGGCCCCTTCAATATTCTCAGTCGCTTCGGAAAGGTAGCTTATGAGCTCGATGTGCCATTAGATCTAGACTCAGTTCATCCAATATTTCATCTATTTGCTCAAGCAGCGCATAGGTGACCCATCAGCCGTAGTTCCTATTTAGAGCGTTGCTATTCAGAACAATCTCTCTTATCAAGAGATTCCAGTCAAAATCTTAGACTATCAGACTCTTAGATTTAGGAACAAAGAAGTCTGTCTAGTCAAAGTTCTTTGGCAAAATAAATCCATTGAGGGAGCTATTTGGGAAGTAGAAGCAGACAAGCATGCCAAGTATTATCACCTCTTTCCTGCCAATCCAGATCAAGTTCAAGGTAATAGTTTTCCATCAGCTTATTCAGCTTTACGTTATATATTCAGTGAAAACTCGGTATTCAGTTTTATGCTCATATGTCATCACAAACTTGGTATCAAGTGCCATTGCATATTCGGTCATGTATTCATGTACTAGCTCAGTTATATAATTAGGCATCAGACATGCATTCTTATTGTGAGGAAATTTAGTTCCTCAGAGAACTTAGTATGCATTCATGAATAGGTAACACATGCATCAAATATGCATGTTCAGTATGATATGTTCAGCTTGTTAGTCATGAGATCATGTTCCAGTTATTCATGTTCAGTTCATGTTCAGCTTATTGTTCCCCCTCTTAGCCAGTCTCATTTGAGAATGAATGCTCCCAAAGGAGAGATATTGTAATACCTTGAATTGTCTTCATAGCTAATTTCATCCCAAGAATACCAAGTATAAGCTTCTAAAGTGAATGATGATTATTCCATGAGGAATTTTTAAGATTTTCAATAAGCTTTCCATCGATATAAAATTCACCCAAATCCGACACCCGAATGAAGAGTTGGTTCCTTTTTAGTAAGACAGTGTATCACCTAAGCCTCCAGTGCGTAGTAGAGATAGCTAAAATGGCAATTGTCAATTTCCAGTGTTTCTTCGCGATAGTGGAGTGTCGTACCAAACTTTCAGGTCATAGACAAGGTGGCAACGAGATAGCTCCGTGTCGCACCCCCGAGCAATTTCGCAGTTGTCACTTTCTAGTGACTTGGTGTGTAAAAGAAAGACTCCAGTACATAAAATGAAAAAAGATAAATGTAGGGAAATAAAAGTAGACCAATCATGGAGAAATCTGTAATAGCATGCCTAATGGATCTAAGAAAGTACAAATTCGAATAGTTCTACACTTAAACTAATCAATTGAATCATTATTAAGGATCCAAGCACACTATCTCTAATTTTAGATTCTGTAACATTACGAAGTTGAACTGAATGAAATTAATGACTAGTAATTAAACATTAGGGACACTATGTAGATCAGTAGTTGATCTCTCAATAGTCATCGCAAACTAGGCCCGTTATGGCAAGAACACAACTAAGCCTAAATGGTCGGTTAACTGATCCTAAGAGCAACTCTAATATAATGTCCATCGTTTCTCATTCATAGCCTAAATTGAGAAGTCAAGGCTAGCGAGGAATCCTTGCTAACTCTATGTGAACACTAACTCACATATGGGGCACTCTCACACCCAATGTCCCATCTCGCCACAACCAAAACAAGTTTTAAAATAAAATATCAATAGCACCACACTAAAGATATGGCCTCATTCGGCCACCTCCATAAGTCCCCAAACACAGTCTACCTATATCCCCAGCATAACCAACAATTTGAGAGAAAAGTAACCCAATTGTAATTATATGCTTCGACACCAAATTAAGTGGCAATGCAAATCCTTTAATAAATCAATATATCATGCCCTTCTCCAAGGGATATAGCATAGTAAAATGTTAGGCCCACTTGACAAATCCAATCTCACGCTTAAAATTGGTAAAGAACCCTGATGAAGACAACTAAAACCAACTCTGGTAAGAAAATAGCTAGATGGATCAAATGTAATAAATGGATGGGATGGATCTGCAATATAACCTGGATCCCCTTGTTGAACTTTGAAACAATGAAGTAGTCACGAAGATTAGTGGAGCCTAAGATGGCCTTGAATCCTTTGGCCAATGTTGTATACCTTTAATATCTATCTTTGACTCTCATGTTCGACATAATATTGACTCTCAGATCCGACACAATATATGACAAAATTTTTGAGATAGAATATCTTGTCTCAATTTGGTATGCTACATTCTATTATTAGTGACGAATGATCATATTTTTATAACTACCTATTCAAAATTTTTCTTGAAAAATATAGAGTGAACCATAGGGTAGAAACACCCTATCATCTGCCGATTAGTGGATAGGTTGAAGTATCTAATAAAGAAATCAAGTCCATATTGGCGAAGACTATCAATACCAATAGTACTAACTGGGCAAGAAAGTTAGATGATACATTGTGGGATTATTGCACATCTTACCAGACCCCCATAGGTGCTTCACCTTATTATCTTGTGTATGGTAATGCTTGACATTTAGAAATTGAGCTTTAACATAAAGCACTATAGGCTTTAAAAAAACTTAATCTAGAGTAGAAGGATGAAAAAAAGTCAAGGATGAATAACATCAATGAGTTTTATGAATTTTGGCTCTAGGCATATGACAGTTCAGCACTTTATAATGAGAAGATGAAGTTTCATCACAACCGCAAGATTAAAAAAAGGGTGTTTGAGAAAGGTGACCTTGTGATACTATACAACGTCAAACTTTATTTATTATAAGGTATGTTAAGGTCAAGGTGGCTTGGTCTATCCACAGTTATAAAATTTTTTCCCTATATTTCATTATACCTTAAGGGGGATGGTGATTAGCCATTGAAGATAAATAGACAAAAAGTAAAGCACTACATGGGAAATATAGAAGAGGTGAATGAAGTAGCAGAAATTGAACTTAATGAAGTTTGAGTAATTACTATAATTGATTTGTGTTGCGACATTTAATAAAAAGTTGTATGGGAGGAAACCCACGGGCAAGGTGGAGAAATATGAGTACAAAATTTAACCATGTTGTTCTGTGACGTTAAATAAAGTGTTGCTTCGGAGGCAACCCATGTTTTGTACTTATTTAATCTATAGGGTCTTATGTTTGTTCAATGTGAAAGAATAAGTAGTACAAACAAAAAAAAAAGGAGAATAATAGTCCTATAGACTCTTTATGAGACATATCTATATGGTACGACTCATTAGTAGGAGACATACTGACCTAGAAATAAAATCAAAATTAGACCAAACTTTCCAAAATTGATACGATTCTAAGAGCTAGTCGTACCCTTAAGGTACAATCCGTTACCTTGAGTTGTACCCACTCTAGAAACCCATGTATGTTCCTAGGCTATACTAGTCAATTACAAGACCCGTAAGCCTAGGTACTAGTTGTATTACAACTTATACCCATGTTTACTAATTCAAATATTCGAGCTGACCAGACCTAATTATTCAAATAAAACAAAAGAAAATGGCACCCGATCAGGAACCCGACTAAACTCAGTGCACCCATTTCCTTTTAGAGAAAATTTCAAACATCAGTCCCTAATAACAAAGTGTTTTCAAATCGATTTAACTACCACCAATTTTCAAACTTTCATTTTTTTAGCATTAAATATGATTTTGGGAATTACTCAAGAACTAAATTCTTCTTTCCTCAAGTAAGTTTTAAACTCATTTTGTCTACTTTGCTAAGTGGAAATGAGTATTGTTTCAAATGATGAACTTGGTTTGAGCAGATTTTATACCAATTAGTGAAATTGTTAGTACCCTAGCTATTTATTTTTGTGGAAAATAGGATTTTGGGGAAGAGCTAGTGTTTGGAAATTGATTTTAATATTTGTGTACGATTAAATGGTGGATATAGCTGAAAATTGTATAGGATATTTTTGGAATTTTCTGAGGAGTCAAACTTGAAAGTTGGACTTCTATGTTGCAGTGGATATGAGACCTCTTACGACTCGTACCCACTGAAAACATAGAAGTCTGATAGACTCAATATTCTAGAATAGATACGACTAGACCATTGTAGTCATACCTAGACCATACAACTCATACACTCTTAGTCGTACCCACCTAGGAAGACTTAAAGTAGAATATATGTTCTGGTTAACTTACGATTGTTGGTATTAAGTCTTATCCATTCAGTAAGACTAGATAGGAGGAGTCGTAAGCTAGCCAGTGAACAAAGTTCTGGCACTAAACAAGATATGACATGATTATATAAGTCATACTCACTCAGTACGACCACTACCCATCACTCATACCCAAATAAGTAGAAGCATATTAAATATTATTTTTAATTTCTTTAATATTTTTGTTACATAGTCACTAATAATGGTATGTTTTTAGGAACCATGCCTTCCATTAACCCCTCCTCATCAAAATACGCTATGGAGAATAATGATAAGCTACCACCAGCTGCTAGCATAGAATCAATTGAGTCCTATTATAAAACTTTATCTGAAAGCAGCGAGGAAATGTATGATGGATTCACCATAAAGAAATTGTGCAGAAAGGAAAGGTAGCTGCTAAAGCAAAGGGAAAAAGGTGGTGCCAAAGGAGTTTGAGTAACCCATACCAAAGGGCCCACAGAGGAAGAATCTAACTATATCACCTCCCCTCACACCTCAACCGCCTTATGACGATGA
This sequence comes from Capsicum annuum, assembly GCF_002878395.1. Lineage (NCBI taxonomy): Eukaryota > Viridiplantae > Streptophyta > Magnoliopsida > Solanales > Solanaceae > Capsicum > Capsicum annuum. Next base: position 113,220,260 of record NC_061117.1, read on the forward strand.
TAATCCTAATTATGAAGATTAAAATGATGTAGATGTTGAGTCCATTTTTAAAGAGGTAGAGTTTGGCCATGCTTAAGATGCAGACAATGCAAATGAAGTGCCAATGATAGCCTGACAAGACCCCCTACTTGCACTAACCACTGCCTAGTGCCTATTGGTGAATGATAAGGGTACCTCATAATGCAAGATACTTTAAATATTTTGTTATTCTATTATTTGGGTGGTAGGGTAAAAAGAGTACTATCTCCAAAGAGAAGAATGACAATCATTGGTATGTATGATTTACCTGATTTTGAAGAATTCCTCGGGATGTATGGGTTTGACCAGATGATAAGTGTACAAAAAATATAATGAGGTCTTAGTCGTTGAGTTTTATGCAACATACAAGGGTGAGCTGCAGATATAATATCCACAAGGTTAGTTGGGGTAGGGAGGTGACCTTTTTACCTCCTTTATGATTTGTAGAGTTTAGGTGAATAATATTCCTTAAAACATTAGGAGATTCTTTCATGGGATGGACTATCAAGCCCAAGCCAACACAACTTTGATGAAATTTAGGATGGCAGAAATAAGGAAGATTACAATGACGACACTGGGTTTTGAGGACAAGATAGTAATATTTTTATGGATTGTAGGGAATATTGCTTCAAATAGAGTGAATGATGTCTGGGTGGTAGGAGGGCCTCGGGGCGGTCTCATAGCAAATAAAGAAGAGTACCATCAACTTTGAGGGTAAATCTTGGTGGACACTAGCCCAAAATCAATTGTATCCTACGATAAGAGATGATGTTATAAGCCTAGTCAAGATAGCTATGATAGCAAATTTTATAGTCGGTAATGAGTTTGTTGTTGTTGAGTTCCTAGCCTGAGAGCTGAGTGATAGAGTAGTAAGTGATCAAAAGGCATTGCAGGCCTAACCCAAATTGATTACATAGATTTGTCTGGCTTTGGGAGTATAAGAACTCCCAGGGATTGATGAGATGATCGAGGCACAGAGGACGTTTGATATTAGTTTGATTAGAGATAGGGCCAACCCTTTAGCCCGACCTATGAGATAGACAACAAATGTTATGGTAGGATTCTTCCAAAAATATGATCAGACAAAATCCCCTATAATAACTAAGGTTACTGAAGTTGGGGCATAGACAGAGGGCGTAAATACAAATGCAATAGGTACATCTACTTCCCCTCCACCAGTCTAGTCTGTGCAGCCAAGACCTCGAGTTATGTACCTTGGTGTTATGATGATTTCACAGGCCCTCTGGATGCAATTGATGGCTAGGTTAGACAGATTGGAGGCTAAATTGGGCCACATGAAATGTGTTGTGTAGTTATCAATGGATTCTTTGTTTGAGAAATAAGATATGCAATTCTAGACCATATTAGATGCTTTTGAGTCGAGGATGACTTAATACTTGAGACACAAACAAATGCTTGATGGTACAGATCTGAAGACAGATGTGGTAAAGATTAAGATGATGGTACATGAGCTATATGATTGACTGATGATTCTAAAACTAATAGTTGAGACAGTGATGCCCATGGTCTATATTCTAAATATTTTGGCCGCCCAGAAAAGAGAAGAAAGGATACTAAAGTAGAAAAAATAAGAGGAAAAGTAAACGGAAAGATGAGTAAGAAGCTGTTACAATAGAAAGAGTAGATAGAATTCAGGATGAGCAGGAGCCCCAGATATAGGTTCATTAGATGGACACTGAAGTTGGTGGATCAAGAGCTCTTGTTTCTGCTGTTATAGGATTTGATGTTGTTTCCCTATCTGTGGTTGATTCATTCTCGGTTGATTTGATAGTTTATAAAGAGAGTGGGACCTAATTTATGGGACCACGTATGCTGATGATACACTGGCGCGTTAAGCGACTAGGTATGACCCTTTTCCCTACTTTGTTTTTCTTTTTGTACCAGTGGGGATTGTGAAATGATTTTCAATTAGGGATGGGGTCATTCCAAAAATTTAGAGTAGATGAAAAGATGTAGCAAAAAACTGAAAGTTTGTTATGACTTGCAAGTTTGACGCATGCAGCTGAGCTATAGAGTAGATCAGCGTGCCTTTGGTAGTGGATTGATTATTTTTGTTGATGACTTTTAGAAAATTATGTATTTAAAATTCTATTGTTATGTTTTTATAAGGGTGATTTGACTTATGGATGTTATGCTAAAGTTTATGTCTTAATGAAAATTGCGTTAGAAAAGTGACCCCTCAAAAAAAAAATTTGTATGATAGTTTGATTAGTATACTTGTGTAAGACTATAGCGAATTTGAAATGGAATTAGGATTAAAGATAGAACACTGAGGGACAAACCATTTCCAGAGTTGGATAACAAGTACTTTGTAATATATCCCTGTTCAAGTGCGTGTGAGATATACTGTGCTACCAGTGTATTAGAATCTAGAACATTCCTCATTTCTTTTTCCTAGATATACGATGGTTAGGTAGGAAAAGATCATAGTCCATTTTTTTATATTAGTCCACTTTTAGCCAAATTGACCTTTCATGCATGAATGATATCCCTTTATCCCGATTTTGATCCTTATAGCCTATTTTTTGTTTTATACCTCTCACCTTCCCATTTGTATTAGAATGAACCTATTTTAGACCTATTCCTTCTTCGACATTATGCACTTCAACTAAAGCAAATCGCCTAAGTTGAGGGTGGCTATCATAAGGGTGCATGATATGAAATAGGTCTGAAGAAGGGTGAAATAAGAGAAATAAAAGTAAGGCTACGGGTGGTAGAAAAAGAAATGAAAAATAAACTTTGTGAAAATGGAGAAAAAAACTAGAAGACAATACCCAACCTAAATATGCTTTAAAATAAAAAGGGAGAAATAATGATTGAAATAAATGAAGTGAAAAATTTGTTAAATGTGGACCCCAAAAGTTAGTATAGTGCCAAGGATGGTAAGTTAATTTAAAATCCATACATATCATTGAATCCCATAAAGCCTACATTACATCTCAACAAATCCCTATATTGATCCTATCGCAATTGTCTGAAAACTTAGAAAAGAGCATTAGGGCAAGCCTACGGTACTCTTTATACACCGGTGTTACTTCTTTAAGAGTAAGAGAGTCGTTTGTTATATCTTTGAATAGGTTGATTTATCCAAAAGGAGAGTGAATATGATTTCCTTGAATATGACCTAACATGGGTTATACTACAGGTTGCTAGAATTTTTGATAAATGTAATTTATGTCTATGCCCAAGTGTCTATTGATTATGTAATGCCATCATCGGATTCTCTCATGTTTTTATATGTGCTGAAATGTTATACGCAACTAAGCTTTGAAATTTAAAATTAAACGGGACAACAAAAAGATAAAAATTAATTTCAAAATCACTACATGGGCTGCGTGCTAACTCCCTCATTAAGCATTGTCTCGGGGATAGAGAATATTTATTTGTTTTTTGTTTGCTTGGGGACGTGCAAAAGTTTAAGTTGAGAATGTTGATGTTGCATGGATACATGCCACTTTTGATGGTGAAAACTATAAATTTATGCATGAACTTAAGGTGTTTTGTTAGATATGATGCACTTTGGTGTTTATTGTATATAAAAAAGGTCTACAAAGTGTTTGAATGACAAGAAAAGATAAAGATCTAAAAAAAAGAATAGAGCTGAACAAGATATGAGTCAGTTATTGAGTAGTATACTCAACATATGACTCATAGGAGAAATCTTATCCTTAATAGAAGCAAACACTAGGGAAAAAATTCTATGTGAGGAAAAGATACGACTCATGTATATGAGTCATAAGATAAGTATATGAGTTGTGTATAACAACTATAAGAATTCTAGAATAGAGGACCCACATGAGTCTTTAATTGTTGATATGAAGCGTATAAGAAAGCCGTGAGCTTCGGGGAACCAAATCTACTATTCAAAGAAATAAGTGTCAGAATTACACGAGTAGAAAGACTTAGAACCACTCATATAGGGATGTCATATACAAACTAGTGTTTAAGTCTTTGAAGGATAACTATCCCAGGTCGATAAAGATGGAAGCAACAAGTCATACACTCAGGTACGACTCAAAAGAATAAGTCGTATGCTAAACAGAAAGTTGAAGCTGTAGGAAGATCCGACAATAGAACGGATACAATAACACAGGGTACGAATTATATGATGCCGATACAAGGAAAGACCGAGTCGTACCAAATGTCAACTTAATTTTACCTTTCAAATTTTTATTAGCATTTTAAAGTTATTTTGAGATACTATATATACTCTAGGGCTTATCTTTTATTATGTTACACTCTTGAATGATCTTTTACATGCTTTTACATATTATTTCAATACTTTAACAATTGTTCTTGGGTTTTAGGGTTTACCAATTAAAGACTTTCTATACTTTATCTGATGTTCATAGCTTAATTGGTTTGGTCGGTTACTATAGATGATTCATAGAGAATTTTGTAATTATTGTAGTGTCGATGATCAGATTGACTCAGAAGGAGGTTCCTTTCTAATAGTTTGAGAAGTGTGAGTTGGGCTTTGGGAACTTTATGAGATTTCTCACTTCATCTCCTATATTTGCTCTAGTATTGAGAATTCATCATATATTTTAATGCTTTCGATGATGGTTTAGGTTGTGAGCCGATGCAACAGGGTTGAGTTAATTCATATGCATTAAGGCAACTGAAGGTGCATTAGCCAAACTATGTCACTCATGATTTGGAGTTGGTTATGGAATTTTTTTCACTTAAGATTTAGAGGTATTATATTTATGGCATGCATTTTGAGATATTCACAGATTATAATGGTTTTTAACATCTTATTACTTCTAGAATGCTTAATTCTAGGTAGCATAGTTGGATGGAGTTTCATAAGGATTATGACATCTTTATTTTGTATCATCAAAGAAAGACAAATTTCCAAGTGGATGCCTTGAGATAGAAGGTGGTGAGTAAGGGTAGATTGGATTCTATATCAGCTTCTCAGAGGATGTTGTCTAAGAACGTCCAATCCTTTATCAACTTGATGGTGCAACTAGATATTTTAGACACAAGAGAATTTCTCCTATAATTGAGGTGAGGTCTACCTTATTTGAGTAGATTTAGTGTCATTAGTTTGAGGATATGAGACATTTTATCATCTGTGATCAGGTTTTAGGTGGTAAGTCTACGAGTGATACCATAGATTATGAGGGTTTTTTTAGTTTCAATTTACACATATGTTTTACGAGTGTTGGCAACTTGATTTAGTTGATTTTGCATAAGGCTTGCAACTCTAGATTTTCTATTAAGTCGAGTACAACTAAGATGTATAGAGATTGAGGCAACATTGTTGTTGGGTTAATAGGAAGAGAGATATGGAGGATTTTATAGCTCGTTATCTATGTTATTAGTAGGTAAAGGATGAACATCAAAGGTTGGCTGGCTTGATTCCTATTTTATACCTTTGTATGTTGAAATTTACTAAGTATTCACCCACAATGTAAACTTAAGCAAGACATCAATTAAATTGGGTGTATGATTTGAAATGTGTTTAAATATTCTATCTTGTGAAACTCAATAAGAGCTTCAATTTTTTATTACGATCTAATGAAAGAAGAGTCTTGGGGCTATGCTTTCCTAAGGGAAATTACGGTAGGGGTGTATGAGAGTGCAATTAAAATTCTTGTGGATGAATATATGTGTAGGCTAGGTTAGAGGTTATGGTGTTAGTCCTTCAACAAAACACCAAAATTTCACCCATGTATTCTTTTGAATACGTTAGTGGTGTGTCAAAACAATTAACCCAAAACCTCAACTTGGAATCCTTATTTCTAAGAGATTCCCAAGATATATCAAACACACAAAACGTCTTTATTTCAAAGACACTGTTAAGGAGTAAACTACAATCTAATTTATTGTTCACTACTACTCATCACCCACATCCTTCTATAAAGAATGATGTGGGATCTAGGAAAATTGGGACTTTCACTCACAACATCCAATTCAATACTCAAGTATGAGTTAAACTTCACATCATTAATTAAGATTTGAAGCTAATAATGATTACCCATACAAATTAGCACCCTAGTTAAATATAACCCCAAGAATACTGTTTAGCTATAAACGAAAATGGAAAATAGAAATATACCGAATTTGGCATTCAATCCCTCCATTGATGCAAAGCAAGAATAATATCAAATACAATTCAAAATTTTAAGTAAAAATCTCATGGAATGTAAAAAATAATTGTTCTTCCCCAATTTTGAAAGGTTTCACACTGTACAAAAGTTAAATTCTATTTGAAAGATGCCTTCAAAGTATAAGGGTTTTGCTCTTTTTAGACTTAGAAACAGCTGTGTAAATTTACCAATCTCCACCTAGAATTTAACTATGCCTCGTGATTGTCATTAGATGACCACGATCGCGACTCCTACAATAGGAATGACCATTTTTTGATCGCTAAGAATTAATTGGGTCCTTACTGACTGCGATCGTGACCCTTAGTCCGCGATTGTAGCAACTGAGGGTTAATCCTTGCTCTGGATTTTCCATCTTTTGCACTAACTTTTCCCTTTTTGTTTGCTTTTCAGCATACATCACTTTGTTTTGTCCAATTACTTGTAAAACCTACAAACCATGGGAATTAGTGCATTTGAATGACAAATTTTTCTCATTTACACTGTTTAACAATAATAGTGTGTACGAATTTGGATGTCAATGAGTGGTAAATTTAGCACTCATCAAAACCCCCAATTTAAAACTTTGCTTGTATTCAAGTAACACTATTTCTTACTAAATGAGACCATCAAAATATATGCCTATTCATATGATCTAATCATTACATTGATTTAAATCTTTATTAGCAAAAAGAAGTCCCACTCAAGCATGGAAAATCTATTATAACAACTCCCCTCCAGATAAAGTACACTTTCAGGGATGCAAAACACTTTAAAGAAGAACAAAACATTAATTACTAACTCTCTAGAAGTGACTCTCCATCTTTAGAAACTTAACTATACTCCTTTCCATTATTTTCGAAAGATGACAATTTCACCTGCATCCATTAGTATACATGCCTCCTTACAAAATAAAATCCCACAAACCAAAGTATGTATCATGAAAAAAGTAATTAAGATGCAAGCATTCACTCTCTCAATGAATCTATCAATGCGAACAAGTATCATACGATATACTTGCCCTTATTTTTAATCGCCTCTACTTTTAATACACTTGATAGGAGATCTCAAAGGTCTTTTTCAAGATTTTAATGTAGGCTCTAGAAAGGGTATTATATTATTTAGGAATAAAGTTACTACACCCTCCTTGAACATATACATCAAACTATTCAATCAAACATTGGACCATGAGCCACTGCATTTGTTTCCAACTTCACACATGTGCCTATTTTAGCTATCTTTATTTATCCATTTCATTGAAAACATTTTATGCTTATTTATTTATTTTTCGCAATCTATAATTTTACTTCTTTTTATGATTTCTTTCTTTATCACTTTTTGCTCTGGTCTATTTCCTTACATTTTGGGCTTTCACTTATAATACCATGACCTAGGGTCGCCTCTTCAAAGACTTACCACCCCCTACTTCGGCTTTTAGCCTCAAGTTGTATTTTTAAATTCAAGGAGGATATGGTTCGAAAAAGAGGTATAATTCAAATGGTTTAAGGCTTGTAATATGGTTGCCAAAGAAAGGTTTGAAGGCTTAAAATGGGTGACTAGGGATACTATTCTATGCACAGGTCGGTGCTTTAGTCTAAATTGGGTTCGTATGGTCACAAAGAAGGACTAACATCATTTCACCAACCAAGCATAATCACAATTTTCCTTGAGATACAAACAGGGGAAGTTCTTGATTATACAAGTAAACATAAGAGTTAAACCACTATCGTACGTGACAAAAAAACTTTTTATGGAGAATCAATTGCATTTCTTACTTGACACGAAAGAAGCTATTTACCATATACCACTAACAAAGGATTTTGGAGTCAAAAAAAGAGGCAACACATTGTTATAAAATTGTCCATGTCCATGCCCTTGGGTTTCAAAAAAATAATTTAACGGAGGGAGTTTTTTCTTTGAATTTACACCATGATAAATTTGATATTTATGGCATCAAATAAAGACATTATCTTACATATAGGCTTTTATGAGGGTAAAAGATATGGCTACTCATGCTTAACCATAGGTATAGGGTCGATCCCAAAAGTCCAATGCTATGGGGTACATAGACTTCCCCGGTATCTATGGCTCCAAACCCAAACCTGACAATTTTACCTTAACAACGTCATCATTCAATCTATCATATGGCAAGGCTCATCTGATATTATCACAAACAAGATAAGAATAAGATAAAAATCTAAAAATGTAAACCGACAACTAATTAATGAAATGCAGGCACAATTAAGGTGCACGAATGTTACAACCCAAGATAAAAATATGATCATCTAAATCATCCAACAATGAAATAAGAACATCCAACTAAATATCCAAATAGTACAGACCAATAAAATAACTACAACTACATGGAGACTGGAACCCCCAAATAAAAGCTTGCAGTGACCTTATTGCATAATTATGAAAGCATAAGAAAAGAGTAAAGGGTTCTTTCTATAACTGCATCAAGCACTGCCATCGGTCTTATACTTGGAATAATCTACATCATCATCAGAGTCAGACCATTCTATAGTTTTCTAATCATCACTCACAACCGTTGGTGAAGAATGTTTCTCATTTGGTATTTGGACATTGCACATGCCCTTAACCCTTTTCATATCTTTGTTAAGAATTTATCTCTATTTTTATTCCTCTTTTAGATCTTATCATACAACTTCTGTAGTGACTGATGGGATCATGCCAATGACGAGTAGGCCCACTAAAATCTGGAAATAGTGACTCCATCCTTTTAGTCCTCAAAATCTCTCTCACAGTCAGATGATATTGCCTAAAACTAACCTCCTAAGTATTATGTTATGGTAGATTCCAAATTTAGTAACCCAACTCAGAGTGGGGTCCAACCCAAAGGGAAAGAAATTTACCAATATCTCAAACTTGACAAAATCCATGAGCTTTGTGGATAAGTAAATGGGGAATTTAAAGTCAATAGTAGTAATTAATCAAATTTAAATGCTTGAGTTTATAAATAGTTAAAGAAATACAGTAGGACTACGTTCCCCCTAGCTTTCAAACTATGTAAGACACTCATATTCAACCCACCTATCCTACTTCTATGCAAAAAAAGTTTGACACGCTCTGTACTATCAACTATCTGTAAATGGGTAGATATATTTCACCTTTTACCTTATAAGTCTCAAGGTGTAGCCTTGGTGTCCCTTGTCTATAACCTCAGTAAAAATCTAACCTTTTGAGTCTCTATTTGATTTGACAAGGGTTGATAGACTCAAATCACCATTGTAACCTCCTATTCCCAATCCTAAACTCTTTTATGAGGATGTTTTAATATAAGTAATTCCCAACCTTTTGTTGAAGTTTGGGTCTAATTAGTATGAAGAATATTATAATACACACAATTTTAGTTGAATAGATAAATGTCCCACTTCCCCAAATTCACTAATCCGCTAGGGTTCCCACAACCCTAGTAAAGGAAATTAGCCATTCATGCTTATGAAACAACCCAAGATGATCAATGAAGAAGACATATAATTTATTGATCAATGATGAAATAGTAAAATCCTAAATCTTTAATTGATTACGAAAATAAAGAGTATCAAGTTAATGTAAAAGATACATTTAAAATGTGTAACCTAATAAAAGAATTACCCTATGGTATTAATAATATCTTAAAAAATGATGAAATCCTAATAAAAATTGAATAGGTAAAGTGGGTTAGAAATACTTATGACTCGTAAGGTGTAGGTTTGCTAGTCGTTGGCATTCCAGTGTAATTTCATCTTCCAGTCTTAAAGTATCTTCTGTCATTGTGATACATCACCACGAGTCTTAGTGTGTCCTTATGACTCGTGGCCTTAACTAGTCACAACTTGTTCCTTAGCCTTCAAGATGTTGAACACTAGTGTCTTTATGATTGTTCTCTACAAATCATAGTCAGACCTTACGAGTCTTAGTATTCTATGATTTCACTCCTGTACTTCATCCTATCTCGTTACTATCTCTACGGCTTCATGCTATGACTCATATTCACTCCTTATGAGCAGTTATCATATGATACTTAGCTTTTCCTACTCAGCCTTAGCCACTGCCATCGTTACATGTTTGGCTACGAGTAGTTTTATAGTCTCTTGACAACTTGTAGACTAACAAGTTCATCAACTTTTTTTGGACTTCTCTTCAGTCTTTTCAGTGCAATGCCAATGTAAACATATTTTACCTGCAACAACAAATAAAACAACATCATATCCAAATAGATAGCTTAAGTTCAAGCATAAATTCCTTGATTGAAGCATTATATATGCTGCTAAGTTCTGACACATAAATGCCCTCGATTTAGAATATTTTTTTGTCCTTAGGGAAAACATAGATCAAATCCACAAAAATATGAAGCTTAACTTCAAAGAGACTTAAGAAACATTAGTTAGTCGATTTATCAATTAGCTCAAGAACACTTTCACCCCCTCCTACTTCACTTGTTACAAATTCAACTGTGTATTATGATCTAGGACAATAGTGTGACCTATAGGAATCCAATGATGGCCTTACATTAGCAAAAAACAACTAGGCCTATGAAATTTTTTCCCGGACAGATTCGTAACCTGACATTACAACCCATTTTGTTTCGCCCTTATATCTCTCATTTTGGTTTCTTCATGCCTATTTATTAGTTGGATGTAGTTTTCTTTTATCATTTTTTTATTCTTTTTTTTATTTTCTTTTTACCACACATGCCCTTATTTATTTTTCTACCTTTATATCATTATTCATACTCACTTTTCACTATGCACCCCTATGATAGACACCTTCAACTTAACAGAATTGCCTAAGGTTAGATGCGTAATGTCCATTAAGGACCAGTGCCAAAACATCTTCGTCGTAGTCATGTGGGAAGGTGAAATTAGTGTAAAAAATAAAAGTACATCAATTAGGCTGAAATTTGGGATCATGGGATTCCTATATCATTTGGTTTGGCATTTTACGCTTGAGTGGACTAATCAGTAAATCGGCCTATGATAGTCTCCTACCCCAATTATCCTGCATTCTAGGAAAAAGCAACCTAGCAAGTTTTTGACTCCATCAAATTGGGAAATAACCAATGCCTCACACTCACTTTATACAGGGCCACATTGTCAGTCACTACTTTTATAGTTCATGAACCTACATGCTTAGTTATTTTGTTCATAATTCTAATTCCATTAAAGGATTCTTAGCAATCGCATACTCACATAGACTACTTAGTTTATCATAAAAAATTTCCACGGGGTATATATTTTTTTTAAAACAACATTATTAGCATATGTTGTAAAGAATATATAGACTACCTATGAACATCATTCTTCTCACTTAAGCAGCATAAAAGACACAATTATAAATGATGGTTCATTATTAATACTATGGCATACAGGTTTTGAAACAAGACAACCATAACCCATGGTGACTTTGGCATACCTCCCACCCCACCTATAACCTATGCAGTATCCGTACTACATGTAGTAATGTAAAATAGGGATCATGGACATGCCTTGGTTCCCTAGGCACCAGATCTTACAAGATCATCATGGGGACCCTTAGATCGTGCCACACTCTTCTCAGCCATAGTCCCATCGCTGTTGGGACCCTCTCTATATCGTGGCACCAGTTCTGGCCGATGCGCTCTATGGTGGACAAGGTGGTAGGGCTTCAATGCCCCTCTCAATATCATTAGTAGGTATTATGCTACTTACCCCCATCGCTATCTTTTGGACCCTTATTTTCCAATTTCTCTCACTCTTTTTTCTATATTTCATTGCTTTCGTAATGTTTTCCTTATTTGTACACTATTTCTACCTTTTCTCATTCTTCTTTTTCTTTCTTCCTCATGCTTTAATTTGAACACGTCAAATATTTTTGACCTCTTCTTCTGACTGGATCTTCATAATAACTAGCATTAGGTAAAGTAGGCTATCATGTAACACATTCACCAACTTCTGCTACTTCTATATTTAAGCCTTAACTCCTGCTTAATAAGGAGAATGAAAACCTCTAAGCTGGTGGGTGTGCCTCATCTCGAAAGCTTACGACCATCTCTATACCCATATGCTTTCATTTTCAAGTTTATCATCAACACAAGGTTTTACTCCTATCTTCATCAACCATACCTTTTTATCGAACATTCTCAAAATTCTTATAACATCATTACACATAGCCTGATTACTGACCAAATAACTAGTTGAAACTAATTAGGAAATAGATGGATGTGGTGTTGCAGTCTGTGAGGAAGCATAAGTACTGATGTACTGGAAATATGCTGTTGAACCCTAAGAAAGCACAGCATAAATAGAATGGGAGGGCCTTAAACTATAATACTGGCGTATATTCAATCGATGGACAAGAAATGGGAGTAGTTCTATTTTTCATATCCAGTTCAAGCTTCTTTGAAGCATAAATACAAGAACCTCTGAAATATTCAACACCAATCATCTCGTCGTACTCCTTAATTCCATTAATGTTGAAATTTATAATCACAGCTACTAATGCTTAAACACCCAGCCTCTCTTCAATAGCAAGAATCACTGCATCAAATTTGTCGTCCATGGTATCTATTGCAGACACAACTCTTTAATCATTTGGTATCCGCATTGACCAGAATACATTCAAGATTACCTGTTCATCATTGAGTCTAAACCTTATCTATCCCAATTACATATCAACTAATGTCTTATCTTTATCTAGGAACGGTCTACCCAAGATGACGGTAACCTCAAAGTCAATTCATAATCAAGTATCACAAAATTTTCTAGGAAAATTAAATATGCCACCTTTCCCAACACAAAGTACAGGATACCAATAAGATTTTTCACGGTTCGATCAGCTCAAAATATTCTCACTAATGTTGGTTTAGATGCTCTTTACCCCAACTATTTGAACACAACTAGCGGTATGAGATTAATGCTTGCTCCTAGATCACATAAAGCTCAATTAATGTTGAAATACCCAATAGTGCATAGAATGGTAAAGGATATAGGGTACTCTTTCTTCTTTTTTAACAATCTAGAGGTAATAGCACTACAGTGATAAACATTATTCATAGGCCCATACCTCACAATAGAATTTTTAGTGACCAAATTTTTCACAAATTTACATAGCCTTGAATTTTCTCCAATGCCTAAACTAATGGTATGTTTACAAATAGGTCCTTCAACATAGATATGAACTTCTGATATTTTCCTTCTTCCTGCTTCTTTTTCAACCTCTGTGGAAAAGGTGATCGAGGTATTTTAATGTTTTTTAGAATAGATTCCTCAACCTTACCCTTACATTTTTAATCCATAATAATATCCTCAACATCAAACAATTTCTCTTCTTCTATATCAGGCATTTCCTCAGTAGCAACAGGATTAACAACATTATTTGACTCATTCATAGTGCGCAAGGGCGGATCTATGATGGTTTTGGAACTCCGAGTAGTAATGGCATGGCAATGACTATTATTCTTTTGGTTCTACACTGTATAAAAGGGAGACTTTCATGTTGCTTTTATTCAACATAGCCAACATTTGGCCAAACTATTTCTCTAATTGTTTAATCCCAGTAGTGTGTGACTCAATTTCTAATTCATATGTTATAAATTTACCTTAATCTCTTTCAGACAACTCTTTGGAATTTCATGGCCTTTTACTAATTTAAATAACATTGCTTCTATTCTAGCATGATATCAAAGCTAACTGGTAGAACATATCTTTCAGTCTTCTCTATGTAGTCATCATTATTCCTCCAATCACCATCCCATTATCTTCTAATTTTCCATACATATTACTATAATAGTAATAACCTTGGTTCTCTTCCCCTTTTGACTAAAAAACAAACTATTTTGCGATTTAAATACTTTGTTTCCTCATCTATATCAGAGTCATAAGCTTTTGAAGTTGATCCATATGCCCCACTGCATTAACCTTTTCCTTTTATATTGCTACATATTAATTTAAAAGTAGCCTAATATAAGTTCTGAGTTGTTCAACTTCTTGAGCCATTGTATCATCACTAGCTATGTAGTCATTAGCAGCTCCAATAACATATGCATCATCAAGTTTATTAGCTTCCCAAATATTCCATACTCGATTAGTGACTAAAATCTTATCTAACATATCTTGGGACATCTCCTAATGTAGACGCATAAGTGCACCTCTAGATGTTGTGTATTCCATCACCCTAGAGCAAACATTCAAGGCTCTATTGAATATCTTAAAATATTTGATCCTGGAATCATGTGATAGGGTACCAGGCTCAACTTCTTTTTAAATCGAAACCATGCTTCACACATAGACTCTACATGCAACTATCAGATATTATAAATCTCATTTTTTTACTATAGCATCTTGACCGGAGGGAAACATAGGTTCCAAAACTTTCTACACAGCCTATGTCACGTCGTGATTTCTCCTTAAGGGAGTTCCACTAACCACAGTGATGTTTTACCTATTAGTGAAAAAGTGAAAAAACATAACCTCAATGTTTCTTAATCCACGACAGGGATAGTAAATAAAGTGCATATCCCAGTAATATTTTCTAGATGCATATATGCATCATCTATTGTTTGCCCCTAGAATACACAATTTAGATTCAGCAGCTGGATCGTTGCACTGGTTTATCAAACTTTACATTTGGGGGTAAAGTGGGTGGAACAATGGCTCCAGTCTTAATAGACTATATAAACCATTTCTTTAACCTTATCATACGGTGGTAGAAACTAATATGTAGGTATAACTCGTGCTCTAACACCCCTAGCTCCCTCATTACCGTTGTCGACTACTTCATATTGATAAGCTATTGGTCTTTGCCTTACTAGTTTTGCACGTTGAGATAAGATGACTTATTCCATTACACTTCATTCTTCAGTTTCCTCGACTAAAAATTTCTCCGTCAGTCTATCTGCAATATTTTATAGATCTTCGGATATAGAAGAAGGTAGATTCTAAGGAATTCAGACTCCAATAAGAAAACCATCCCGAATATTCTTTGACATCCTTTGTGGTGGCCGTGAAATTCTCCTTTCTTCAGGATCAATAGGGAGTAAGGGATTGTCTTGACTCCTTCTGATAGGCATACATAATTTTATACCCAACTATAACATAAAATAAAAATTCACAAAATCCACAAACATCAATCAATAATTCACACTAAAATTCCCCAGCAACGACAATAAAATTTAATGTTGGCCAAAACTAACCTCCTTAGAAGTATGTTAAAGTCGATGCCAAATTTAGGAACCCTACTCATGTTGGGGTCAAACCCAAAGGGAATTATGCTAAATAGTATCTCAAACTTGACAAAATTCATGAGCAGTGCTGAAAAGTAAATGGGGTAATTGAAAGTCAATATTAATAAAAGGCCGAACTTGAATACTTGTGTTTGTAAACATTTGAAGTCAAACTCTAGGACTGTGTTCCCCTAGCTTCACCACTACATAAGATTCTTATGTTCAACCCACATATCCTACTTTTATACATGTAAAGTTGATAAGATTTGTACTATCAACCATTTTGTGAATGCGTAGATAGATTTCACTCTTTACTTTGTACCTCTCAGGTTGTAGACTTGGTATCCCTTGTCTATAACCTCAGTACAACTCTCACCTTTTGAGTCACGAGTTTATTATACAACGGTTTATAGACTTGAATTATCATTATAACTTCCTTTTCCCAATCCTAATCTCCATGTGAGGATGTTCTCGAATACAGACCATTCCCATGCTTCTGCAGCAGCTTGGGTTCAATTAGTATGAAGAGGATTCTAATACACATAATTGTAGTAGAATAGATAAATCTCCACATCCCCAATGTAGCAAATACTCTGGCTCTCCCATAACCTTAGACAAGGAAAGTAGATTCTCATTCTTATGACACAACCCACAATGATAAATGAAAAAGACATGTAATTCATTGCACGATGATGAAAGAGTAAAATCCAAAATCAATAATAGATAATGAAACCAAAGAGTATCAAGAGTAATGTAAAACTTCGTCAAAAGTGCATAACTTAATAATGTAATAAACCTAAGGTATTTATATCATCTAAAAATAATAATGAATTCCTGATAAAAAAAGAATACGAAAAGTATGTCTGCAATCCTTACAACTCGTAAGGTCTCTTTACGAGTCGTAGGTTTGCTAGTCATAGGAATTTAATTGTAACATAATATTCCAAGATCCAATCTTATATTACCATTATGATCCATGGATAATGCTTAACTCACTCCCATGATTAAGGGATGAGGTGGTCGTTGTCAAATAACTCAACTAGAGTTGAGGTCGAATCCACAAGGAGCGAATAATAGGCTATAAATCTTAAGGGTGTCCTAGTTACTACATGTTTACCTGGAATGATAATAAATAAGACATGTAGAATAAAATAGGGGGATTTTTATTTGGAGATGGTTTATCAACTAACAAAGCATAAATATAACACTTTTGATTTAAGATTAAGAATAGAGAGGGTTTTGGGATCATGTCTACCAAAAGAGAAAGTGTGTAGGTAAATGAAGGTTTGACATTAGTTTTAGCTATTGATCTAAGCATAGTCTAGGTTGAAAGTCATTGTAGTTAATATTTAAATAAAACTTCAATGATTTCACCTATTGGCTCTTTCGAGCACCTAACAAGTAAGAAATTTTTAAACACCTAACAACTTAATAAAGCATCCATATTCATAGGATGATGCTCTTTACATTGATTACACTCCCATCACACTTATTTCTAAGATTTCAAAAGGTAGTAAACCATGTACTTAATTGTCCACCATCACTTTGTCCCCCTATAACTATCTTTAAAGGATGTGGTGGGTTACCTCAACTTCACCATAGTCCCTCCTTCAAGGATGACAAAGGCTTTCTAGAGTTTGGGGTTTTCACCCATCAAACCCATTTAAAGATTTTGGATTTTCACCCATCAAAGTCTAACTAATAAACTTAAGCAATAGTCGAATCCATACTCAACAACTAATAATCATGCAAACACAACAACACCCACACATAATTACACTTTGTTTAATATAATCCTAAGACTAAATTTCATGGAATTAATACCCTCCCTAACTAGCTCACATGCCTCCTCACAAGAAAGTAAAAAATTTAAACACTTAGTTTCTAATAATGCAACAAGGAATGTTGAGTGAAAAAACTCACTTTCTCAAGAAATTCTCTATGTTAACAAGTACCATGCCATAGGCTTCCCCTATTTTCAATCACCACTAAAATGACCACACTTTGTTGGGAATCACAACAAGCCTTTTTGAGCTTGTAATTTATGTTTAGGGTAGGGTAGGACATTATCGTGGGACAATAAAGAGAAACACTCCTTGAACTTGTACATTATAATCCTATCATGCATTGCTATTTGGGATGCCTCTTATTCCTTTACTAATTTGCCTACTTTTCCATTTTTGCTTCACTCACAATGCTCTTCACTTTTTTTCACCCTTTTTGCATGCACTTAAAATCTATGCATTTAATTCTTACAAAGGATTTTCTTTTTATTCAAAGTAAGATTCTTACTTGTTTATGCTTATAGGCACCTTCTTACGACTTCGTGTCTCAACTATACTTCTTTTACTTTACACTACCCCAACTTAGGCTTTTATCCTCAATTTGTATTCTTAAATTAAAGTAGGATTTGGTTCACGATAGGATGAATAGAAGGGTCACAACTTGTGAGGCCTTTCCTAAAGAAAATTCCAAAGGCTCAAAGATGGTGACTGCTAGTAGTCCTATGTATTGATAGGTATTTTAGGCTAAAGGGGGCTTCAAAAATCGCAAGAAGGTGTATGATAATTTTACCAACCAAGCACAATCAAAATTTAGCTTTTAAATACTAATGGGGCTTGTTCGAGATTGTACAAGTACATATTAGATGAAGATAATTCACCTCACACTCATGTTATGGGAATTTTGTCAAGTGGGTTCAATTATTCTACCCGCTCAAGACAAATATAGAGTATTCACTATTTTTACGAAGTCAACTTTCAGAGTGATAGAAAGAGGAAAAAAATTCATCACAAACTTGCTCACGTCCATGCCTTCAAATTTTGCAAAATTTGAGGACGAAGCGGTTTTTTTGCTATTGTATCCTCACCATACATAATTTACTAAGCATGTAAACCATCCAAGCTATCGTCTCTCATTGCAAATCATAGTACGGGTGACTCACCATATGGTTTCTCAGACTTCACCAATGGATATTAATTCAATCCCAAATTATCAATGCTACAGGAACTCAGACTTCGCTTGCATTCTATGGCCTTGATGCCACGGGTACTCAGACTTACCTTCCATCTACGTTTAGAAGCCTAATAATGATTTAAAAGATCATCTATTAAAACTTAAACTAATATAGCAAACTAAGAACAAAGTAACCAATCCATTCCAATATAGACACCAATAGTGTTCCCAAATATTACAACCCAAGTAAAACTAATAATCATCCAAAAGAGCAAAAATGTTTGCATAAATACAAATAATACAAGCCCAAATTAAATGACTATGGAGATACCCCCAACTGGATGAACAACTGTGTCCCCACTGCATACAAAATCAAGTATAAAAGAGATAAGGGTGCTACCTATAACTGTATCAAGGGCTAATTCTACTCTCAGATTTTGCATGATTACTATATTTCTTAAGATCAGTCCAGTCAGCTAGGGCCTCATCATCACTCTCCACCCAAGATAAAGGAAGTCTATCTTGAGGATTTAGGACCTTCCATCGACCATTTACCCTCTTCCATATCTTGATAATGAACTTATCCCTATTCTTCTCTCTTATAACAATTTATTTATTTTCAATCTGAAGGTCTCAGTATGACTCTACCAAAGAGGAGTTGGCTTTCTCATACTTAACAATTGTAGCCTGTTCTTCTTTTGGTCCTCCTTATACTTCTCATATTTGGTATGTGACACTTAAAAATAATGGGTAGAGGAGGGCTCTCCAGGCCCAGGGGGAAACTAGGCATGCTCTTTGATTGTTGCAATATTATGCAAATCTCCTCAAGAGGTCCTGTGGTGATTGTCCTTAAGACTCATGCTCACTACGTGTCAGCTATTCCAATTTAATTTTTCTTGTATTATTTTTTCTAGGTGTGCCCTCTTCTCAATCGTAAAGGGGTATGATCTTCAGTGTATTTATATTCCTAAGCACCATCACTACGTGTCAGCTATTCCAAGTTAATTTTTCTTGTATTATTTTTTCTAGGTGTGCCCTCTTCCCAATCCTAAACGGGGATGATCTTGAGTGTATTTATATTCCTAAGCACCATAACTTACCTATATTTTATCTAAGTTTGGAGAAGAAAATACCTCCTAGTTTCTTATGTTTTTACTCAACTTTTATGTAATTGAGCTAACCTATGTGCATAGCGTGATTCCAAGAATTAATGAGGTAGATGGAGATATAATGGGACTATGGAATACGAATCATATATGAAACAAGAGAGAGTAGTGGTTTGGACCAAATGTGGCACCTAAAAACTATGTACAAGACTAATTAATCATTTAGAGTTAGTGTAGGGACTTAGAAGGCAATTATGAGGGAAAAGTTATTAAAACTATTTGATGCTGAAAATTCACGTGTGATGGTCAATTCTGTATTGTTTTTGAATTGGAGATTAGCGGCTTAGAGAGGAGAGAAAAAGGCCTTCACGTTGTTCACTGTTTATACACCAAGATCATCTTTTATCTTTTGGTATGATGAATATGACTATGGTGATTTTCGTTTTGTCCATGAGTAGCTAAGCTTATTGTTTAGGGTTATGGAAACCTTGTAGCATACTATATATTTTTATGGGTTTTGAATTCATTAGGCATTGATTCACTTATATCATGCTCTCTTCATTATTCTTGCAATCTTGTGGTTTCAAACATAAGAAAGTTGCATTGAAACATGACTTGTTCTATAGAGAGGTTAATGTTTGGAAAAGAGAGTAGTGACAAGAAAATAAGGTTTCCAACCTCTATTTCACTCGTTAATGCCTTTATAGGACTAACAACTTATAGATTTGTATAATTAATCCATGATGATTGAGAAACGTTTGGATTAAGATATTTAACACGTTTATCTATAATCTATGCATGTATAAATTCTTAAAATCCATAGTTAAAGAGTATTGAAAACTACATAGTGAACATAGCCCTAGTTTGTTATTCTCTATATTCAATTACTATTAAATGTATTGTTTCATTGTTACATTAAAAATATTACTTCATACTTAAATCAAAACCCCTTTTATTATGTTTTTGCGGAAACGAATGATTAAAAGTAACCTAATCTACATATTACTAAATTTACACCATATTCCCTATGAGATTCATCCCTAACCTAGTTGGGTACTTTATTTGACAATGACCGCTTACACTCTTGTAAAAGAGTTGTAATTTGGGCATATCAAATTTTGGCGCTGTTGTTGGGGAATACAGTTGTCATTTAAGATTTTGATTTAATTGATTGTTAGTCAAGTTTTCTAATTTTACATTTATTTGTTTTTTTTGTTATAGGTTCATTGTTGTTTACTCCACAAACTTGAAGTTAAGGAGGACCATTACTACCCTTTTATCCTGATCCTCATCTCATTGAAAGAGTGGCTAAACAATAGAAAGCTAAAAGATTAGTGACTTTGGATAATGGTCAATTAAATCAAAAAAATGTAGATAACCAAGGTCGGGTACCTAATCTAGATAAAGATGACCTAGGAGATAATGATTTGTTGGGGCCGAGTAATCGAAGGAATGTAGAGGATATAGCTACATCGGTGAACAGAAATGTAAACAGAAATCATCCTTTCAAAGTGAGACCTAATCGCCAAGCGGTGCAATTTGATCTTAATGATAATGAGGGTGGAATGGACGGAGCCGGTACAACTGGAGCTATTATTCCTCTACTTCTAGCACCACGAGCTAAATTTAATATTACCAGTATGATGATTGAACTCCTTCATCTTAAGGGGTTGTTCGGTGGTCCTCCCATACATGATCCAAATATGCATTTGGTGCACTTTTTCATCATTTACAAGTCTTTTGATAATCCAGGAGTAGGTCAGAATTCTATCCATATGTGTTTCTTTCCATTGTCTATGTTTGGGGAGGCGACACTATGACTAAATTAACTGACTCTCGACTCAATAACCAATTGGAGGTATTTGAAAGAGGCTTTCCTACAAAGGTTCTTTTCACCATCAAGAAGGGTGTAGTTGAGGGATAACATTAGTAACTTCTAAAAGCTTTCCACTGAAGCACTTTATGAGATCTAGGAGAGGTTTAAAAAGAAGCGGATGCAATACCTAAACCATAACATAATAAATATTCATTTGACGAACACTTTTTACCGGGCTTTAAACTCTATTACAAAGCCAGTTATGGATAACGATATAGAAGGGTCATTTGTTGACCTCACTTTCCAGAGGCTTCAAAGATGCTTGATCCAATTACCAAATTGAGTAGAGCTTGGTATACCAGGGATTCTGTAGTAGCAAGCCTAATTATGTCAGTAGTATGACTGTAGAACAACACAAAAAGGAGGAAGAACGTGACCAGGATATGACACATTTAAATACACAGATGGATTTTCTGACTAAGCATCTATTGTTGGGAAAAATAGAGAAGGTGAAAGTTGTTGCATCCCAGGGAAGAGTTATCTCTGATTTGGAAGAAGAAGCAAACTATCTAATTAATCAGGGGGATTTCCGAGGCAATAGGAAAGAAAATCAAGGTCATAAAAATTATGACAAAGCTGGTTATAAGGATAGAGATCATGGAAACTAGAAGAGTAAAAATGATAGGAGTGGCCTATGTGTAACTCATGGAAGTAGAGATAATACTGCAACTAGCTCTGGAAAGAAGTCCATGTAGGACATGATAGAGAGATTATTAAAGGGAGTTGAGACTACCAACTCTGGGGGACTACTATGAAGATTGATTTATCTTCTATGAGATGGTAAAATAATACTCTACTTCTATCAAACAGTTAGTACATCAAATGAGCCAACTCTCAGTAGCATTGAATCAGAGGAAGTGTATAACTTTCCAAGTGATACATTCAGAATCCTCAAAACGATAGCTCCTGTATGGCAATCACCACATGGAGTGGTAAGGCATTACTAAGCCCATCTATGGGCAAAGCTATGATTGCAGAGGATATTGAGCATGAAGAAAGTTATCCGATAGAGTCTGAGAAATTGGATGAAGTTATTGATAATACACCATTCAACCATCAACAGGGTGATGAGTTGGATAAGAGCAAAGGAACAAAATACTAAAGTAGTGGTTACTACTCTTTTAAAACCACCTCCTCCATTTACCCATAGGTTGAAAAAGAAGGTCGATGACATAATGTTTAACAAGTTTATGGTCATACTTAAGAACTTAATACTTAATTGTCCATTGGTAGAGGCATTGGAACAAAGGCCCGGGTACACAAAGTTCATGAAAGACCTTGTTACGAAGAAGCAGATAGTTAGTTATGAGTCGGTGAACAGTATCCATAATTGTGGTGGTATTTCCATAAGGTCGTTGGTGCAGAAGAAGGAAGACCCAATAGCATTTACTATGTCGTACACTAATGGGCCTCTTGATTTGCAAAAGCTCTATATGATTTGGGGGACTAGTATAAACTTGATGTTGCTTGATGTGTATAAGAAACTGGGTTTGGTGGATCCTACTCCCATGAACATCAAATTAGTTATGGAAGATAGGTCTGTAAAGCGGCCTATGGGGATTCTATCGACGTATTAGTTAAGGTTGCCAGTTTCATATTTCTAGCTGATTTTGTCATTCTTAATTGTGAGGTGGACATTGAAGTGCCCATAATCTTGGGAAGACCTTTCCTCGTATCCGGGAGTGTACTTATTAATCTAAAGGAAAATGAGCTACTATTTAGGCTGAATGATGAAGTAGTTTAATTCGATGTATGCCAGTCCATGAAATAGTATAAAGGTAAGGGCGTATTTTCTATTATGGATGTTTATTATGAAGAGGAGCAGGAAGTACCTATAAAGGAAAAAATTTGTTGTGGAGACTTTAGATGCTGTATTAATGAATTTTGATCAAGATGACATTAAATATTATGAGGAAACTGTGTGTGCCTTGACAGGCATGGGGTCTTATTATTATGCACCCAAGAAGCGAGATTGGACTAGAAAAATCATTCTAGTCCACCAGCCAAGCCATTTATTGAAAAGCCACCCATATTGGAGGTGAAATAATTACTCGATCATTTGAGGTATATGTTCCTAGGCAGCGGGAATACACTACATGTTATTATTGCGGGTGACTTAGGTGAGCAACAGGTGAAAGCCCTTATCTATGTTTTTAATAGATATAAGAGCGCTATTGGTTGGACGATTACAAATATTATCTGTATTTCTCCTGGTATTTGCACATATAAAATCTAGCTAGATGACGATTGTGTACCGATAATTAAGCATCAATGTCATATAAATCCACCTATGCAAGAGGTGGTTAAGAAAGAAATCATAAAGTTGCTGGATGCAGGAGTGGTATACTCTATCTCAGATAATAAATGGATAAGTTTTGTTTAGTGTGTGCCCAAGAAAGTGGGCATAAAAGTGGTGGCTAACGAGAAGAACGAGTTGGTTCCACTTAAGCTTGTTACTGGATATATGATATGCATGGATTAAAGAAAACTCAACTCGTGAACACTGAAGGACCACTTCCCAATGCCTTTCATGGATCAGATGCTTGATCGGTTGGCGGGAAGTGGTTGGTATTATTTCTTGGATGGTTATTCTGGTTACAATCAGATTTCTATAGCCCCAGAGGATCAAGAGAAAAGGATATTCACTTGCCCATATGGTACGTTTGAATTTAATGGATGCTATTTGGATTATGTAATGAACCCACTACCTTTTAATGGTGTATGATGTATATTTTCTCAGATATGGTTGAAGTCACCTTGGAGGTGTTTATGGATGATTTTTCTATGGTAGGAGATTCATTTTAGCTGCGTTTGGTAAATCTGAGTAGGGCCTTGAAGCGGTGTGAGGAGTTCAATCTTGTGCTTAATTGGGATAAATTCCACTTCATGGTGAAAGAGGGCATTGTTCTCAATCACAAAATTTTAGAAAAGGTGATTGAAGTTGATCGAGCTAAATTTGAGGTTATAGAGAAGCTTACACCTCCTATATTAGTAAAGAGGGTGCGTAGTTTTATTGGTCATGCTGATTTTTATCGAAGGGTTATAAATGACTTCTAAAATATTGTAAACTCCCTTTGAAAACTTTTAGAGAAAAAAGTCAAGTTCACCTTTGATGATGATTGTTGAAGGAATTTGAATGCCTTAAAGAGAAGCTAGTTGATGCTCCTGCCATTGTTACACCAGATTAGTCGAAACTATTTGACCTCATGTGTGATCTAAGCATTGTTGCCCTTAGAGCTGTGTAGGACAGAAGAAAGACAAATTTTTTCATCCAATCTATTGTGCCAGCAAAGCACTCAAAGGAACTCAAAAAAACTACACCATCAGAGAATAAGAACTTCTTGTAGTAGTCTATGCTTTTGAGGTGTTCTGGGCTTATTTTCTAGGACCTAAAGTGGTGGTCCACACCAGTAAGGTCCTGCAAAATTCTCAAGTAGTCTAAGTCTTAGGGTGTGTCAAGTAAGGCGTGATTTCTCCCCTAAAAGATTGAGAAGTCGGTTCCTAAGTGGATATCGTGTTAAACACATAGAATTTCCCTAATTTCGACTTTTTATCACATAGGAAATTTGATATGCTTTCCATCGATATAAAATTTACCCAAATTTGGTACCCGGGGAAGAAGGTATGGCTAAATTAAGACCTAGTCGTAAAACTGTGTCATTTTAGTGCTTGGAGCATCGCGGAGAGGGTCGATTTGACAATTGTCAAATTCCAGTCAAATACTACAATATTGGTGCATCCCGCTGATCTTCCAAGTTCCAAACAGTGGGAAAATATCATGGCTCTACGTCGGAGTGACTCCCAGTTTACCAATTGTCAATTTCCAGTGAGTCACCGCGATAAGTGGCGCGTCGCTGTGACCCCTTACATCGGGTTCCCAGTTCAATTTTTCCAACTTCGTACAGATGTTAAAAGGGGTATTTTGGACTTTTTCCAAGCCTATAAAACCATGCAAACACCCAATCAAAGTTATTTGGAAGCATCATATGAGGTTTTTCTCAAGTTTTTTCTCATCAAAAACCCTAAGTATCCAAAAACTCTTCCAAGAATCTCAAGAATTCACCATGGATTTTCTAAATTGAGTCAAGATTAAAGTTTCCCAAGTCAAGAACCACTAGAACCCTCATTCAAGAGTACAAATAGAGTTCCAAAAGTAAGAGTTCATCCAAAGCTTCTAATTCAAGGAATGTGAGGTTTTGAACAAGGATAACCCTTTCACTCTTGTTCCCAAAAGACTTATTTACATCATTAATTTCCTGAAATCTATGAGTTTTTTTACATGAATTTGAATTGGGGTTTTTCACCCATTACTATTGAATTCATTATCTAAATATTTTTCATGAATTAAGTGTCAAATGGCATGATTTCTGCATGTTTTATTGAGAATTTATAGTTGGGTATAAACCGCATGATTTTACTCCTTGAGAAGCTAATATTTACAATGTTGAGATATTGAAGCATATGACTATATTAAGTTAAATTGCTGAAATTCACAGATTTTCACATAATTTATGAATCTATATACTATATAATATGCTTTTAATAAGCTTTAACTTCAGATTGAATTATGGGTTAGTAAGCCCTAATTGAGACTAGTGAAATTATGAAATCTTGTGCTATAAGCACCCATGATTTGAGCATTTTGAGATGATTGAGAAATGAATTGACCTAATGGTTTGAAAGCTTTGAAATCCACTCCATCATATGATATTATCGATTAGATTAATGGGTTCATGGTGAACCATGAGATTATTCTAAAAGTGAATTTTTTTGAGATGAGCGTAGATAATCTAAAGGAAGTAGTACTTAGCATGGACTGGGTAAGTCACTATGGTTTCTTACCCCAAAACTACGTTCCACCATAGGTTGGGACTGAGGCCAAGCTTATGATGATTATGATTAGGCCGGAGGCCAATTTTTCTTTCCCTTTTAAACTTCAAAATTTGATACTTATTTTTCTTTTATATAGTCTACTTTCCTAAATGGTTGAAATGCAAAGATGTTTCCAAACCAAGGTATTTTCTTAACGAGAATTATTTTCCTAAATGAAAGCATCTTCCCTTGTTATGGTACTTTTCCTAAAGCTTTGAGAGATGTTATTTTCTTAAGCAAGAATACTTTTGTATTTGAGATAGCATGGTTTTACCTAAAGCTTGAAATGAGATAATTTCCTAAAGTGAATGAAATACCTTCAAGTATGTTTTCCGAGTGATATGATTCTGATTCCAAATATACGAGTTCTAAATGGTTATGAAATATTGAGCATTGAAAAGGTTTTACTCTCCATGAGACATATGCATGAGTTGAAAGTATTGTTTAAAGTTCCTTAGCCTTTGGGTATTGAGAATAAGCGAAGATTTTTTATTTTTAAGGTTAAAGAGTGATGATTCGCGAGATTTGCGTGGCATGCCTCATTCTATATGATTTATGAGCTTTATATTTTTTACTTGTTCAATCCATGTGAGTCATCTCATTTTGCATACATGATTTGATTGAAGAAGATCGATGCTATTTTTATGCATATGCATTTACCCCTGCATACTCAATAAATTCCAAAGTACTGATTCATAACATATATGTCTATATCCTGCATTGTCTTATAATGTAGGTTCAGGTGCTCAGTCTCTGCCTTATTTATGATTCTTCGAGTACCTTGCCTACATTTTCTACAGTGGTGAGTCCTCATGGTTTGAGGACTGATCTTCAGATATTTTTTATATTTAAGAGACTATGTTTTATCTTCAATTCATTTCAAGTCAGTTGGGGTCTTGTCCTAATGGCTCTCTAGATTTTGATTTGTAGAGGCTTGTCAGACTAGTATCATAGTTATGATGTGTCGAGGGTTCGGTATTGTGGTTTTGTTGAGGTTTCTCTATATTGTGGTCATATGGACTGAGTATCTTTCCTGAATTTCCTTTCATGTGATATAATTATGCAAGTGCTTAGTCTATTTCATCTTGAATTAAGTGTTATTGGTAGAAACTTTCTCTAAGGGTTAGCTTGGGGCTACTTGTAGCCTTAAGCACCATGTGAAGTTTCGGGAGATGATTTTGAGTCATTACAAATTTTGTATCAGAGCCTAGTGTTTTTAAGGAGTCCTAAGGAGTCTGACAAGCCGCGTTTAGTAGAGTCTTGATCATCGGTGTGTAGTGTGCCACATCTATGAGCAAGAGGCTACGAGACATTTTAGGAAAAAGTTGTTTCTTCTTTCTTTCAGATTCTATCATGCCTACAGTTGTTCCTCTTATCTAATGATCCGTGCTCTTCCATTTTTAGAAAGTACCTCCTCGAATTGAGAATGTCCGCGTAGACAATGATGAGCAACCCCCACCTATTGATAATTTGAATGAGATGGTGTCCCATGCTGAGTCTAGGGAGGCCCTTTAGGTGTTAGCCTAAGCGGTCACCAAAAATGTTCAGGCCAATAACCAGGGGCCAGTTGCTAATCAGCAGGGTGGTGATGTATTCGCAACTAGGATTTATGACTTTATGCCAATGTATCCGCCTAAGTTCTGTGGGTTGAATGTTGATGAAGACCCACAGTTGTACATGGATGAGGAAGATCACTGATATGATACATGTTTTGGAAGAAGAAAGTGATGAGTTGGCATCCTATAAACTGAAGTGCATTGCTTATGATTAGGTTGTATCGTGGAAGAAGGTTAGAGTTTAGAATGCCACTCCTATAACTTGGTAAATGTTCTAAGATGCCTTCTTGGACCAGTTCTTTCCTCTTGATATGAGGGAGGAAAAGATTGAGGAGTTTATGAACTTGAGGTAGGGCACCATGACTATTAAGGAATACTGTTTGAAGTTCAAGCAGTTGGCTAAGTATGCTCCTGATTTGATTTCTGACACCCGAGCTAGTATGAGTATATTTGTGATCGGTATTTTTGGGATGGTACTGAAGGAGTGTAGGGCTGCAATGTTGAATAAGGATATGGATCTGGCTAGGTTGATGACGCATTCCTAATAGATAGAGGTAGATAAGCTTAGAGAGAGAGACAAAGAATGAGGGATAACAAAAAGGCTAGATTTGAGTAGCATTAGTATAGTTGGGCCTAGGCCCCATGGAGGGAGCCACCCTCAGTTTCAGACATGTTCATCTATTCCCATACCTTCATCTCCGTGCCTAGAGGCAGGCCAGAGCAAGGCAATAGGCCTTTCTTGCCTGGGTCACAGAATAGTGTTGGCGATAGGCCCCATTATCATTCTTATGCCAAATATGGTAGGAATCACCTTAGGGATTCAGAGATGTGAGGGGTTGTTTTGGTTGTGTCAAGAGGGGCCACAGACTTAGAGATTGTCCCCATGCTAGACAGGGGAATAGAGATGCCCGACCTTAGGCAGAGGCTGCTAGTGCACCAGCTCCGGTAGTCTGTCCTGCCCCTGCTCAGGGCGCTTCTTCTAGGACCACTGGCGGTCAGTTCTAAAATAGGTTTTATGCCTTACCACCCCAGTGGGAGCATGAGGACTCTCCTGATGTTGTTATTGGTATGCTTTATATCTTTTGTCTCGATTTTTATGTGTTGTTGGACCTCTTTTATATGACCCCACTTGTTGCTGTGAATTTTAAAATGAGTCCCAAAAAGATATTTGAGCCTTTCCTAGTTTCTACACCATTAGGTGAATCTGTTGTTGCTAAACAAGTGTATAGAAATTTCCCAGTTATTCTGTTTTATAGAATCATACTTGCGCATTTGATAGAGTTAGACATGGTAGATTTTGACCTTCTTCTGGGTATGGATTGGCTTCATTCTTGTTATGCATCTATAGATTGTCGTACCCGTGTGGTCAAGTTTTGGTTTCCTTATGAACCAGTACTCGAGTGGTCCGGGAGTTCGGTATTTCCCAAGAGTCATTTTATCTCCTATATAAAAGCCAGAAAGCTTATATCAAAAGGTTGCATCTCCCGCCTACTTAGAGTTAAAGACACTAAGTCTGAGACTCCAACTTTCCTGTTGGTAGATATTTTTAATGATTTCCCCGATGTCTTATCGAAAGATCTCCTAGGGGTACCCCCCAATAGAGAGATAGAGTTTAAAAATAACCTTCTTCCTGACACTTGACCTATTTCTCTTCTGCCATACTGCATGGCACCTGCAGAGCTTAAGGAGTTGATAGAGAAACTCAAAGACCTCTTGGATAAATGTTTCATTAGGCCCTGTATTTCTCCTTAAGGAGCACCTTTTTAGTACTTGCGGAAGAAAGATAGATCTTTACGTATGTGCATTTACTACCGTTAACTCAATAAGGTCATAGTAAAAAACAAGTATTATCTTTCGAGAATCGATGACCTATTTGATCCTTTACAAGGTGCAAGTTATTTGTCCATGATAGACCTTAGATCCAGCTATGATCAACTTAAGGTGAGGGAATATGATATTCCAAAGACAGCCTTCTGGACCTGCTATGGTTACTTTGAGTTTCTAGTTATGTCTTTCGGGCAAACCAATGCCCCAGAAGCCTTCATGGACCTCATGAATTGAGTGTTTAAGCAGTACCTTGATAGGTTTGTCATTGTCTTCATAGATGACATCCTTGTGTATTCCCATGAAGAGAATGACCATATAGCTCATCTTAGAATTGTCTTGCAAACTCTTAGAGATCACCAATTGCTCGCCAAATTCAGTAAGTGTGAATTTTGGGTAAGGTTTCTAGCCTTTTTGGGTCATGTTGTTTCAGCCAAGGCTATTAGAGTTGATCCCCAAAAGATAGAAGCCATTAGAAATTGGCCTAGACCTATTTCTCCATCTGACATTAGGATTTTGGTGGGTCTAGCTATCTATTACCGTTGTGTTGTTGAGGGTTTCTCTTCTATTGTGTCTCCTATAACCCGGTTGAACCAAAAGAAAGTTAAATTCCAGTGGTCTGATTCCTGTGAGCAGAGTTTTCAGGAGTTGAAAACTCGACTCACTTCATCCCCTATGTTGACTTTTCCTGATGGTACCGATGGTTTTCTAGTGTATTGTGATTCCTCTAGAGTTGGCTTGGGTTGTGTGTTGATGCAAAGATGTAAGGTTATAGCCTATGCCTCTTGACAGTTAAAGCTGCATGAATGTAACTACCCGACCCATGATCTTAAGTTAGTTACTGTGGTCTGTACTTCGAAAATTTTGAGACACTATCTTTATGGTGTGCATGTTTATGTGTTTATTGATCATATGAGCTTGAAATATGTGTTTACCTAAACGGATTTGAATGTTAGGCAGTTTAGGTGGTTAGAGTTGTTGAAAGATTATGATATAAGTGTGTTGTATCCCCCGGGCAAGGCCAATGTCATGATGGATGACCTTAGCAGATTGTCCATGGGTAGCATTATGTATATTGAGGAAGGTAAGAGAGAGTTAGCTCATGATATGCATTGTCAGGCTAGGTTGGGTGCTAGATTACTTAATTCAGCGAAAGGTAGTACGTTGGTGCTGAGTAGTTCTGAATCCTCTTTAGTTTCTGAAGTGAAGGAGAAGCAAGGTAGGGATCCTAGTTTGGCTAAATTAAAGGAGTCAGTCAAGGAAAAAAAGGTAGAGGTTTCTCCCAGGGGGAGATGGTGTGTTGATATTGCGTGGTAGGTTATATGTCCCATGTGCTAATGACTTGCGGTATAAAATTATTGGTGAAGAGTATGGCGCACGTTATTCCATTTATCCCGATACTATAAAGATGTACCACGACTTACGAGAAATCTATTAGTGAAACAGTATGAGGAAGGACATAGCCGAGTTTGTAGAGCACAAAAGACTGGGTGGAATGACGCAAGATTTTAGTATACCTACTTGAAAGTGGGAGATGGTAAATATGGACTTCGTTACCAGGTTGCCTCTTTCGCACCATCATCATGATTCCATTTACGTTGTAGTGGATAGGTTGACTAAGTATGGACATTTATTGCCAGTGCATACAACTTACATGCCTGAGTATTATGCTAGATTGTATATCTGAGAGTTGGTCAGGTGCATGGATTTCCCTTGTCTATCATTTTGGATAGTTGTACTCAATTTACTTCTCAGTTTTAGAGGGCGTTTCAGCAGGGTCCTGGCATCTAAGTTCTTTAGAGTTCCATATTTCACCCGCAGACAGATGGTCAGGCTGAGAGGATAATTCAGACCCTAGAGGATATGTTGAGGGCGTGCGCTTTTGATTTCAAAGGTATTTGGGATAAGAATTTGCCATTGATAGAGTTTTCCTACAACAATAGTTTCCATGCTAGCATCGAGATGGCACCGTTTGAGGCATTGTTTGGTAGGAGGTTTAGATCTCCCGTGGGATGGTTCAAAGTGGGTGAAGCTACCGCAATCAGACCTAATGCAGTGTTCGAAGCTATGGAGAAAGTTAAGCTTATTAGAGAAATATTGAAGACTGCTCAGAGTCATCCAAAGTCTCATGCAGATGTGAGAAGGAGATATCTTGATTTTGAGGTGGGTGATTTGGTGTACTTGATGATCTCATCCATAAAAGGGGTGAAGAGGTTTGGTAAGAAGGGAAAACTTAGTCCCCGTTATGTTGGCCCGTATCTATTTTTGAGCTATGTTGGTAGAGTGGCCTACGAGTTTGAGTTGCCCTTGGAGTTGTCCGTCGTTCATCCTATTTTTCATGTCTCCATGCTTAAGAAAATATTGGTTATTTTATGGTGGTTGATCCTTTAGAGAGTGTTGATATTCAGGATAGCATTTCCTTCGATGAGATTCCCGTGGAGATCCTAGATTTTTAGATCTGTAGACTACGGAATAAAGAAGTTCTCTTGGTCAAAGTTTTGTTGCGGAACCAGTTTATTGAGGGTGCTACTTTGGAGGCGGAAGTAGAAATGCGAGCCAAGTATGCGCATCTCTTTTCTGCAAGTTGAGATCAATCCAAAGGTACTATTCTTCCTTGATTCATATCTTATAATCTAAAGTTTAGCTATGCATCTATCCTTGTATGAGTTCTTGGTTTTTCTGGATTATTCATGAGTTTAGAAAGATCTTGAACCATTTAGCAACTTTTTCAGCTATGTGCACTCTATTTTTCCTGTATTCCTATCCTAACTAGCGACATTTGATGACGAATGTTCCCAAGGTGGATATATTGTAAAGCCCCGCAAAGTTTCTTCATAGTTTGAGTCTTAGGGAGTGTCAAGTAAGGCATGATTTTGGCGCTAAAAGATTAAGAAGTGTCTTCCTAAGTAGGTATTGTGTTAATCACATAAAATTTCCCTAATTTCGATAAGCGTTCTGCTGACATAAGATTTGCCCAAATCCGATACCCAGGTAAGAAATTATGGCTAATTTAAGACCTAGTCATAAAACTATCATTTTAGTGCTTGGCACCTCGCATAGAGAGTCGATTTGACAATTGTCAAATTTCAGTAGAACTCCACGATATTGGTGTGTCGCGTTGAGTTTTCAAGTCCCAAACTATGGGAAAATATGATGGCTCCGTGTCGCGGTGACTCCCAGTTTACCAATTGTCAATTTCCAGTGATTCACGCGATAAGTGGCGTGTCACGGTGACCCCTTAAATCGAGTTCGCAGTTCAATTTTTCTAGCTTCGTACAGATGTTAAAAGGGGAATTTTGGACTTTTCCCATGCCTATAAAACCATGCAAACACCGAATAAAAGTCATTTGCAAACATCCTATGAGGTTTTTCTCAAGTTTTCTCTCATAAAAAATCTTAAGTATCCAAAACCTCTTCCAAGAATCTCAAGAATCCACCATGGATTTTCCAAATTGAGTCAAGATTTAATGTTCCCAAGTCAAGGGCCTCCAGAACCCTCATTCAAGAGTACGAATACAGTTCCAAAAGTAAGAGTTCATCCAAAGGTTCTAATTCAAGGTATGTGGGGTTCTGAACAAGGGTAACCCTTTCACCCTTGTGCCCAAAAGGCTTATTTACATCATGAATTTCCTGAAATCTATCAAGTTTTTACATGAATTTGAATTGGGGTTTTTCGCCCATTATTATTGAATGCATTATCTTTATATTTCCCAAGAATTAAGAGTCAAATGGCATGATTTCTACATTTTTTATTGAGAATTTACAGCTGGGTATAAACCCTATGATTTTACTCCTTGAGAAGCTAATATTTGCAATGTTGAGATATTGAAGCATATGAGTATATTGAGATAAATTGCTGAAATTCCCAGATTTCTACATGATTTATTAATTTATATACTATATAATATGCTTTTGATGAGCTTTAATTTGACATTGAATTATTGGTTAGTAAGCCCTATTTGAAACTTGTGAAATTAAGAACTCTTGTGCTATAAGAACATATGATTTGAGTATTTTGAGATGATTGATAAATGAATTGAACTAATGGTCCGAAAGCTTTGAAATCCACTTCATCCTATGAGATTATTGATTTGATTATTGGGTTCGTGGTGAACCATGATAATATTCTAAAAGTTGATTTTTATTAGATAAATGCAGAAAATCTATAAGGGAGTAGTACTTAGTACCGAGTGGGTAAGTCACTATGATTTCTTACCCCAAAGCTATGTTCCCCCGTAGGTTGGGCGTAAGACCGAGTTTACGATGATTATGATTGGGCTCGAAGCTGAGTTTCTTTTAGTGATCACTAAACCTAGGTTATACTCCCTGGCAAGTGTATGACGCTCCTCCCTAACTTAGGGTCTCCTCCTTAGGAGGACAAAATATTGGACTCCATGTTGCTCGCATAGTTTATGTCGGTTACGAGGACCTCTCTTTCCCTTTTAAACTTTGAAATTTGATACTTATTTTCCTTTCCTATGGTCTACTTTCCTAAATGGTTTAAATGCAAAGATGTTTCCAAACGAAGGTATTTTCTTGATGAGAGTTATTTTCCTAAATGAAAGCATCATCCTTTGTTATGGTACTTTTCATAAAGCATTGAGATAAGTTATTTCCTTAAGCTAGAATATTTTTCCATTTGAGATAGCATGATTTTACCTAAATCTTGAAATGAGATTATTTCCTAAAGTGAATCAAATACCTTCAAGTATATTTTTCGAGTCATATGATTCTGATTTCCAAGTATACGAGTTCTAAATGGTTATGAAATATTGAGCACTGAAGAGGTTTTACCCACCATGAGACATATTCATGAGTTGAAAGTATTCTTCAAAGTCCCTTAGCCTTTAGGTATTGAGAAATAGAGAAGATTCATGATTTTTAAGATTAAAGAGCGATGACTCATGAGATTTGTGTTGCATGCTATATTATTTATGAGCTTTATATTTTATACTTGTTCAATCTGTGTGAGTCATTTCATTTGCATACATGCTTTAATTGAAGAAGATCGGTACTATTTTTATAAATATGTATTCACCTCCGTATACTCAGTACATTCCAAAGTACTGATTCACATATATGTCTATGCACTACATTGTCTTATAATGTAGGTTCAGGTTCTCAGTCCAACCTCATCCGTGATTCTTCGAGTACCTTGCCTACATTTTCTACAGTGGTAAGTCCTCATGGTTCGAGGACCAATCTCAGATAATTTCTGTATTTGAGAGACTATGTTTTATCTTCAGTTCATTTCGAGTCAGTTGGGGACCTATCCCAACGACTCTCTAGATTTTGATTAAAAGAGGCTTGTCAGACCAGTATCATACTTATGATGTGTGGAGGGTTTGGTATTGTGGTTTTGTTGAGGTTTCTCTGTATTATGGTTATATGGACCGAGTATCTTTCCTGTATTTCCTTTTTTGTCATATGACTAAGTGAGTGTTGAGTCTATTTTATCTTGAATTGAGTATTATTGATAGAAACCAGTTCAAAGGGTTAACTTTGGGCTACTTGTAGGCTTAAGCATCGTGTGACGGCCTGAGAGACGATTTTGGGTTGTTACAATACCAACTATGCAGCCTTGAGATATTTGATAGAGAAAAAGTTTGCAAAACCAAGGTTTATTAGATGGGTTATGCTACTTCAAGAATTTGACTTCGAAGATAAAGATAGGAAGGGTTTCAAAAACCAAGTGGCGGATTATCTGTCTAGGATAGAAGGGGAGCAAGCAGATAGAGATAAATTTGAGATCAATAATGCATTTCTAGATGAGAAAATCTTGGTTGCTGTTATGGATAAGATACCTTGGTATTCTGATTTTGCAAATTATGTGATAAGCGAGGTGATACCATAGAATCTTTCCTTTTATCAAAGGAAAAATTTTCTCCATGATGTGACCAATTACTTCAAGGATGAGCCATATTTTTTTCGGCGATGTGCGGATGGTATTATTAGATGGTGCATGCCATAAGTAGATATGTTGAGTATGTTGGAAGAGATTCATGGTTCCCCAGTTGGAGGTCACCATGTAGGTGATCGAACTACAAGAAAAGTGCTTCAGAGTGGCTACTATTATCCCTCTTTGTTCAAAGATGCCTACGAGTTCGGAAAGAGGTGTGACCAATGTCAATGACAAGGATCGATCTCAAAGCACCTTGAGATGCTAATTTTTAAAATATTGGAGGTAGAATTATTTAATGTCTGGGGCATTAATTTCATGGTGTACTTTGTGAGCTCATTTGGGATGAAGTTCATATTAGTGGTCGTTGACTACATGTCAGAATTGGTTGAGGCAGTGGCTCTGGCAGATAATGAAGGAAACCGAGTTATTGCATTCTTGAGAAAAAACATCTTCTCTCGCTTCAGGGTACCATGTACCATCATTAGCAATGGAGGATCATACTTTTGTAACAAGATGTTCAGAGCTGCCTTGGCAAAATATGGAGTTAGACAGTATAAAGTGGCTACACCATACCACCTGCAAACCAGTGGGCAGGTAGAAATCTCTAATTAGGAAATCAAAACTATCCTTGCCTAGACTGTAAATGCTAGCAGAAAGGATTGGTCTAGGAAGCTGGATGATTCTTTATGGGCATATTGAATGGTTTTCAAGACACCTTTTGGCATTTCGCCATACGAATTGGTTTATGAAAAGACATGTCATTTGCCAATTGAGCTAGAGCATTAAGCATTATGGGCACTGAAGCAGCTTAACTTGAATTGTAATGTGGCAGCAAATATGAGATTGGGGCAGCAAAATGAGATGGACGAGTTCCATCTTGGAGCTTATGATCGGGCTGATCTATACAAGGAAACAATGAAGAAGTACCATGACCGTAGGATTGAAAAGCGGGATTTCCAAAAAGTTAACTTGGTGCTTCTGTTAAACTCCAGACTCAAACTGTTTCCAGGTAAGCTTAAATAAAAATGGTCTGGCCCATTTAGTGTAAGTCAAGTCTACTTATCTGGAGTAGTGGAACTTGAAAAGAAATATTGAAGTGTCTTTAAGGTAATTAGGAAGCATTTCAAACTGTATATCAGTCCAATGGACTCAATAAGGAGCATTGAGAATCTCTATCTTGATGAGGTCTCAGTAATTGAGATATCCAAGTCATTCTATGATGTTAAATTAGGCACTACATGGGTGGCAACCCATGATTTTACTTTAATTTTTATATGTAAAATGAAAATACAAAAATAAGAGTCGAGCCATGATAGAATCTCCGGCTCTTGGTTGGAGGCAACCCACCCTTCTAATTAGTTTTAATTGTTTTTTATTAAGGTTAGGTGCTTGAAGCACTTAAGAGGTGGTATTTTCTGAACTTAGTTTGAAAGTGAGCTATATCAAAGGTTGTAAGTATAGGAGTAACGAGAATATTAAAGGTAAGTTGGAGTGATCAAATGTTAAGTCTAGATTCATGATTCATGTTAGAGTTGTGACTCGAATTATGTTAATCTAATCCTAAAAGTTCCATGGTATGGACCTTTTCTACGTCCTAAATTAGTTGATAGAGTGGGACGACACTGCCTAGATAATATTATTCCTTATGCGGTGCCCAATCTTAAATAGGCAATACATTATGTGCCGCCAAGTGCTCAGCATAAGCTTACTGTTATACTTTGAAGATATCTTAAGCAGCGCTCAATTCACCTTATGCGATCCTTTAGGCGGCACTCATCCTAGTTTAGGCAATAGCTTGTGTGTCGCATAACTAAACACACACCCTCACTATTTCAAGGAGGCGACTGGCTATGCGGCACCTAAGTCTACTTGTGTGATACTTTAGGCGATGCACACTTATCATTAGGCAATGACTTATGCGGCGCTTAACATAAAGCATACGTCCACTGGTTCACTTCGGCGAAGCATTAGGCGACACAAACGTTATCTTGATCCATACCTTATGCATCACATAACCACCCAATCCCATGACATGACTAACATTAAATCGGGTTAATACGACCCAGATTCCATTCTTTAAATATAACCCATAACCTAAATTCCGAAATCCATGCTTATTTCTCCCCACGATCGTGCAAAATAGTGCTCTCAACATACTCTTCTCAATAATCCCAAAAAAAATTCTCTTTCTTTACCAAATCTTCCATCTTTAAGGTGATTTTTCTTCCTTAGTCCTTGGTTTTTGTGACATTATGTTAGAGTTGTTAATCAATTTCTTGAGGATTATGGATTAAATTCTTGCTATACCTTTGTAAAAGTAAGATCTTGAAAATCTTGGGGAAGATGAAGACCATTATTATGGAAACCATCATTGTAGTGGATCTTAATTTTATCTCTGAATATGATGTTTATTGTTTTGTGTGATTCATGGTGTCTTGTGGGTATTGAGGTATTGAAACTTTGACTCATTATTTTATAGAATTGTGAGCTTGTGCGTGTGAGTGAATCGTTCACAACTAACAAGGTAGTTTTGTAACCATTATTTCAGATCTTATTTTATTTAAGATGATGTTGATAAAAAGTGTTGGAAAGTGATAGTGTTTGTGTATTGTGATATGTTGAAGTTTTAAAGGATAATTTTGTTCAACAGATTGCTTTATTGAAATAAAATTAGTGAAATTTTTGGTGAGAATGAGCTGATTTTGAACAACAACTGTGTGTTATAATATGTGTAAATTTGAATTGCAATTTGTTGTTGAATTTAAGGGGTTTTGTGGAGTGAAAGTGTGAATTAATGTATGTGAAGAACCTTGTTCATAACATTGGTGCACTATATCAAAGTGTATGTTTGCAAAATCTAAGTACCCGACAATAACACTTAGTTGGGTTATGCAAACAAATTAAGTGTGGTATGGTGATTTCACTATCCTCCTGTTAATTGTAGTTAGTTTAGTTATGTATGGATATCATGAATGTGCGATGAACTTTGGTAATATGGCTCCCAAGATGCACGAGCAAAGAAATAGTATCGACATCTCAGAAGGTAGAAAAAAGGGCACGAAAGGACAAATCTGCTTCATCCTCCGTTCAAGGGCCTCGGTGCATTTTTGGCATTAAATGGTTTCTACAGGAGGGTAAAGAGTGGTACAAGGACAAGAAAATAACTAGATACTTTCCATTGAATCTCATTCAAAGAGAGAGTTTGGCGAGGCACTACCCTTGCATTTTGGCCAGGATTACTTAACTGAATCTTGACTACATATTTCAAGACATGGGTGAGTGCAATCTAGATTATCCTTTGGAATTTTATTCAAATTGGTTCCCAAATACCCGTCAGAATAAAGTAAAAATTCGAGGGCAGATCCTACATCTGACGGCGGAGTTTTTGAACTCTTACTTGGGTACTCCGAATATGGACCACTCTATGTTAAAGGAACTGTACAGCAAGCCTCCATATAGAGCTATCAAGAATACTTTGTGTGGTTTAAGGTCCCCGGCTTGGTGGTTTCATCACAAAGACAAAGGCAACCATAACACATTTCCATATGCTTTTCTGAATAGGGAAGCACGAATCTGATTGTGGATAGTCAATGCTTGCTTGATTTTGGGAAAGAAGTTCACCAAAGTCTCTCGTAATTGAGTATGTCTAGTATATTCTATGATGACTAATGTTCCTATCAATGTTGGTGCAGTTATACGTGCTTCTATACGAAAAACAAGGATGCACAAAAAGACACCATTCAGTTTCGGAAGCTTGCTGACCATTATCTTAAAAGACAAAGAAATTGAGGATGATCCATGGGATCACAAGTTGCCTCAAAACATAAAAAGAGTTGACGTCACAAAGGTAAAGGATCTACATGCCAGCTAAGGAATAATTCTTAGCACTGCTGAATGACATACAACAGATGAGAGCTTTTTCTTCTATCTTTATGGCATGACAAAGCTTACTATGATGAGTGGAGGTCGTGTACCTACTACTATAGAGCTATGTCAGATAGATTATGATCATCCACTTAATGACCATGCTAGAGCTATGTATGGAGTGAGGGCTGCATTTCTGTAGCCATTAAATTATGATGCATCGACTGATGAGGATCAGCGACTGTTGAATTTTGACATGGAGGTCGAATTTAGTGAGGAAGCCTTTGATGATGATTCTAATGCATGTGGCATGACCCCATATGTGGAAAAAGAGTCCTACTAGCTATGTATTTTTACTATTTATTCGCATTGGGGACACTGCTTTAATTAAAGTTTGGGGTGGCTAGAAGTGTTTATTGTTTTGCTTTCTCTTTGATACATTTATTTTGTTTTTGTATATATGTTAGTGTGTTTTTTTAGTAATAGTTAGGTGTTTTTCCCGATGATGGATGGATGATGACCTCCTTAAGAGAAAATTTGTCATGTGTAGGACCTAACATGTGAATGTAAGTTGTTCTAATAGGCAACATGATAATATAAGCATGTGATAAATATTTACTGTTGAGACATCTATGTTCTAGTTTATGACTCGTGTTGTTATTGTTGGCTTAAAGAGAATACATATGACTATTTGGTTAAGAGTCTATAATGATCCTATTGAAATTAAGCATATGCCATGTATGTGTGAGGGTATTCACATGTTTCTTATTGAAATTGATGCTACAACTTGCCTAGTGCGTGTGCAAAACGAAATCGAGAATGTGAGTTTAGGAACTTCTTTGATAGCCATTTTTCATACCCTTTTTTGAACCACCTTTGTGCATAATCTTAGCAATCCCCATTGATCCTTTAGATTGTTCTTTGGTAACCTCATGTGTAGCCTAATCCTTTCTTGATTAACCCCTACTTGATCCAAATCTCTTAAGCATTTTAGTAAGAATTTTTTTTTTAGTAAGGACTTTGTGAATAAAAGTAGAGAATAGTGAAAATAAAGCCCCAAAAGAATAGTTTTTGGTGTGCAAATATGACATGTTTGGTTAGGAGTGAGATATTTAGATATAAAAAAGAAGAGAGGCATAGAGATTTGTTCAAAATGATATGATGTGAGCATGAAATATACTCCCGCCATAAGTTAGGTGAGGGAGCTTTATAAAATAGGGTGAAAGAAAAAGATGTGTGAAGTTAGTAGAGGTTAAAATTTGTTGTTAGAGATTGGTCTTCATTGTCTAATGTAGTGTATTAAATCACTAAGGGAAGAGAGTCACTATTAATAGCCAGAATAGTTCCTACCCATCCCTTAGACTACATTACAACCGGTAAAGACCTATTTGATCCTAATGTTAACATTCTGATATTAGTGAAGCACTACACTAAGGGCAAGCATATGGTCATCATTTTTTATTTGAGAATTCTTTGTGAAAGTGAGTGTAACTTGATTCTTATACCCATTATGTTAGAAATTGAATTTTTGTGAGTAATTATAAGGTAACTATTTTGTTGTGAGGGAACATGTTTTATGAAAAGTTGGGTAAACTATATGATTTCTTTGCTTAAATGGTATTCATGAATTTCCCAACTGAATAAATCTATTGTTGAGAGTATGTTGTCTCTAATAATGATCCATGAATCTACTTTTTCATAATTATTGTGTGAGCCTATTCGAGCATCTTGTTTTTTCCTTTGTGGGTGTAAGACTTGTGTAGTATGCATAAGTGGATAAGTTGTTCGAGGACGAACAAAGCTTTAAGTGTAGGATGGTGATCATCGGTGTATTTATACGCCTTAGCACCATAACTTACCTATATTTTATCTAAGTTTGGAGAACAAAGTGCCTAGTTTCTTATGTTTTTACTCTACTTTTATGTAATTGAGCTACCCTATGTGATTAGCATGATTTTAGATATTA
Source organism: Capsicum annuum (assembly GCF_002878395.1). Lineage (NCBI taxonomy): Eukaryota > Viridiplantae > Streptophyta > Magnoliopsida > Solanales > Solanaceae > Capsicum > Capsicum annuum. The sequence goes on from NC_061117.1 coordinate 113,261,520, forward strand.
ATGAGGTAAATGAAGACATAATGGGACTATGGAATGTGGAAGACATATGACACAAGAGAGAGTAGTGGTCTGGACCAAATGTGGCGCCTAAAAACTATGCCCATGACTAATTTATAATTTAGAGTTAGTCTAGGGACTTAGAAGGCAATTACGAGGGAAAAGTTATTAAAAATATTTGATGCTGAAAATTCACGTACGATGGACTATTCTGTATTGTTTTTTAATTTGAGATTGCTGGCTTTGAAGAGAGAGAAGAACCCCTTTACATTGTTAACTGTTTACACAACAAGATCGTCTTTTATCTTTTGGTATGATGAATATGACTATGGTGATTTTTGTTTTTGTCCATGAGTAGCTAAGATTATTGTTTAGGGTTATGGAAATCTTGTAGCATATTATCTATTTCTATGGGTTTTGAATCATTATGCATTGATTTACTTATATCATGCTCTCTTCGTTATTCTTGCATTCTCGTGGTTTCAAATATAGGGAAGTTTCCATTGAAACATGATTTGTTCGATAGAAAGGTTAATGTTTGGAAAAGAAAGTAGTGACAACAAAATAGGGTTTCCAACCTCTATTTCACTCATTAATGCCTTAATAGGATTAAAAACATGGAAATTCGTATAATTATGTAATCACTTTTGATTCAAGACAACTAAAGTGAATTAATCCTTGATGGTTGAGAAATGCTTGGATTAAGATATTGAACACGTTTCTCAATAAGTGTATGCATGTATGAATTCTTAACACCCATAGTTAGAAAGTATTGAAAACTACAAGGTGGAGAAAACCCTATCTTGTTATTCTCTATACTCAAATACTATTACACGTATTGCTTCACTGTTACACTAAAACTATTACTTCGTACTCAAATAAAAATCCCATTAAGTATCTTTTTGCAGAAATAACTGATTAAAAGTAAACTAATCTATATATTGCTAAATTAATACCATATTCCGTATGGGATTCTACCCCAACCAAGTTGGCTTCTATATGTGATAATTACCTCTTACACTCTTGTAAAAGAGTTGTAATTTGGGCATACCAGGGTAAATGGGTGTACTAGGGAGGACCCATGAATCACTAGCATACTCTACTACCCCCACTTTCATGCAAAGCTTAGTAATCAAAGAAGGGAAGAAGAGATGCGTACCACTTTGGTTCTTGAAATGATCTATTACACTGATCACGAGCTGACCAATATCAACTTAGATGTCTTCTTGTGATGCCCCAAAAAAATTTTTCGTTAAGATCTTAGACGAAAATATGTTGAATTCTATTCTTTATTGTGATTAATAATTTTTTTGTGTGGAATTTTTGGATATACGACCCATCATCGCATATATCATCAAATAAGCTTTCCAATGATATGTGGATTATCAAAAACAGACACTCGAGCGATAATTTATGATCATTTCGATCTAATCGTGAATAGTGGTGAACAGTAAATGTGCAGGAAAAAAATACTGAGGCCAGACGAATTTTAGGGTCAACTTCAAATGATCATAACTACTTGTACATAATGCTCTGGGTGAGCAACTATATATCAACAGAAAGCTCTGAAAGTCCTATTTCCAATGAAATTGGTTTCATCCAATTTGGCCATCGGAGCAAAAAGTTATGTTCCATCTACTTCAGCCTATCAAAATAGTCCACCAAAGGACAGATTTGACATTATTTGATTTCTAAGGGTATTTTGGTCATTCCCACTCCAATTCATCTTGGTAAACCATGGATTTAATTTCATTAAGAGTATTCAATAGCTCATTCTTCTCCAAAATTTCCTAAGGCTCAAACCCCAACCGTACTACTCCAAATTTCATCCTTCTATGTCTCTAGATTGAACCATAGAAATTTCAAATTGATTTGGGATTCGAGTTGATCATGTTAAGACTTCGAGAAGCACCCTTTATTTTTGTGAATAAAATTCTAGAGTCAGAAGTTCATATTCATCTTCAATTTTTAGGTATGTGGGGCTTTGAACAAGATTATCCTTTCGATCTTGTGCCCGGTATTTTTCTTGAATTACATTGACATGAGATTTTACATGTTTTACCATGAATTAGAAATATGGTTTTATATCTTATATTATTTTCCATGAGCTATGGGATTATGTTATCCGATATGTGTATGATGTTGAGATGAAATTATGTCCAAAAATTATTTGATTATGAGTGTATGATGATTTAATTTGTTAAGTCTTGATTTATACTATCATTCCACTATTTTCTTATTATGAATTTATAATTGATATTGGAAATTCCATATCCCTCCTATGGGTTGATGTCTCAAGTACCTTTAAATGAGAGTTGGATGGCAAATTAAGAAATGTTGATATTGAAGTTGCAATGAGTTTTGGTATTTTCCAGATGGTTAAATGAGTTAAATTGTTGAAAATATTATGTATTGAGTCTTCATATCCTTTTCCAAATATCGAGTCAGTTATGGTTCAATGCATGGATACCTTGTTGATCTTGAGGAAGATTAAAATATTTTGAGCTAAAATGTGTTGAGTTAGGAATCCACAAATTGATATGATTTGATAAATAAGAAAGAGATTTGATTTGGTCTTTATGATACACCCTTGTGATGTTGTGGTGGATTTCATAACACGTTCTAAGCTTGTTGGGGAGTAGTACTTAGCACCGAGAGGGAAATTTGGTATTTCCCCAAACCTATGCGCCACCATAGGGTTGTTTGATGATGATATTATTGGTCGGAGAGCCCAATTATGATTATTGCAGTTTTAAGGTCGTACTCCTTGGCAAAGAATATGACGCTCCCGCCAATGAGGGTTTCAAACGTTGGTATTCCACGTAGCTCATGTGGAGTTGTCGTTTATAGGAAAACCCACTATCCATAAGAGTCATGTTTATTGAAATACCGAGTCACTTTGAGTTTTGATGTGGTAAGTTAAGTTGCCTATGATGATCTATAATGATTTATGAGGTTTTTCTCCTACATTTCCTATCTAAGATGCTAACAGTTGCATGATTCAATGTCACTCAAGCCAGGTGTGTCATTATGGTACGTATGTATGTTTTTATGAAATTTATGATATTATTTATATTTTGTATGCGCCCCTAGATGCTCAGTACATATCTTGTGCTGACCCACATATTTCTCTATTGGCTACATTCTTACCATGATGTAGGTTCAGGTACTCATCCACAGCCGCGATAGTGATATCCGAGTGCCGCATCTACGTTCCTTCAGTGGTGAGTCCTCATGGTTCGAGGACCAAGTTTCTAGTTTTGGTGCTATTGTTTTGTGATCCCTTTGGTGTTTTGAGTCAGTTAGGGGTTTGTCCCAATAGCTCGTTGATTTTACTGCATAAAGGCTATATCAGACTAGTATACTGTTGGGTTAGTTTGTGTATAGACATTCCATATATGTACAGTCTAATGATATTCCGTACCATGTGCGATGTGATATGATATGTACCTAAATATTTATCCTTAGCGTAGTGTGTATGTTGTTGTGCTGGAACCCAAGGGTAGTGTTTTGGCTTAAATGGTTAGCTTGAGGCTATGTGTAGCCTTGGGCACCATGTGGCATCTTGGGATGATATTTCAGGGCGTTACAAACTTGGTATGAGAGCCTAAGGTTGTGAAGAGTCGTAGGGAGTCTGACAAACCACGTTACGTAGAGTCTTGAGCATTGCTGTGTAGTGTGCCACACCTATGATCAAGAGGCTGCGAGGTATTCTAGGAAAGTCATTTCTTTCTTTCTAAAATAGTCTATCATGCTTCCAACTGTTTCTTTCTACTGTTAATTCATGCGTTCTTATGACATAAAATGCCTCCACGTCGAGCTCATAGAAACAACAACCAACCTCAACCTGTTGATCCGTTACATAAGACGGTATCCCATGCTAAATTTTGGGCAGCTTTTCAGATGCTAGCCCAAGCAGTTACCGCCAATACTCAGGACAACACTCTACCTCCATAGGAAAATAATTTGGCAACAACATGAATTCATGATTTTATGCAGATGAATTCACCAGAGTTTTATGGGTCGAGAGCAGGTGAGGACCCACAGATGTATGTTGATGAAATGAAGAAAATTACATAGATTATGCACATGACCGAGGAAGAAAGTGTGGAGCTGGCTTCTTATCGGTTGAAGGATGTTGCCTATGACTGGGTACAGATGTGGAATAAGGGTAGAGAAAAAGATACCGCTCTGGTAACTTGACAATTATTCCAAGATGCTTTCTTGGATAGATTCTTTCCTCTTGACTTACAGGAAGCTAAGATAGAGGATTTTATGAATTTGAGACAACGATCCATGTCGGTTAAGGAGTATTGTCATAAATTTAATCAGCTATCGAAGTACTCTCCCAATATGATGGCTGACTCGAGGACTAGTATGAGCAAATTTCTAACTGGGGTGTCAAGTTATGTAGTGAAAGAATGTATATCTGATATGATAAACAGGGAGATTGATCTTCCTAGGTTAATGATTCACGCCCAATAGATTGAGTCAGACAAGATAGACGAAAGAGAAAGAGTAAGAGGGATTAAGAGAGTCAGATCGGAGCAATAGGGGTCTGGTCAGACTAGATTTTTTGGAGGGAGTAACCCTCAGTTTCAGAGACGTCCACTTATACCTGCGCCTTTCTCAGCTAGTGCTCTCGTATATCGGGGGAGGTAGGAGCTCGAGAATAGGTCGGTACCTTCCAGGTGTTAGGACAGTGTAAGCAACCGGCCTCATCCTTTTTCGTGTGCTAAGTGTGGTAAAGACCATTTTGGGGAGTGTTATATGGGGCAGCGGGGCTGTTTTAGTTGTGGCAAATTGGGCTACATACTTAGAGACTGCTCGTATGCTAGACAGCGGAGTCATGATGCCCGTCCCCAAAGTCAGGCTACTAGTGCCCTGCCTCCCGCAGCCCATCCAGTTCCTCCTCAGGGTGCTTCATCTAGTACTGCTGGTGGTTAATGCCAGAATTATTTCTATACTATACCACCTCATCAAGAGAAGAAGGACTCTCCTGATGTTGTCACTGGTAAGCTCTGTGATTTATATTTTGATGTCTATGTGTTAATGGACCTCGGTTCCAGTTTTTCTTACATGACACCTCTGGTTGCTGTAAATTTTGAAACAGATCCTGAACTAATTTCTGAGCCTATTTTGGTTTCTATACCAGTAGGAGAGTCTTTCATTGCTAAGCGGGTGCATAAGAAATATCCCATTGCTGTCTTTCATCGGGTTATGTATGCTGATTTGATTGAGCTAACTATGGTTAACTTTGACATTATTCTTGGTATGGATTGGCTTTACTCATGCTATACGTCTATTGATTGTTGTGCCCGTGTGGTCAAGTTTCAGTTTCCTGATGAACCTATCCTCGAATGGTCTGGGAGTTCTGTGATTCCTAAGGGTCATTTCATATCCTATCTCAAATCTAGGAAGTTCATTTCCAAGGGTTGCATCCACCATTTGGTTTGGGTTAAAGACACTGTCTGAAACCCCGACCATTCAATCAATTAATGTTGTTAATGAGTTTCTTGATATCTTTCTGGAAGATCTCCCTGGAGTACCTCTTGATAGAGAGATAGAGTTTGGGATTGACCTTTTTGTCGATACTCAGCCTATTTCTATTCCTCTGTATCGCATGGCTCCCACGGAACTTAAAGAGTTGAAGGAGAAATTGAAAGATCTTTTAAACAAAAGCTTTATCAGACCTAGTATGTCCCCGTGGGGTGCACCTGTCCTGTTTGTGCATAAGAAAGATGGTTTTTTATGGATGTGTATTGATTATTGGTAGCTTAATAGGGTTACTATCAAGAATAGATATCCGCTTCCTTGAATTGATGATTTATTTGATCAATTGCAAGGTGCGAGATACTTTTCGAAGATAAACCTCAGATTCGGTTATCACCAACTTAAGGTTAGGCAATGTGATATCCCCAAGACAGCCTTCCAAACCCATTACTTTCATTTTGAATTTCTAGTGATGTCTTTTGGGTTAACTAATGCTCCAGCAGCTTTTATGGATCTTATAAACTATGTATTTCATCCATATCTGGATTTATTTGTAATAGTGTTCCTTGATGATATTCTTATTAACTCCCGAAGTGAGGGTGATCATGCGGATCATCTCTGAATCAAGTTGGAAACTCTTCGAACTCATCAATTGTATGCTAAGTTCAGTAAGTGTGAGTTCTTGCTGAACTCTATAGCCTTCTTGGGTCATGTTGTTTCTTTCGAAGGTATTAGAGTTGATCCTCAAAAGATAAAGGCTATAAAGAGTTGGCCTAAACCTATTTCTCCTTTTGATATTCGAAGTTTCTTGGTTCTAGCTGGTTATTATCGTCGTTTTATTGAAGGACTTCCATTTATTGCGTCTCCTCTAACACGTTTGACCCAAAATAAAGTGAAGTTCCTGTGGTCCGAATCTTGCGAGAAGAGTTTTCAGGAGTTGAAGAGTCGACTCACTTCAGCCCCTGTGTTGACTTTGCCTGACGGTGTTGATGGTTTTGTGGTGTATTGCGATGCTTCTAGAGTCGGTTTGGGTTGTGTATTGATGCAAAAGGGCAAGGTTATAGCTTATGCTTCCAGGTAGCTAAAGCCTCACGAGAAGAATTATCCTACCCATGACCTTGAATTAGCTGTCGTGGTTTTTGCTGTGAAAATCTAGAGACATTATTTGTATGGTGTCCATGTCGACGTCTTCATGGACCATAAGAGCTTGTAGTATGTATTCACCTAAAAGGAGTTGAATCTTAGGCAGAGAAGATGGTTAAAACTATTGAAAGATTATGATATGAGCATGCTATATCATCCGGGCAAGGCCAATGTAGTAGCAGATGCCCTTAGTCGAAAGTCCATGGGTAACGTAGCACATGTGGAGATTTGTAAGAAGGAGTTGGCCCGTGAGGTACATCATTTGGCTAGATTGGGGGTTAGGTTATTTGGTGATGCTGAAGGTAGTATAGGAGCGCAAAGAGGTTCAAAATCCTCTTTAGTTTTGGAAGTGAAGGAGAAGCAAGACAGGGATCCTACCTTGGTCAGGTTAAAAGAGTCAGTTAAAGACCAAAAGGTGGTGGTTTTCGCCCAAGGGGGAGATGGCGTTTTAAGACTTCAAGAAAGATTATGTTTTCCTGATATTGTTAACTTGAAGTAGAGGATTATGGCAGAAGCGTATGGTATGCGATACTCCATCCATCCTGGTGCTACTAAGATGTACTATGATTTGTGGGAAATCTATTGGTGGAACGGTATGAAGAGGAACATAGAGAATTTATGGCGATGTGTTCCACGTAAAATAGGTTAAAATAGAGCATCAAAGGCCCAGTAGTGTGATGCAAGAGCTTAGCATTCCTACTTGGAAGTGGGAAGAAGTGAATATGGACTTCATAGTTGGTTTGCCTCCTTCTCGTCGCTATCATGATTCGATTTGGGTTGCCGTAGATCGGCTGACAAAATTAGCTCATTTCTTGCCTGTGCATTCATAGTATACAGCTAAAGATTATGCTACAATATATATTCGGGAACTCGTCATACTTTATGGAATCTCTTTGGCTATTATTTCTGACAGAGGTACTCAGTTTACCTCTCAGTTTTGGAAATCTTTCCAGAAGGGTTTCGGTACCCAAATTCATTTAACTTCTGCTTTCCATCCGCAAACAGATGGTCAGGCTGAGCGGACCATTCAAACTTTAGAAGATATGTTGAGGGCTTGTGTGCTTGATTTTAAAGGTAGATGGGATGAGCACTTAGCATTAATCAAGTTTACTTACAATAACAGTTTTCATGCTACTATTGGAATTGCCCCGTTTGAAGCTTTGTATGGTAGAAGGTGTAGATCACCCATTTGTTGGTTTGAAATTTGTGAGGCTACTGCAACTGGACCAGATGCAGTGTTCGAGGCCATGGAGAAAGTTAAGTTAATTTGGGAAAGTTTGAAAATCGCCCAAAGTCATCAAAAATCATATGCAGATGTAAGAAGGAAAGACCTTGAAATTGATGTTGGTGATTTAGTGTACTTGAAAGTTTCTCCCATGAAAGGGGTAAAGATATTTAGGAAGAAAGGGAAACTAAGTCCCCATTTCATTGGTCCCTATAACATTGTGGATCGCATTAGGAAGGTAGCGTATAAGGTTGAATTGCCCACAGAGCTATCTAACGTCCATCCGGTTTTCCATGTTTCTATGCTTAAGAAGTCTATTGGTGATTCTGTTGTGATTGATCCTTCCAAAAGCTCGAGTATTCAAGATAGTCTTTCATATGAAGAGATTCCGGTTGAGGTATTTGACTTTGAAGTTCGTAGCCAAAGAAACAAGGAAGTTCCTTTGGTTAAAGTGCTTTGGAGAAATCAATCCGTAGAGAGTGCTACTTTGGAAGCCAAAGCGGATATGCGCACCAAATATCCCCATCCCTTTCCTACAAATCCTAGGCATGTCAAAGGCATCGTTCTCTTTTGATTTAATCCGTATTGTTATGTTTATCTTGGCTTATGTGTTTTCTACAATATCCAAAAAAAAATCTAGAATGGAGTATATGCTTGGGCAAGATGATTTTTCTCGATAGACTAATGTTCATAGTATTCTTGACCTACCTATCAACATTCGAGGATGAATGTTCCGAAGAGGGAGATGATGTGATGCCCTGGAAAAATTATCCGTTAAGATTTCAGACAAAAATGTGTTGAGTTCTGTTCTTTATCGTGGTTAATAATTTTTCTGTACTGAATTTCTAGATAAGCTACCCCTCATCACGTAGAGTATCGAATAATATTTTCAACGATATGTGGATCATCCAAAACGGACACTCGAGCGATGAGTTATGATCATTCCGATCTAATAGTGAATAGTGGTAAACAGTAAATGTACAGGAAAAAAATACTGAGGCCAGGCGAATTTTAGTATCAACTTCAAACGATCATAACTGCTTATACATAATGATCTGGGTGAGGTACTATATATCAACAGAAAGCTCTAAAAGTCCTCTTTCCAATGAAATTGGTTTCATCCAATTTGGCCATCGGAGAAAAACGTTATGTTCCATCTATTTCAGCCTATCAAAATAGTCCACCAAAGGACAGATTTGATATTATTTAATTTTTAAGGGTATTTTGGTCATTCCTACTCCAATCCATCCGGGTAAACCATGGATTTAAGTCCGTTAAGAGCATTAAATTGCTCATTCTTCTCCAAAATTTCCTAAGGCTCAAACCCCAACACTACTACTCCAAATTTCATCCTTTTATGTCTCTTGATTGAACCGTAGAAATTTCAAATTGATTTGGGATTCAAGGTGATCATGTTAAGGTCTTTGAGAAACACCCTTAATTTTCGTGAATAAAGTTCCGGAGTCGGAAGTTCATATTCATCTTCCATTTTTAGGTATGCGGGACTTTGAACAAGATTATCCTTTCAATCTTGTGCCCGGTATTTTTGTTGAATTACATTGACATGAGATTTTACATGTTTTACCATGAATTAGAAATATGGTTTTATATCTTATATTATTGTCCATGAGATATGAGAATATTTAATCCAATATGTGTATGATGTTGAGATGGAATTATGCCCAAAAAGTATTTGATTATGAGAGTATGATGATTTAATTTGTTAAGCCTTGATTTATACTATCATTCTACTATTTCCTTATTATGAATTTATAATTGATATTGGAAATTCTATATCCCTACTATGGGTTTCTGTCTCAAGTACCGTTAAATGAGAGTTGGATGGCAAATTGAAAAATGTTGATATTGAAGTTGCAATGAGTTTTGGTATTTTCCGAATGGTTTTAATGTGTTAAATTGTTGAAAATATTATGTATTAAGTCTTCATATCCTTGTCCAAATGTCGAGTCGGTTATGGTTCAATGCATTGATACCTTGTTGATGTTGAGAAAGATTAAAATGTTTTGAGCTAAAATGTATTGAGTTAGGAATCCACAAATTGATATGATTTGGTAAATGAGAAAGAGATTTGATTTGGTCTATATGATAGACCCTTGTGATATTGTGGTGGATTTCCTAACGCGTTCTGAGCTAGCCGGGGAGTAGTACTTAGCATCGAGAGGGAAATTTGGTATTTCCCCAAATCTATGCGCCACCATAGGGTTGTTTGATGATGATATTATTGGTCGGAGAGCCCAATTATGATTATTGCAGTTTTAAGGTCGTACTCCTTGGCAAAGAATATGACGCTCCCGCCAATGAGGGTTTCAAACGTTAGTATTCCACGTAGCTCATGTGGAATTGTCGTTTATAAGAAAATCCACTGTCCATAAGAGTCATGTTTATTGAAATACCGAGTCACTTTGAGTTTTGATGTGGTAAGTCAAGTTGCCTATGATGATCTACAATTATTTATGAGGTTTTTCTCCTACTTTTCCTATCTAAGATGTTATGAGTTGCATGATTCAATGTCACTCAAGCCAGGTGTCTCATTATGGTCCGTATGTACGTTTTTATGAAATTTATGATATTATTTATATGTTGGATGCGCCCCCACATACTCAGTATGTTTCTTGTAATGACCCACATATTTCTCTATAGGCTAAATTCTTACCATGATGTAGGTTCAGGTACTCAGCCACAGCCGCGATGCTGATATCCGAGTCCTGCATCTGCATTCCTTCAATGGTAAGTCCTCATGGTTCGAGGACCAAGTTTCTAGTTTTGGTGGTGTTGTTTTGTGATCCCTTTGGTCTTTTAAGTCAGTTGGGGGTTTGTCCCAATGGCTCATTGATTTTTCTGTATAGAGGCTATGTCAGACTAGTGTATTATTGGGTTGGTTTGTGTATAGACATTCCATATATGTATAGTCTAACGATATTCCGTGCCATGTGCGATGTGATATAATATGTACTTATATATATCCTTAGCGTAGCATGTATTTTGTTGTGTCGGAACCCAAGGGTTGTGTTTTGTCTTAAAAGGTTAGCTTGAGGCTACGTGTAGCCTTGGGCACTGTGTGGTGTCTTGGGATGATATTTCGGGGCGTTACACTTCTACAATACAAGCAACCATACAATCATATAATTCTGGGACAGCTGTCATGTAGGTGTGTAACACCCCAAGTCTGGTACCCGGAATGCCACATAGTGCTCATGACCTTGAAGGACCATAAACTAACCCATGACTAATGTTTGTACCTGTACACTGCATAATTGTAATGTCCCAAAGTTTTTCTTAGCTAAATTTTGTCCCTAAAATATCAAGCATTGGCTTCTAGAATAGTTTATACTTTTTTTCCCGGTGTAATCACTTATATTTCAACTTTTCATTACGTAGATGACTGCATAAGCTTTCCATCGATATAAGATCCATCCAAAATGAAAACTCGGTGAAGAATTTATGGTTATTTCATGTGCTAGTCGAAAAACATCATCATTCTTGTGTTTAGCGCACCGCGGAGAGGGTTTATTTAGCAATTGTCAAATTCCAGTAGGACATCGCGATAGTGGCACATCACGGAGGATCCCAATTTCCCATTCATCAATTTCCAGTGAACCACTACGATAGTGGCGCATCGCGGTGGCCTATAAAATCGGGTTTCAAGTTTAATTTTTCCATCTTCATTCAGAAGTTAACAAGGGTAATTTGGACTTTTCCCAAGCCTCTTAAAATGTCCAAACAGTAGATTAAGACCTCTACAAGCAGAATATATGACATTCTCAAGATTTTTCTTATAACAAAAACCCTAGTTCATATACTTATCCTCCATGAAACTCAAGATTCAACCGTGGGTTTTCAAAATTGACTGAATATTTGGAACCTCAAACCGTAGGCTTCAAGGTTCGTAATCAAGGTACGTGGGGTTTATCCTAAAAACTACTTGGGATTAAAACCATTAGAACATGAGTTTTAGATTTTTATGCACAAATTTCAAAGGGGTTTTGAAATCAATGTTCCAAATTTCGTACTACGAATGTTTAAATGTTACTATTATTTTGACCTTGTGCTCTTATCCCCTTAATTAATTTATATGTATACGTATATGTATGGAATTCGAGATTTAAGATCGTTGAGAGCATAAATTAGGAACTCCCTCTCGTGTATTGAATTAAAGATTATTGTTTGGTGATTTGAAAGATGTTTTTGCAATATTATAGTATTTTAGCATGATTTGAAATTATTAAGAGGGTGTTTCTTTAGATAAATGTGTTCTCGTGTTTAAGATAAAGAATTGCATGTGAATTTAGAAGTTTGACATAACCACCACGTACTATTGAAATGCTTGACAAAGATGAGTTCCTTGAATGTATTTACATAAGGTTTGAGAAATAGTTTCTTTGGATTCAATTATCGAAATGGTAGTCCCAAAACTTGTGTCTTGAAAATAGAGATTTCTGATAGACTAAGAATGGCTCAGAGATGTGACTTACAAGTCAATGGTATGACGATACCATATGTATTTATGTCATAACAGAGTATGTTTTCAGAGTATGTTTTAAGAGTATGTTTTGAGAGCATGTTTTCAGAGTATGTTTTTATAGACCACATGTTTTGATAGAGTTTTAGAAAGGGGCTTAAAGAGGGTTACGTGGTTACCTGAAGAAGGCACGAGTTCAAGCAACTCTTGGCCTAAAATCGTATTTACCGATATGGGTAGATTATTATTATACACTGGTGATGGCCATGTGGCGTATTAGATTCAGAGAGTCCGACCCTTGCAGCACACTTGGGTTGGGGGCTTCGCTTCCGAGTTAATAGCAGTTTCCATATAGCCTATGGAATTTTTCAGAGTTGTAGAGTATACCACCTAGCGTAGAAGTAACACAGATTTCTCAGAGTTGAGATGATTTTTACATAGTCTTTAAAATGCCTACGTTTATTCTTACTATATGATATATTTATGAACTGTTTTAAATTACTCTCATATATGTTGAAAAATAAATGATTATTTTAGATATGCTCTGCGTAGTAGAACATTGTATTGACCCCCTCCCCTTACCTCTCAAGTTATGAGACTCATTCTAGGGGTCCAGATAAGAACTATATAATTCAGATAGCTAATCCGATTATGCAGTGGTGAGCCTTCGGTATTCTAGAAGGCATGTCTTTTTAGATTATGTCACTTATTTCAGTTTTGGTCTACTTGGGGCCTTGTCCTAATTTCAGAAAGTTGTCAGATTTTTATGTAGTAGAGATATCGCAAACTGAGTCAGATGTTATGTAGATGTAGTTGATTTACAGTTTCCATATTGGTCCTGACCATCATACCTGGGCAGACTAGGGGTTCACGGCGTCTACTATGATGTCTTGGGTGATAGTGCATCGCTAGCTTAATTGTCTGTCGGACTGACCCGTCTCCCTTTGGTAGAATGTTGTCTCACTGCCTCCACCTCGATGGCTTGGGTGAAGGTCCATTGCTAACTCGACGATCCGTCGGCTCTCACCATCGCACCTGGGCAATTTTGATTGTTTTCTGTATTTCAGCCATAACTTTTTATACCAATGCCAAATTTTGATGAAATGGGTATCGATGAAAATCTTAAAAATTCCAAGGGTATAAAAGTGGATTCATCTTTCAAAGTAAGTCTCTAACATTCTTGGAACGATTTCAAGCTAGGTAGAATATGGGGTATTAAAGGGTGCAATGCAATACTCGGCTACAAATGATTTGCAACCATAGTCCTGGTCCAAGAGACTTCCTTTCCAGGGCATAGCCATTGTGCCAACGAATTCCTCAGTTTATAACTCTTTGATTTGAATAACCCATGTCTGTATGTTTGAGCCAAGAAAATCATTTATTTACCTAGCCCCAACTTTAATCGATCTACCTCGAATCTTGATAGTAACACTAAATGGGTCTAAAAAAGTTACTTCTCTAATATTGGCATAAAATTCGCGGACTTACTCATTTATGATGCATGGACCCGAGGCAAAACACTGACACCCTATGGCTTCAAGTTTATCATGAAATATCGGTAGTTTCTCTTGTACATTTTCCAAGTAAATTACTCTTTTCAAAAGTGGTTGCGTCATCTTTAGATCACTATATTAGCGAGTGTTGAACTCGAGTGCCATGAATCGGATGTGATAATATTTGTCCATGAGGTTATCCGAAAGCACCAGTTACACGTTATATCAATCAATGAAATTTTAGCATGCAAACTATACCATATTGCTCATTAATATTCATTGAAATGGGTTCTTGGTGGTGCTAGTTTAAAAATTGGAAGTGCAGGATTATTTGCATTGCAGGAAACTAGCCCTTGATACAGCGATCGTGAACCTTAACTGTGATCGTGTTACTGCGATCACACTCAGCTGACGGCGGTTGTAGTAGTTGAGGCTAGTTTCATGCCAGCTTCTCATGTTCAGATTTCTTTCAAATTTTTTTGGGTTATGAGCATGTTATACAGTCTTGATGTACAGGAAAAATTATTGTATAATGCTATCAAGTGTTTGAGCGTTCCCTTTAAAATTCAATTATGCTTATCGAAAGTACATCTGGGCGAACTATAAAATACTTGGTGTGCACATCTTGTTTGTCTGAAGTGGACACACATTATTCGGTCATCAAGATGTCCATTTATGTTCACACCTTATCTAAGCAGCTAACATCACACCACACCATATATGATTACATAGAATTTATAACAATCAAACTTTAGGCCCTACCTTAATCATGCATTCTAGGGTCTATTATCAAAGATAAGAATATGGATTCATGAAACTTACCAAAGTTGTGATGCGAAAGGGCTGTAAGGATGCAATTTGAGAATTCACAAACTTGGCCGACAAGTAGCCCAAATTAGAGAGTATAATTTTTAAAGGGAGTGTGAGGGGAAATGTCAGTTTAAATACTGAAGTGGTTGGAACCGTAGTTAGGTGACCTCAATCTCATACACCCCTGTCACCGTGATCAGACTTTGGGAACACGATCATGGTAATTGAGAGCATTTTTGCCCCCTGTTTTCCACTGTCCAGCTATTTACTCAATTTTCATAATATTTTCCAGTTAGATTTTCATTGTAGAATTACACACTTTACCCTTTGTAAGCTCATCCAATGGACTGCATTGTGCCATAAATGCATGGGTTATTCATATACAAATTATAGCATCTAACCTACAAAATCATAACAAAAAGGATACGAGCCACTCTCATGGAATTTTTTGGTTGCCTCTCACCTAGCACCTTAGTTATCATCGTGGAATGCAGTCTTTATTCCTTTATTTTTAAGATAGGTCATCAAACCCTTCATCATTCATCTTTTTATTTCAACGTCTACCACAGATACTACTTGATGTTCCGCAGTTTGATTTTTTTACTTGAAAATTTTGACAGAGATTTCATCCTCTTCCACCCTAAACTTTATCTCACCCATCTCTAGATCAATAATAACTATCAAAGAGTTCAAGAAAGTACGTCCAATGATGATAGGAACCTCTTTGTCAATTTCACTATCTAATACCACAAAGTCCACTAGGAGTATAAACTTCTCAACTTTTATAAGACATCAAACAAAATTCCCACCTGCCTTTTGATGGAATGGTCCACCATTAGATATATCATAGAGGTCGGTTTAGGGGTATCCAATCCGATCTTCTTGTATATGACAAAAGGAATAAAGTTTATGCTTACACCAAGGTCACACAGAGCTCTTGCAAATTTATACGTCCCAATTATGGAGGGGATGGCCAATACTCTGGGGTCATTTTTCTCTTCCGAAACCTTGCTATCTATGATAGCAATACACCTATGGGTCACCTCAATGGTTTCACCTTCAATAAGCTTCTTTTTAGTCATTAACTATTTCATCAAGGTAGCGTATCCCAGGATCTCTTAGATTACCTCAAGCAATGGGATATTTATTGATATTTTGCTAAGTTTTACCATGAATTTCCTCAATATTGAACCTTTCTCTCTTTTATGCAATCATTAAGGGAATGGGGGAGGAACTTGGATGGTTTGCTCTGCATCACCTTCTGTCATTCTAACTTCTGCCACTTCTTCATCACTTTCCTCATTCTTTTTCTCATCATTTGCTTAGTTTCTTTGGGGCATTGCTTTAGTTTCTTTATTCTTGATTAACTTCTTACTCACATCTCCTCTAAAGAGCTAATCAAGTACCTTTCCACTCTTTGTGACAATTCTTAGAACTTGGGCATTATTTTTTGGATTAGCAATAGTGTCCCTAGGGAGTTCACCTGATGGCCTAACATTTAGGTGCATGGAGATTTTCCCGACTTGGGTTTATAATTGCCTACTAGAAGCGGAGTGAGACATCATAGTTTGAGAATGTTGAGAAAAATCACCTTTCTACTTATGGACCATTTTTTCCATTCCTTCTACTTTATTCAAGATCCTTGTAAATACCTCCTCAGTCTTGAATTTTTAAGGGTCAATGATATTTGGCTCTTTGTCTTTGTCCTGATTATGAGGAGGAACATAATAGTCAAGTCATGTTCCCGATCTCTCCAATCTCTAACCCTCTCATAGTCTATCCAACCTTTATTTCCACATGGTCCAGCTGAGGATAATTTCTGGCACTTTATCTTTAGGTACAAAATTTCTGTATCTTTAGCAGCTAAATATACCCTTATCTCCTCTATTTCATTGCTCAAGTTTTCACAAAATGCAATAGCTCTGACACTTGGGACACAGTCCCCAGTTTTCCTTATTCACACTTATTTTCAATCAATGTTGTCAAACTAATCATTTCTTTAACTATTCTAGGAGACCCTTTGCCCCCCATAATTCAAAAGTTATTAGATGCCTTATTCAGGAAATACCCATAAAGCATACCATGTTTTTTTTCATTGTCCTAGATGACCATATACATGTGCTCTCTCAGTAGATCAGGTAAACTTATAACCTAAAATGTACTGAGATATTCTATTATAAATAAATCAATAGCAGAATCTATCATCTTTTTTTACCTTGACAGAATGCCCTTGTTCATAAATTCAAACACCAAGTGAAACTCTCTTATGAGAAACTTCTTCCTTACAACAACTATTGATGTCCCTCCAACTTTTGAGGCATCAATCATATACTCAGCTGAGGCCTATTTCTTTAAAATAGTCCTTACACCAAAAATAAGCACTTCTAGGATCTCTCCCACTGCCTCATCATAAAATTTTATCTACTTTCTTTGCACTTGGGCATTCAGACTTAGCCCATCATTTGATAAATCCATAGTATAATAAATTTCTCTCACTTCTCTTTCAAATACAATGGGAGCTGGTTACTCTAGGAGGTGTAACCATTCTTGGTATCCTACATACTCAACAAACTCTACCGTACTAGCTTTTTCATAAATACTGCAATAAAAAACTCTACCAGATAGTACATTCTAGGTTTTCAAGACCTCTTTTTTTTCGACTATAGACACATACTTCTTTCTGTCCTCTTTCTTTCTTCTTTTGGAATCACCATTTGGTTATTCTTCATCATTTTTTCTTTTCATAGAAGTAGGCCCCTCAGAGACTTTCTTCTTCTTTATAATATTGTGTTTTTGTTTCATACCAGTGGTACTTCTTGACTTCACAATAGAGGACCTGGTCCTTTCTTCTCCCTCGACTTCAATTCGGAATTTTTCTATTGCTGCTAGAACATCAAAATTAGTATCTTCGCCTTCTCTAATGTCTACAACCTTTGTATTTTCACTTCTACAACACTAGTTTTCTTCAATGTCCTTCTAATAGTAGTATATGATTTGCTAGACTTCAAAGTATCCCCCATAAACTTCTTCATAGAACTTCTACTTGAGTATGTTCTAGTAACCTTCAAATTAGTTTCAATCACCTCCTCTTTTCCTTCACTACCTCTCTACTTTTGAACTAACCACCTTAGAGGTAATTCCCCATCATCAAATTTATTTTTTGTTATTTAGAGGGTGCACTAACTCTCTGACTTTGGGGACACCCGCCTTTCTACCTTCTATTTGCTTTTCTACACCAAATTAGATTTCCATAGGATCATTGTAGAGAAAAAATAAATTCTCATCTACCCAATTCTCATTGCTGGAAAGGTCAAACATTTTTACTAGAATTTCTTCATTAAATAGTTAAGAAAAAATGGGGTTTGAGTGTGAGGAGTAGGGGAACTAGGAACGTTAAGTGTTTAAAAGGCTTCAGGTCTTTTTGGTTCTTCCAAGGAAGGAAAAACTTCAGGTTGAGAAGCTACAGGATCAACTGGTGAACCAAAGCCCTATTTTAAGTCCATCACCATGGCTGATTGAGTGGGGGTTTTCAAGGTTGCTGAAGTTTTTATAGGAATAGATATATCTAGAGTATCAGTAGTTTCTAGAGAGGACGCAGTAGGTGTCATGGATGTAGATTTTTGTTAAAGGTTTGAGGATAGGTTATCTATATTTTTGGTTATTAAAGAATTAGAATGTTCAATTTTGGGATCTTCAAAATGAATTTTTGGGGATTGACTAATTTCTAGGTCTTTAGTGGGGCTCAAGTGAGTGGTAATTTCATCCATTAGAAGCTTTTATGAAAGGGATAAATATAAAAGTTTGTTTTTGAGAGGATGAATAATTGGTGAAGATGATAATTAAATTGGAAGATAATGGAATAGAATGAGTTTGATTTTGTAATTATGGGAAGTGACCGTTGTCATTGAGAGGCCTTTTGAAAGAAACAAATTGTCAGGTCCTAA
The DNA here is from genome assembly GCF_002878395.1 of Capsicum annuum. Classification (NCBI taxonomy): domain Eukaryota; kingdom Viridiplantae; phylum Streptophyta; class Magnoliopsida; order Solanales; family Solanaceae; genus Capsicum; species Capsicum annuum. The sequence goes on from NC_061117.1 coordinate 113,280,105, forward strand.
TGAGCTTAACCCTTCACCTTACTAAAGATTCAAAAACTTTTACTCATATAAAGAAAGACACATGGCTGTTTTAGATAGAATTTAATGATTTTTAAGGCACACTACATTGGTACTAACCTAAGAGATGGGACTAGTCCCTCTCTTTCTTAAGTGAATCCTCAAATTTCTTTTTGTCTGAACTATTCTCTTCTAATGTTATTTCTGTATGTGTATACCTGAAAAGGTATAGTACTGAGTTTGATCACCAAGTACATACTTAAGTATACATGTATCTTGATCATGGCTAATTTTATTGAGAGTCATTGATTCATCTAAGTAGGTAAGGTTATTTTGATCAACCCCAGCCTTAACCTATTCTTCACAAATTGTTCCTTGTGAAGAGCATTAGTAAAGATGTCTACTATTTGCTCATCAGTCTTGAAAAATATCATGAAAATAACTCCATTCTCAATATTGTCTCTCAAAAACTGATGACTTACACCTATATGTTTTGTCCTCTTAATGTTGCACTATATTTTTTGCAATGTTAAGACCACATGTATTTTCACGGATCATAGGGATAGTCTTAGAGAAAATCCAAAAACTCATCAGTTGTTGCTTGATCAATACTTATCCTGCTTGTTTCTGTAGACCTATTTGGTCCTAATAATTATACTGTCAATAATCATGGGGATTGGGTGATGGATTTTACTTCTTTCAAACTACTGAAGCTCTTCCTGTATTGCATTAATCTATTCAACATCTTTAAGACCTCGTTTCACATTTTTAGGCTCAATTTGGGTCAAGAATGCTGAGAATTCCATGAAATTTCTATCTTGAGCTATTGTTTTGACTCCAGATTAAAAAGGTGAAGTAAGATTCTCAAGTGGGTACAAAGATTTGTGCCTCTAATTTTGACTATCTAAGATAAGTTCCACTAGAACTAGGTCCCTAATGATTTTTATTGGACCCTTTATGAGGTTCTTCAACTAAAAAACCTATTTTTCACATAATAGGCAATACTAAAAGTTGTATCCCAAAAGCTTTTTGGATGCCCATTGTCAATCAATATGGTCCTAGTAATCTCTATGAGGGTTCTGTTCTTTCTTTCAACAACTCTATTTTGCTAGGGAGTCCTAGGAGTATAGAAGTTATAACTGATTCAAAATTCAGCACAAAGTCTTGCCATATGGGAGTTCACAAATTCATTTCCATGATCAGAACTTAATTCAACAATCTTACAATATAGCTTAATTTGAATTTGCTTGGTAAAAAGTTACAGAACCTCATAGTTTCATCCTTGGTTCTCAAGAACATTATCTAGGAGAATGTAGAGTAGTCATCCATAATAATAAATTCATACATCTTACCTCTTCTACTTTAGACTTTATGTGGCAACTCAAGAGGTCAAGAAGTACTCTCCTTCTTTTTCACCTAACAGGGACACATGAGGTTTTTACCCTTAACACAAGGATCTCAAACATTATTTTATGGAAAGTTTAACTTTGACATGCCCAGACCAGGTCCTTTGAAATCAATTTGTTCATCAAAGAAGAACTTACATGTCCCAACCTTCCATGCCATAGATCAACATCTTCACTTTGAACAGTTAAGCAAGTTAATTCTCCATTATCTACACACACTAAATTAGCCACATGTATATTTTTGAATCTTTTGGCTTTGAGAATAACTCTCCCAGACTACAAGCTTGACACAGTACATCCATAAGATAAGAAGTTCACCTCATTACGTTTATCATAGTTTTGAGAAACACTTAGAAGACTTTACTTGAGCTTATTCACGTAGTACACATCTTCTATTACTTGATTAGGTAATTTTTAAATCTTTCTAACAACATGGATATAGACTTTTTTACCATTTTCAAAAGAGACATCTCCACCTTGAAATTTCTTAAGAGAAAGAAAATAGCCAGTCTTCCTAGTCATATGAATTGAGCATCCACTTTCCTTAAGCCAGTTCTGACGGTATTCACTTTCTCCTACCTATAATAAAAGTTATTTGTTATATTTGGGAACCCACTTGAGTTTGAGTTCCCATTTGGAAGATAAAGTTATGATCAAATCTTTCTTAGCCCATCTAGCTAGAGAGTTCATCTTCATATTATCCAAGGTCATGGAACTTTTAGGGTAATAATTCTCCTGCTAGATGTAACTAGCATTGCTCATTGTATCTCCAAGCCAACATTGACAGTTTTCCTTCACGTGCCAATCTATTCCACAATGAGTGCATAGAGGTTTGTGGACCTTGTCTCTAACACCACAAAAAAAGTTCCCTTAATAACTATGTTATTGGGCTTTATACTGATTACAAGGTCCTTTACATTTATTGATACCCTAACCTATTATATTAGAAAGTATTTATGAGGATATGGTCCATTTTAGTAATTTTTTAAGTTCTTCTCTTATACAGACTAAGTCCATTTAAATTTCCTTATTAGTATTGAGATAAGTCATTAGATGCTTTTGAGACTCCCTCAATTTTTCCACAAGATCCATTTTAAGACTAGAGGCGTCTTTTTTCCCTTTACCATTAGAATCATCCACTTTCTTTAGTTGATTCATTAAACTCAAATTTTCAAATTTCCGCTATTTAAACTATTTTACTATTTAAAATAACTGGAGAGCTAAGATAATTAATTGAAGCTCTTGATTTTCCACTTTATCTTCTAACACATTTTTATAAACAATCAGTTCATATACAGAATCAATCAACCTATTTGCAAGATTCTTTATCTTCTTAGTAAATAATTATCAAAATTTTCCTTCATGTTAAAAAGGCTTACCTGATTTTCTCCTTTATCTTTAGTGTTTTAGTAAGAGCAAACAAGGAGTCACATGTGAATCATAATCCTATAATTCCATCAAATAAACAACTTCAAGGTTTTCATTCTTCTTAAATTCACTAGAGGAGTCTCGCCAGACTACTAAAGTCCGTTTAACTGAAAAATTAGTTGTAACCTTTTCTCTTGACTTTTCAAGGTGCTGGTACTTTTTCTTTCCTTTTTCAACTCTACACTTTAGATATTCTTTCGAAAACTTCAATTAAATGACCAGATTGTCCACAATTTTAGTAAATTTTAACTATACCTCACTTCTTGCAGCTACATCCTTTTCTATTAAACTAACCACTTTTCTTCATTGATCTAACAATCCTTTTTGCAAAATTGGCAACATCAGTGTCTACCTCATTTGAATCAAACTTTGAAACCTTTAATGCAAAAAATTTTTCTTTTTTTGCTTCATTATTTACTTGCTCTTGTTGCTTCTTGCATTTATTAGTCTTCAGATTACCAATGAGTTAATCCATTGTAAGTGATTTTAGGTTTCTTGCCTCAGTGCTAGAATCTACTTTAATTTCCTAGTATTTAGCAAGAACTCGCATAATTTTTTTCACTTTTTTATACAATGAAAAAACCTCTTCTAAGCAGTGCAACTCATTAGTGATTGAAGTGAATCAGGTATGCATCTATTTAATAGTTTATCCTTTTTTCATGGTGAAGATTTCATACTGAGTAGTCAGCATATAAACATTTGAATTTTTTTCCCAGTGGTTCCTTCATGAGAAGTCCTCAAGAAAACCTAGATATCCTTAGCATTTTCCCAACAAAAATCCAATTATATTCATCAAGTCCTATGCCACAAACATATAATTTATTGTCCTTGTAATTCTTCCCAACTTTCTTTCCATCATCATCATATACTCTCTTTGGGTTTTGATAGCCATTCTTTTTTGTATCATTCCTTGATCTCCTTAATAGATATATGAGGACTATCAAGTATAACATCCATCAGCTCACTGCTGTCAGACATAGTGAAGCCATACAACCTGGTTTTCTACTACCTATGAAACTTTTCATTAAAGAGAGGTGGTATAATAGATAGATAGCCATTTCCCTTATTCAAAATTAGGTAGAGCATCCATGATCAATAAATCATTCTAGGTGTGACCCTATTAGAGTATCATTATTCAAATACTAGTTAATAAATCATGGGAGGTGCACCACCTTATAATAGTCTAGGTCCCATTAGAGTCAGACACAGGCAATATAAAAGTAAAGTAGTAAGGAAATAACACTTTGTAAGAAATTAAAGGATAGATTTATTTAGTGTGGAAACCTCCTTTCTCAGGGGAGAAAAAACCACAGCTTGACCTCACAAGTACTCTAGAATACATTATAATCAAACTCATGATACAGACTCCATTGGAACTTAACTCTAAGCTCCACTAATTTATAATAACTCTATTACAAATTCTCCTTAACAACTCTGTCATGATATTTTCTAAGTATAAGTTAGCTCTAACCAATATCAACTCAAGTAACTCTACCTAATCACTTTACCAGCACAATAAAAGTATTACTTTTATAGGATATGTAATTGAATTAAAAATAAAGACTTTACCCAAGAACAATTACTCTCTCAGCACACAGACACTTGGAACTTAAGCAATAATGAGTTTGCCATTTTCTTCTTGAATAATCATATTGCAAAAACCATTGAATTGAGAAGCAGTCTTTTATATTTTAAGTAGTATAATGATTACGGTAGTTTTTTATTTGGGCTAGGTATCCTGTCTAGTACATAACTCACATGCATAGTTTTTTACATTACCAGATAAAACTGCACAAAGATGAGACAACTGTATGTTTTCATGAAGACCAAAGGACCTAGTCACTTATTGTCAACTGGTCATCTTCCAAACCAGATATAATAACTTTTATTTCATATGTTTACAAATTGTTTAGTTGTAGTGAGTAGATGTTTTGCTGAGGTTTCTACTCATATTCAGGTTATGAAGCAAATTATAAGTCCTAATTGGGCAGCGATAAGAAACCACAATATCAGGGTAATTTCTGTGGGATCCATAGTGTCTTATAATATAGAAATAGTACTTCATAGGTTAGGTACCCTCTGTGTCAGCCGTATCAGCATTAGGGTCAGTATTGTAGGCTTATTTAGAATGCACTTTAGATTACTAATGAAGGTAAGTCTACTTACAAAAATCATCTTGGTTAGTGTAGTGGTCAGTATTTGAGGGGTTTGTCTTTTGGTTATTCTAGACATGGTGGTTTTTCTGCATTAGCCAAATCTTTTAGTTTTTATTGAATGCTTGAGGTATGTTATGATTGTGGGGTATTTTCTATTTTTGGACCGAATGCCTCATACGTAGAACAATAGTTTCTTCAGCTCAAATTTTTACTTTGATTAGGGCAGTGCATACTCCAATTAAAGGTAGTGTACATTGACATAGGGATGGTCTCATGGTACTCATAGAGGTTCTCAAGTAGGTATGATAGAAGATTGTTCAGTAGCCTAGCCAGGTGGTAGGCATGGTCATTTATATGGCACATCTACTAGAACTGAGGCTGAATCTTTTGATGCATTTATTATATGTAGAGTATGGCTGTACAGTAAGTCATCTCTTTTTATTTTATCCTCAATATACTTATTCTTATGTGTAAACTTATTAAGCCCCAAAGTTAGATTTATCTTGGTATTGATTATCTATGGGTATTCATTACCTGTTCCATTATATGTACCTACTCCCATGGGTGATTCTTTAGTAGTTGATTTAGTTTATAGATAATGTCTTGTAAATGTTTGAGAGTTTTGTACTAAGGTTAATCTTATTATGTTAGATATGGTGGATTTTGATGTGAGTTTGAGTATGCAATAGTTATCACACTATCATGCGATCTTGCATTATTTAGACAAGACCATTACAATAACCATGCCTGACATACCCTCAATGCTGTGGAAGGGAGCTATTATCCTTGAGCTGATGTGGATTATTTCTTATATATGGGCTAAGATAATTATTTTAAGTGGTTGTGAGTCTTATCTATCTGATATTTCTGATGTTAGTATGTAGAGGTTGTTTTTAGACTCTATTCCTATAGTTCATGAGTTTCCTCATGTTTTTCTTATCGATCTATCTGGTCTTCTTGATATGCTTCATATTGAGTTTGTTATTAATATTGTGTTAGACATCTAACCTAGTTCTATGGATCCTTATGATATGGATTTTATCAAGCATAAGGAGCTCAGTTCTAATCTTCAAGATCATCTTATTAAGGGTTTTATTAGACCAAGAGAGTCTCCTTGGGGAGCTCTTATCTTGTTCGCTAATAAGAAAGATTGATGCATGTGTGTGTATTAATTATACGTAGCTTAATGAGGTGATGATGAAGAACCGGTATCCTATGTATTGCGCCGATGATTTGCTTGACTAGCTTAAGCGTGTTCATATCTTTTTTAAGATTAACATAAGTTTTGATCACCTTCTATTGAGGACTCGGGGTTAGGATATCACAAAGACAACCTTTAGGACCCGATATAGTGATCATGAATTCCTAGTAATTTTTTTTTGGATTGACTAATGGCCCAACCATATTAATGGATTTGATGAACCCCATGTTCAAACTTTTTTTGATTCCTTTATGATTGTGCTCATCGATGATATCATTGTATGTTCGAGGAGTAGGGAGGAGCATATGCATTATTTAAGGATTGTGCTCCAGACTTTGATAGATCATAGGCTTTTTGTGAAACTCTTTAAGTGTGTGTTTTGGCTTGTGTTAGTGAAATTCCTTGGGCATGGGGTGTCTAAGGAGAGGATTATGATAGACCCAACCAAGATTGTGGCTATTTGTGATTGGTCGAGGACCATATCTATGTCTAAGGTTTGTAGCTTCATTGGTTTGCTTGGTTACTACATATGGTTCATTGAGAGTTTTTCTACTATTATAGCACTGATGACTAGATTGACACGAAAGAAGGTTCTTTTTTTATGGTCTAAAGAGTGTTCCTTGAGCATTTGAATGCTCAAGGGATTTCTTACTTTAGCTCTTATCTTTTCTCTTTATATTGAGGGTGAGGGATTCACCTTATATTGTAATGCTTTTGATATTTGTTTATGTTTTGTGTTGATGCAGTAGGGTCGAGTTCTTGCTGATATGTCAAGGCACTTGAAGGTGCATAAGAGCAACTACCCCTCTCATGACTTAAGTTGGTGATAATAGTTTTTATATTCAAGGTTTAGAGAAATTATCTTTATGGCATACATTGTGAGATTTTCACGAATCATCGTAGTCTTCAACATCTTATGACTCAAAAAGAGCTTAATTCAAGATATCATAGATGAGTAGTGGTTCTTAACGATGATGACATCTCTATTTTATATCATTTCAGTAAGGAAAATTTGGTAATGAATGCTTGGGTTGCAAGGTAGTAGGTATAGAAATTTTGACTTCTATTTCAGTTTTTCAGAGGCCGTAAGCATGGGACATCCAATCCTTAGCTACCATGATAGTGCAACTTGACATTTCAGACCCTAGGAGGATTATTATGGTGTTGAGTTAATATTTTCCTATTTGAGCAGATTATAAGTCATTAGCTTGAGGATATGGGAATTTCTATAATCCGTAATAAGGTTTTGAGTGGTGAGTCCAATAGGGATACAATAGATTTTAAGGGTATAATTAGATTTAACTTCCACATATGCATTCGTCGGGTTGATAATTTGATTTAGTTTACTATGCACGAGGCTCACAGCGCTATATATTCTATTCACCGGGGTACAACTAAGATTTATAGAAATTTGATGCATCATTATTGGTGGAGTGGTATAAGGAGAGATATGTCAAACTTCGTAGCTCATAGTTTTTCCAAGTATCTAATTTATTTATCAAAGGCCTTTACCCCATCCTCATCATACCCTTTAGACACTACTCCATTGACCGTTTTTGTATTTTTTCCCACCAGATGCTTTGTAATTAGGTCCAACTATGTCATCATTTTTGCTATTTTCCTACCTATCTTTTTCAGTCTTTTTTTTCTCCTTATTAACAATCAAGGCGGTAGTAGAACCTAGGGCAATCTCGGTATCCTGAGTATGCCACCCTTATTTTCATTTGTGATTTGTTAAAGCAAAGTTGATAGCACACTATATGACAAGCTAACAAGTGATCCACCGACCACGTAGTCCACCACAATCTTTTTTAGTTTGTCCAATGCCTTAGAATATGTATAAGGGAATTTTATCTGGTACTTTATGAATAGGACATTGCACTAGCTTTTCATTAAATCACTCAAAAACTTCTTGTAGAGGCTCTTCATTGATTTCATAAAAATTTATGATTTTATCATGCAATTGTAACATCTTTGATGGTAGAAAATAATGATCTAAGAAAGCATTAGGAAGCTCATCCCATGATGTGATGGACCCAGCGGGAAGGACCTCAACCACAACACCACCTCACTCATTGACAGAATGTAAAGAGGCGCAATCATATGAACTCTTATGAGATGTGAGCAATATAAAAAGTAGTATACACCTCAACAAAATACTTCTAAAGAAGATTTAGGTCTTAATGAGCTTGAGCCCCAAAGAAACCCTTCATTTGTAGACTGCATAACATCATACTCGTGATGTGGTTTGCCCCATTCCTTTCATTCAGTAGGATGCAAATATCACTAGCATGCCCTATATCATAGAGGTTGTCCTGATCATCAAGGGGACCATTAAAGGTCCTAGCATTTCTTCTATGATCACCTATCGTGTCTTAGACACTATTAAACTCACTTATACATCAAAAAAATGAACAAACAACATAAATAAACACTATGAGTGAACCCAAAGTTACTATATATAACACACAAGAGAAAATAACATTTCACTGCCATCAATGACACAATTTTTTATATTGTTCAACTTACATCATTATTTTTGGGCAAGGCGGTCGTTGTTAATATAATAACCCAACTTGAGTTGGGGTCAAATCCTCGAGGTGTGTGACAAGTTTTTGAATCCTATGTATGTAGAAATTTAATAAGTACTGACCTGCAATGTAAACTTAAATAAGGACATAAATTAAATTATGGGGTATGATTTGAAATGTGTTTGAACAAAGTTATTTATGCAACTAAATAAGTGCGACAATTTTTTATTACGATCTAATAAATATATAGGTATGCTAGGTTAGAGATTATCGTGTTAGTCTTTAAACAAAACACATAAATTTCACCCATGGATTCTTTTGAATACCTCATGGGTGTGTCCAAAAAATCAACCCAAAACCTCAATTTGGCATCCCTATTTTTGGAATGATGCAAAAGATATAGAGATCCCACATACCATTCTTATTTCTAATACAATGTTATGGAGTAATACACAATCTAATTTATTGTTCATTAATACTCATCACCTATATCCCCCTTTAAAGAATGATGTGGGATCTAGGAAAATTAGGGTTTTCACCCATATCATCCAATTCAACACTCAAATATTTATGAAACCCTACATGATTAAATAATAATTGGAACTAACAATCATTACCCACAAATATTAGAACCCTAGTAGATCCCTAGTTAAACATAACCCCAGGAATACAATTTCACTACTCATGAAAATTAAGAAATAATACAACCAAATTGGCATTTAATGCCTCCATTGACACAAATCATGAATAATATCAAATCCAATTCCCTATTAAAATTAAAATTCTCTTGGAATGTCAATAATAATCATTTATTCTCAATTTACAAGTGTTTCACACCCTACAAAACTTTAATACTAGATGAAAGGTGCCTACTACACGTAAGGGTTTTATCTTTTTAAGAATTAGAATTAGCTATTTGAATTAACCAATGTTCCCATAAAAGATTTTTGTGCCATTATGATCGCCATTAGATAGCTCAATTGCAACACCCAAGATCACAGTAAGTTTATCATGATCGCCAAGATTTGATCAAGTATTGACTCATCGCGATAGCGACCCTCAAACTTTGATTGCAGTAACTGAATATTGATCTCTGCTCTGGATTTTCAATCTTTTGTGCTAACTTTGCCCTTTTTATTCTATTTTCAGCTCGCTTCACTTGGTTTTTTCCAATTACTTGAAAAACCTACAAACCATAGGAATTAGTGCATTCAAATGGCAAATTCATCTCATTTACTATATTTAACCATAGTGTCCACAAATTTTGATATCAATGAGTGATAAACTTGCTACTCATCACAGATTACCAAGAATATCATTAGTGGTTTGCCTAACAATTCTTATGGTTCCAATGGTATTTGGGTCATTTTGGATCGATTGACCAAATCAACACATTCCATTCTTATTAAATTTATCTTTAGTACTGAGAGGTTAGCCTAATATATATCTGACAGATAGTCTATTTGTATAGTGTGCCTATATCTATCATTTCTGGCAGAGCTCAGCTTTCACTTTTATTTATTAAGGATCTTTACAGGAGGAGTTGGGTACTTAGTTTGATCTAATTACAACCTTCCACCCTCAAACCGATGTGCAGTCAAAATATACTACTAGGTTTTGAGGATATTCACTGAGCATGTATTATTGATTTATGAGTTTAGTGGGAGTAGCTTGTAGCCCTGGTAGAGTTTCCATATAATAATAATTACCATTCGAGTACTGAGTTGACACATATTAAGGCTTTGAATGGTAGGTGATGTCATTTTCTGATTTGGTTGTTTGAGACATTCGTGGTTAGAGACCGTGGTACTGGATTTCTTCTGGGGATCTTAGGTAGAGTCAGGGTGATTAATGATAGGTTAAGGGTAGCTAAGAGTAGAAAGAAGGCTTATATAGATCGTAGACTTTATAAGTTGAGATTTGGAGTTGTATTCTAGTTATTTCTCTGTGTATAGTCTATGAATGGTGTAATGATTTTTCAGAGGAAAGAAAAGATCATCCCTAGATATATTATACCTCTTCAGAACCTTTGCATAGTTAGTGAGGTGACTTACTAGTTAGCCTTACCCTAAGATTCTACTACTGTTCATCTAATTTTCCATGATATTATGTTGTGGTGGTAAATTTCCAATGATTCTCATGTGATTTGGTGGGAGTCCATTTAATTAGATGAACTATTAACCTTGGTAGAGGAGCTTGTTATCATTTTAAGTTTTCAATTTGTGCACCTTTTAAGTGCCCTTTTGGTTTTCTTAAGCGGAGGACCAGTAAAGTACACAACTGACAGATTATGTAGTCAGGCTAGCCTAGCAAGGGTTCACTTAAATGACACCTCTACCACTTAACTGGTGGACACTTTGTATCATGGGTGCCACTTAAATGGCATGTTTAAAGATGGCCAAAGTCATTTAAGTGACACTAGTTCGCCTAAGTGGTGTCTACTTAAGTAGCCTAATGTCTGCTAAAGCGACACACGAGCACCTGGTACCATATAAATACGCTACTCGGCTCAATTTCTCTAATTTTGCACACATTTCCATCAATGTAGAATTCTAAAATCTTCAAAAACTTGGAGTATCATACGTGGGTGATTTTGGAGCATTTATGAAGTTAAATTACCTATTTCTTCTCTGAATTCTTGGTAAGCTTTTGTCAGTTTCATGATTAAATCCTTTATCTTATTCTAGAATCCCTAAATTTTGGTGGGTTGATTGTAGCACCATTAGAGCTTTCAAATTACACACTTTAAAGGTAAATATCCCCTAAGGATAGAGGGACATGTTGTTGGATTTGAAAGTTGATTTTAAAAAATGAGCGACATATGGAGGTTTTTACCTAATTTGGACTAGAAACAGAAAATGTAATATAGGTATCGTTGTTCTCATTTTGATAATTAGATTGTGATATTTATAGAATGGCACCTTGCGTAAGCTTCTTGAAAAGGTAAATCATCAGTTTAGAAGATTCTTTGGGGTTTTATTTTACATCTTGGTAGACTAGGTTTAACTTCATAGATATTGAGCTATTTGTAGTATGTTTATGATATTATGCTAAATATGGGATGTCATTTAGGTATTGAACGTATGATTGTCAATATTAGGATTATTTGGATTGTTCAGGCTATCTTGGAACCATAATTTAGGTATAATTCACTTTGTCTCTCATGATTTAGGAAAGAATTTCTATATTTGCACTAATTGTGGCTTATGTGACATCTAGAAGTGAATTTAGATTCCTTAACCTAGTCCGTAATAGAATTTTCCTTTGAATGATTTGAGATATTAAAAGTGCTTTATCCTACATTAGGCCAAGATTTTTGTTAGCCCTTGGAAACCACTAAATGCATGTTATACCCATAAAAATGCTTACTTTGATGAGTTTAGAAAGATGATATTAATGTCGATTTAGTATTTAGGAGTTGGTGCTAATTCTAAGCAAAACCTGGTAGTTTATTTAAATGGAGTTCTAATTCAAGTCCGACAAGATGTTATTGAGTTTCGGTTTGAGTATGGCATTGAGTATTAATTTATTTTATGAAATGGTATGAATGGATATATGTTTATAACATTATATTTTGTAAATTTATGGATCTTTGGTTATTTACTTTCTTTTGATTGCACTATCTAGGCTTATATGGCCTATGTTGGGTTATTTAATTTACCTTACTTAATGGCTTATGGGAGCCCATCTTGTACTGTTAAGTATACTGTCTTTCATATTATGTTTGCTCTTGTTATTTACTTATAGTATTAAAGCTTACTTCCAGATTTTCCCTTTTACCTAAACCTAGCTTACTTATCTCTCATTCTTATCGTACATATATCATTATTAACCTTAGTCAACTAATGATACCTACTAAGTACCCATGGTTTTGGTACTCATACTATAATTTTGTACCTTTTTGGGGAAAATCTAACTACTAGTATCTGCCACTAAGATGATGATCATGCAGAGTTGAATTTAGAGTTTAGGTGAGCTATCAGAGTTGGAGCTGCCCTTTTTTTCTTCTATTATCTATGTCTAGTCTTTAATTTTGTGAGACATATTGAATTTGACTATTTTAGTACTTATATTCCTTTTGTAGTAGCTCTATTACCAACACTACAAGGTCATGTAATGGTTATGGATGTTTTATGTATATTGTTATCACTGTCTTATTGTTATTATAAGTTTTTAATTGTTGATTTCTAGCTTTTAGGAAATATTTTCCACTAAATTACCCCATTGCATATAGCTTTGGGCTAGGGTTTGGCTTACATACTAGTGGGATAAAGTAGGTTACATCATGACTTGTAAATTAGGTCATGAAAAAGTGTTCTCAGAGCCTAAGTTCACTAATATTATTGGTACAAGAGCAAGTGTCTAGTAGAGTCATGAAAATCAGAATAATGACGTACATTTCTTATCTTCAAAAAACTATAGTACATTATTAAGAGTTCTTCACTTCTTTCTCTTATTTCATGCTAAGTGTTCAAGTTGGTTTTTAAGGAATTTCTTTGATTTCACTCTTTTGTTATATGGCTAAGATACGTGCTATTGCTATATGAAATGAGGAACTTAATACCGATCCTAGGGATCTTGTCATTATTTTTTGAAGGCCTATACATTTTGGAAAGCCTGAAAATATATCCCCAGATAGGGGCTAGGATATGGGGCCTTCATCTAATCCGATTCTTACTCCCGAGCCATACGGTCTTCTGCCCCAACCAATAGTGGCTTGGGACCATTCTAGGATCCACTATGGTTTATTTCTTCTTTAGTAATTAGGGATGTATTGGTTTAGCTTTTGTGATTTATTGGTGGTGCATAATCTAATAGTGCACAATATATGGATCAAAATAGTATTGAGGTGGGGGTGTAGCCTATATCTATGGCTCCTAGAGTTGATATCCTTCCTACTCTGGTATTTTCTCAGCCGTCTATGCCTGTTGAGGGGCATATCTTGGGTAGGTACTTGACATTTTCTCCATTAAAGATTTTTAGTGCATTTGGCAAAGATGTTTATGATTTTTTCATTGCTGGTAAGAATATGCTATGTAATTATTCCTAGTTTAGATACATCTAGTGGATTATACTACCTTTCAATTCACCTTAGTAGCTCGACACTGGTGTATATGTCATGTTGACTCCAGACCAGCTGGATCTTATCCATTGACATAGACTTGGTTCTTCGAGAAATTCTTGGAGAAGTATATGCCTCCTAGTCTTTTGTATCATCTAAGGGAATGGTTCTCAAGGTTTGAGTAGGTCTCTTAGAGTGCTCAGGAGTATGATGCTCGATTTCATAATTTGGCTTGGCATGATACTTCTATGCAGACGACTGAGTATGTTAGGATTTGTTGATTTGTTAGGTGATTGAGACTTTTGATGAATTGTGGGGGGTGCACCACCTTTTAAGGGACTACATCCCTTACAGTAAGATACATGAAATAAAGCAGTAAGGAAATAAAACGTTGCACGAAGTAAAGAATATAATTATAAAATGTGGAAACCTCCTTGCACAAGGGAGGAAAAACCACATCTTGCACTCACAAGAACTCACTAATCCACTATAGTAAAATTCATGATTATATACTCTATTAGAAATTAACTCTATTCTTCTCTAATTTGTAATGACTTTATTACAAACTCTCCTTGACAACTTTGAGAAGATCTCTTCTCAGTATTGGTGAACTTTAACAAATATCATCTCAGGTAACTCTACCTCAGAACTCATTAGACACAAGAAAAGCATTACTCTTATAAGATTTGTAATTTCATTATACACCAAGGCTTGACGTAAGAACAATTACTCTCGTATCACACAGAAAATTATAACTTTAGTAATATTAAGTTTTCACCTATTTTCTCTCAAATAATGAAATTGACAAAACCATTGACTTGTGATGTATTCTTTTCTATTTATAGTAGGATAGTGATTAGGGTAGAATTTTGATTGATCCAGGTGTTCTCTGTGGTACACAGCTCACCTACACAATTTGTTGCACTAACAGACAAAACTGCATAAAGATGTTACAGGTCCCTTGTTGTTAACTGATCATCATCAAAACTAGATAGAGCAATTTTCCCCACTTTTGGTGATTGCAAACAATAGATTTTGGCTCATCAAAGTTCATTAACCACTACTTTAAGTTAATTTCCCCTATCACTATGCACCATGCTTCCCCCTTTCAATATACAAACATGCTAACATACTTCCCATTGTCAGCGTACCAACATGCTAACATGTTTTCCCTTGTAGCATCCAAACATTCTTCCCCATGTCAATATACTTGCACTTTAACACGTCATTCAACACATGTGTCTAACCTCGTACCTAGGCTCTACCACATGAATTAAGTATTCCCCTTTTTTTGGCATAATTTAATAGAAAAAATAGTAAACCAAAAGTAAAATAATAACAAGTCAGGTCACTCATGGCCACTAGGGAAATACTAAAATGAAGAATAAACTTTAAAACTATAGAAGAGAAAGGTGAAAACATATAAACAAATATTAATTCATATTAAATAAGATTAGTACCATTACACCATACCAAAATATACAAAATGTCTAATCTTCAAAAGCCCCATCAGAAGCAAAGATAGAAAACAGACACAGGTATAACAAAGGGAGGATTAAGGGTGAGGGATTTGAGAAACATCTCTATTCTGGCAGTTGCTGCAACATGAGAATTCAGTTGCTACTTGGTGAGGTCTTCAATTTCTGCATTCAGTCATTGAACCTCCTTAGTGAATTCTACAACTATTGTCTGGCGTTCTACATTTTTAGTTGTAACTGCTCAATAGCACCTGGTCCATCTAAATATTATTTTTGGTTCTTCATATTTAGTTGCAAAATTTATACATCCTTAACAGCCAAATATACCCTTATCTACTCCATTCCATTGCTCAAGTTTTTATGAATTTCCAATAGCTCTGACACTTAAGACATAGTCCCTACTTTTTAATCTACACACTCACTTTCAGTCAACATTTTCAAACTACTCATTTATTTCAATGTTCAAAGAGTCTCTTTGATCATCACAATTCCAAAGTTATTAAATGCCCAATTCAGTGAATACCCATAAAGCATACCATATTTTCCTTCTTTCTCCTGGAAAATTTATTGAGACATTCTATTATAAACAAATCAACAACATAATCTATTGTCTTTTATTTTACCTTGGCAGATGACCTTGTTGATAAATTTAGACACCAACTGAAACTTACTTATGAGAAACTTTGTTCTTACACTAGCTACAAATGTTCCTCAAACTTTTGAGGCAACAATCATATACTCAGTGGTGGCCTATTTCATTAAAATAGTCCTCACACCCATAATAGGCAGATCCAGGATCTTTCCCAGTAACTCATCATAAAATTTTATCTACTTTCCTTGCACTTGGGCAGTTAGGCTTAGCCCATCATTTGATAAATCCATAGTATTATAGAATTCTCTGACTTCTCTTTCAAATACGTTTGGAGCTGGTTCTTATAGGAGGTGTAACCATTCTTTATGTCATACATACTTTCTAGGTTTTTAAGGCCACATTTCTTTATTTCTTTGTACTCTAGTCACATACTTTTTTTCTTTCTTCTTCTTTCTTGTTTTGGAATCATTATTTGGTTCTTCTTCATCAGTTTTTCGCTTCATAGAATCAAGTCCCTTATAGAATTTCTTGTACTTTACAGTGATGTGTTTTTGTTTTGTACTAGTTGGACTTCTTGACTTCACAGTAGAGAACCTAGTCCTTTCTTCTCCATGGACTTATATTCTTAATTTTTCTTTTGCAACAACAACAATAAGATTAATGTCATCACCTTCTCCAATATATAAAACTTTTACATTTTCACCCTCTACAACACTAGCTTTCTTAAGTTTCCTTCTAATAGTAGTATATGATTTACTAGCCTTCAAAGTGTCCCCTATTAACTTCTTCTTAGAATTCCTAGCTGAGTATGTTCTAGTAACCTTCAAACCAGTTTCCATCATGTTTTCTTTTTCTTTACTACCCCACTACTTTTGAACTGATAACCTTAAAGGTAATTCCTCATCATGAAATTCATTTTCCATATTTGGTGCTTGCACTAACTCTCCAACCTTTGTGACATCATCCTTTCCACCTTCTATTTGCTCTTCTACACCAAATAGGATTTCCGTAGGATAATTGTAGAGCTGAAATAAATTTTTATCTACACAATTCTTACTGCGTGAAAGGTCATACCTTTTTACAAAAATTCTTCATTGAATAGTTGAGTAAAAATAGGGTTTGAGTTTGATAGAGTAGGGGAACTAGGTACGTTTAGTGTTTTCAAGGCTTCAGGTCTTTCTAGTTTTATTAAGGAAAGAAAAACTTCTGGTTGAGAAGCTTCGGGTTCAATTGGTTAACCAAAGCCTCGATTTATGTCTACCACCATGTCTTACCAAGTAAGGGTTTTAATGGTTGCTGAAGTTTTGATGGAAATGCATACATCTAGAGTCTCAGTAGTTTCTAGAGTTCATGTAGTAGTTGTCATAAATGCAGATTCTTCTTAAGATTTTGAGGATAGGTCATCTATATTTCTGGTTACTAAAGAATCAGAATGTTCGATTTAGGGATCTTCAAATAGAATTGTTAGGGATTGATGAATTTCTAGGTCTTTAGAGGGACTCAAGTAAGTGGTAATTTAAGCTATTTATAGCTTTTATGAGAGGGAAAATAAAAATAGTTTGTTTTTAAGAGGATGAATAATTGTGGAAGATCATATGTGAATTAATTTAGAAGTATCTTAATGCAATGAGTTTGATTTTGTATTAAAGGGAAGTGACCGTTGTTTTTGAGAGACCTTTTGAATGAAACAAAATGTCTGGTCCAAATGGGTGCAACCCTTTACCTTACTAAAGATTCAACAACTATTACTCATAGAAGGAAAAACATATTGTTTTTTTAGATAGAATTTAATGATTTTTGAGGAACACTATTTTGGTAGTAAACTAAGAGATGGGACCAGGTCCCTCTCTTTCTCGAGTGAAGCCTCAAATTTGTTTCTGTCTTAACTATTGTCTTCAAAAGTTATTTCCATATATGTATACCTAAATAGGTATATTACTGAGTTAGACCACCAAGTATATACTTTATTAAGGATACCTATCTTTTGAACATAGCCAATTTTATGGAGAAAAACTTATTTATCTAAGCATATTAGGTTATTTTGATCAACCCAACGGTAACCTATTCTTTATAAATTGTTCCCTTTGAATATCCTTTGTAAAAAGGTTGACTATTTGATTATCAGTCTTAAAAAACATCATAAAAATAGCTCCCTTCTCAATTTTGTCTCTCAAATTGCAAAAATTATTCAATTAAGAAGCATTATTTTCTATTTGTAGTAGTACATAACTCCCAAGCCTAATTTTGTACACTAACAGATAAAACTGCAAAATGATATGACAACTGTATGTTTTTATGAAGACCCAATGACCTAGTCCCTTATTATCAACTGATCATCTTCAAAATAAGATATAAAAACTTCCTGTTTATATGTTTACAGAGAGATTGGTTGGAGTGAGTAGATTTTTTATTGATGTTTCTGCTCATGTTCAAGTTATGAAGGAAATTTCTAGTCCCAAGGGGGCAATCTAAGAGGCCACAATATCATAATAGTTTTAGTGGGAGCCATGTGGCTCATGATTTAGAAATAGTAGTTCATAGGGTAGGTACCCTCTGTGTCAGTCGTATAAGCATTAGGGTCAGTCCAATATGCCTATTTAGGCTATACATTAGATTAATAATGATGGTAAGTCTATTTAAATGGATCATCTTGGTCAGGGTAGTGCTCAGTATTCAAGGGGTTTGTCTTTTGGTTATTCTAGACATAGTGGTTTTTCTTCTTTGGCTAGATCTTTTGTTTTTTGTAGAATGCTTGGGGCATGTTATAGTTATGGGGTACTGTCCTTTTCTAGATAGAGTGCATCAGTCATAGAATAATAATTCCTTTAGTTGAAAGTGTTCCTCTGATTAGGGCAGAACATCCCCTAGTTAAAGGCAGTGTGCATAGTCGTATGGATGGTTCTAGGGTGCTCATGGAGGTTCTCAAGTAGGTGGGATAGAAAATTTCTTAGGATCCCAACCAGGTGGTGGCATCATCACTTGTATGGTACATCTGCTAGAACTAAGGTCGAGTCTTTTGATGTTATTATATGTACGATCTGGGTGTGTTGTCAGTTGTCTCTTTAAGTGTGAGTTTAGGTTTGTGTCAGCAAAATTCCTAGGGCTTGTGGTGTCCAAAGATAGGATTGTAGTGGACACAAAAAAGATTGTGGCTATTCGTGATTGGGAAAGAACCACATCTCTGTCTAAGGTTTTAGCTTCATTGGTTTGGTCAGTTACTACATATGGCTAATTGAGAGTTTTACTACTATTATACCAATAATGACCAGATTAACTTAAAATAAAGTTCCCTTTTTAATGGTCGAAAGAGTCTAACTTGAGCTTTAGAAAGCTCAAGGGATTTCTTACTTTAGCTCATATCTTGTCTCTTCTCGTTGAGGGTGAGGGATTCACTTTATATTGTAATGCTTTTGATTTTGTTTTAGGTTGTGTCATGATGCAGTAGGATAGAGTTATTACTTATGTGTCAAGGTCGGTCAAGGTGCATAAGCGCAACTACCTCTCTTATGACTTAGAATTGATGACAATAGTTTTTATATTTAAGGTATAGAGACATTATCTTTATGACGTGCATCATGAGATCTTCACGGATGATCGTAGTCTTCAACATGTTATGACACAAAGAGAGCTTAATTCTAGGTAGCATAGATTGATGGAAGTTCTTAATGATTATGACATCTCTATTTTATTTCATCCTAGCAAGGAAAATTTGGTAATGAATTCCTTGGGTTGGAAGGTGGTGAGTTGTAATACCCCTTCCTTTCCTAGTTCAATTGAGTCTCTAGACTGTTAATCATTGTCTTCAAGGGAGAATGACTTTTCATATATGTAGAATTTTCTAGATTTAGACCCTTCAATATGTAGGAAATTGAATTAGCTTTCCAATGATATATGATTCACCCTAGTTCGATAACCAGACGAGAAGTTATGGCGATTTTAAGTTCCAGTAATAAAACACCATCATATCCTTCACTAACACATCACGTAGATGGTGTAAATGATAATTGTCAATTTCTAGATAGATTTTGAGATCCCACCATATCGTAGTGATGTCCTTTTCAACAATTGTCACTTTCCAGTGAGCCTTCATGATTGTGCACCATTGTGGAGTTGGCCAAAATAGCAATCCCGAAGCGTATCACAATAACTCTGCATCATGGAGATTTTCCAGGTATCAGTTGGTAGTTTCAAGTAGGTCACCGCGATAACGGTGCATCGCACCATAGGTCAATTTTAGGATTTTTTTTCCCTGTCCAAGTAAAATTTTAAAAGGGGATCTTTGGTCTTTTCTCTAGCCCCAAGTCGTGAATAACCGATCATTTAACCCATCCTAAGCATATTATACCCACTTTTAACTAAAATACTCTTAAACAAAAGCCTAGATCATCAAAGCTTACTCCCCAAGAAATCTAATTACTCCATTAATTCTCAAAAGCAATTCAAGATTAAGGATTCCCAATTCAAGAACTCTAAGAAATAATCTCCAAAGACACCATAGAAGTTCAAGATTCAAGCTTTTCATCTAAGATCATCGATTAAGGTATGTGGGTTTTTCAGCAAGGATAATTCTTTCATCATTGTGCCTAAAAACTTATTTTAATTATAAATTTATTGAATATTATATGATTTCCCATGAAAGTCATGTTAGGGTTTATACCCATTATTGTTATTTACAAGCTTATGAGATTTCCAGCAATTTAGAGGTTGAATTAAATGATTATGTTCATATTTCTATGCATATTGCTGAAATTTCCAGATTTTAAGTTGATTTATAAATGTTTACATTACCAAGCATGAACATTATGATGTTTTAACATGAGTTTGATGCATAGGTCATTAAACACTAGTAAAAGATGGTTATAACAAGATTTGTTATGCTATAATAATCACCCCATGATTAGATTCCTTTTATATTATTGATAAAGATTTGACCTTTTAGTCTCAGAAATGCAATGACATCCTCTTTACAGATTCAGATTACATATTTGGCTTTATAGATATACTCTTGGTTTTCATTATAAACCATTATACTATTTTAAAGTGGATTTCCATCATAATGAGCATTCAAATTTAGTGGGAGTAGTATTTAGCACTCAGTTGGGTACATTACTACGGTTTCATACCCCAGAACTATGTACCAATGTAGGATTTAGATTGTTCCCAATTCTATGTAGATTAGAGATATGGGATCATTTAGATATGTTATACTCTCTGGTAAGAGTATGACTCCTCTCCCCAATGTGAGGTTTTCTACTTTGCGGGACAAGAATGTTGAACTGGATGAATGCTCATATGGTTTATGTCAATTAGAAGAGCCTCTCATGTAGAATAAGTTTTCAGATTTCCAAACCCCTAAGACAAGGTATTTTCTCTACAGCTTTAAAGTTCTTGATTTTAAAATATTGCCTTACATAAGCCTTTAGATACAAACATACAGATTTCACTTAGTCTGAATAATTTGACAATAAGAATAGAATATAGATTTCAGAACTAAGTGTAATGGCTTACAAGTTTTATACTGTATGCTTTATTTTTCATGATTTATGATCTTTAGTTTTCAGATTACTCCAGCCTTTGTGAGTCATTTACCTTTAGCATGCATGATTTTATAAATTTTGATAATATTGCTTACTTATTACATTCACCCACATATTCTCAGTACATTCCTAAATTACTAATCCACATATACGTCTATATGCTACATTGTCTCATAATGTAGGTTCAAGTGCTCAGTCTCAGCAGAGTGAGTGATTTTTGAGAATCTCATCCACATCTCTGCACTTGGTGAGTCCTCATAGTTCAAGGACTTAGTTATTCAAATTTCCACTTTATTCAGAGATGACTCAGTATTCATTATCGATAGTTTGAGTCAGTTGGGGCTTGTCCCAGTGACTCTCTATATTTAGCCAGTAGAGGCTTGTCGGACTATTAGTTACAGTTTTAGATTTTAGTTGCAGTATTCAAATTTTTAGTATTTGTACTGTCAGACCAATGAGATTAGAATTTTTGGATATACTTGGATAATTCAGATAGTTTTTCCACATTTATTGTGATTTAATATTCGTATCCCTCTATTTTGAGATTCAGATTTAGTAGAAGGCAACTAGGGTTAGCTCAGGACTACCTGTAGTTAGGAGCATCGTGTGGTATCTCGGTTACCAGATTTTAGGGTGTTACAAAATCTATGAGTCCTAGGGAGTCAGACATACCACATTACGTAGAGTCTTGATCATCGGTGTGAAGTGTGCCACATCTATGAGAAAGAGGCTATGGAGAATTGTAGGAAGTCATCTTTTCTTTCATGATCTATCATGTATTTAGTGTCTATATCTACTTCTAACTCATGCTTTAACATTACCAAAAATTCCTTCTCGTCGAGGTAACACTCACAGAAATGATAACCAGCCACCTCATCCAGCAGATCCTTTGAATGAGAATGTGTCATATGTAATGTTTCGAGCTACCTTTAATGCTCTAGTGCGAGTTATGATAGCTGCAATTCTGGGCAACCGTAAGGATGCCGTTCCACTTTTGGAAAATGAGGACTTAATCGCAACTAGAATTTGAGATTTTATGAGAATTAACCTACCATAATTATTTTAGTCAAAGGCAGCTAAGGACCCACAGTCTTATCTAGATAAAGTGAATAAGATCACCTAGATTATGCATGATTCTGTAGATAAAAGTGTAGATTTTGTATCCTATAGGCTGAAGGATGTTACTTATGATTGGGTAGTGATGTGGAAGAAAAGTAGAGGGGAGAATGTAGTTCCCATGACATGGCAGGCATTTTAGGATGCGTTTTTAGATAAGTTCTTCACATGTGAGATTAGGGAGGCCAAGATAAAAGAGTTCATGAACCTAATGCAGGGCTTAATGTTAGTGAAGGAGTATTGCCTCAAGTTCAACCAATTGTCTATGTATGCCCCTGATCAAATGGATGACCCTAGGTCAAGCATGAGTAAGTTTATAACAGGTGTATCTGGGTTAGTAGTTAAGGAGTGTAGGATTTCTATGCTCATTGGAGACATGAATCTTGCTAGGTTAATGATGCATGCTCTGCAGATTGAGGCAGAGAAGTTAAAGAATAGAGAGAAGTAAATAAAATGGCTAGAATAGGGCATTTTGATTAAGCCTGCACCTTCTTCAAGTAGTGCTCCTACACACAGGAATAGACAAAAGTATTGGGGTAGGTCGTTTATGTCCAAATATCAAAATAGTATGATTGGGAAGCCCAATCATCCCTGATGTGTTTAGTGTGGTAATAATCATACGGGTGAATATTTGTGGGGTCAGAAAAGTTGTTTTAGTTGTGGCCAGATAGGTCACGAGATCAAAGTGTGCCCGTATGCTAGATAGGAAAATAGGGATGTCTGCCCCCAGACTCAGGTTACTAGTGCACCAGCTCCTCTAGGTCACCCAACCCCACCCAGGGCACTTCATCTAATACAAGTGTCGATCAGCGCCAAAATAGGTTTTATGCTTTACCATTCCATCGAGAGTAGAAAGATTCACCAGATTTGTTACTGGTATGCTTCGTATCATTCATCTTGATGTTTATGTGTTGTTAGACCCTGGGTTGAGTTTCTCTTCCATGACCCCATTAGTTACAGTAAATTTTGAGGTAGGTTTTGAAAAGATCCGTGAGCCTTTCTTTGTTTCTATCCCAGTTGGTGAGTCATTTATTGCCAAGAAGGTTTACAAAAAGCGTCCTATCATTGTCCTTCATAAGGTCAGGTTAGCAGACTTAATAGAGTTAGATATGGTTGATTTTGATCATATTCTTGGTATGGATTGGCTCCATTCTTATTATGCAACCATATATTTTTGCCCCCGAGTGGTGATCTAGATGAGCAAGTCTTTGAGTGGTTAGGTAATCTAATGTCTCCTAAGAGTCATTTCATATCTTATCATAAAGCCAAAAAGTTAATATCCAATGGTTGCATTTACCACCAAGTTTGAGTTAAAGACACAAAGTCTGAGACTCCAATAATTTAATCCATCTGAGTGGTCAATGAGTTTATAGAATTTTTTCCAGAAGATCTCCTAGGGTTACCTCTCGATAGAGAGATAGAAATTGGTATTGACCTTCTACCTAATACTCAGCCTATTTCGATCCCTCCATATCGTATGGCTCACACCAAGCTTAAGGAGCTGAAAGAATAACTCAAAGATCTTATAGATAAAGGTTTCATAAGGACTAGTTTTTCTCCATGGGGCATTCTTATACTCTTTGTGAAAAAGAAGGATGGTTCTTTGCGAAAGTGCATTGACTATCATCAGCTAAATAAGGTCACAGCCAAGAACAAATACCCTCTCCTTAGAATAGATGACTTGTTTGATCAACTCCAAGGTGCAAGTTATTTCTCAAAGATAGATCTTAGATCTGACTATCATCAGCATAAACTAAAGGAATGTTATATCCCAAAGACAGCTTTAAGAACCTGTTATGGTCATTTTGAGTTTCTAGTCATGATTTTTAGGCTAACCAATGCCCCAGTAGCTTTCATGGACCTCATGAACCGAGTGTTCAAATAGTATCTAGACATGTTTTTCATAGTATTCTTATATGATATCCTAGTGTACTCCCGTATGCGAATGACCATGCAGACCATCTTGAAATTGTGTTGCAAACTCTTAGAGATCACCAATTACTGGCCAAATTTAGCAAAGACAAATTTTGGCTAAGGTTAGTAGCTTTCCTTTGTCATGTCACTGCCAATGAGAGTATTAGAGTTGATCCCTCAGAGACAGAAACCGTAAGGAATTGGCCTAGACCAAACTCTCCGTCAGACATTAGGAGTTTCTTTGGTCTAGCTGATTATTATAGATGTATTTTTTAGGGCTTCTCGTCCATAGTGTTTCCTATTTCTATACTGACCAAAAGAAAGAAAAGTTACTGTGGTTAAATTCCTACGAGAAGAGTTTTTAGGAGTTAAAGACTCAACTCACTTTAGCCTAAGTATTAGCATTACCTGATGGTACGAATGGTTTGGTGGTGTATTGTGATGCCTTTAGAGTTGGTTTGGGTTGTATTGTCATGCAGAGAGGTAAGTTCATAGCTTATACCTCTCGACAACTTAAGACTCATGAAAAGAACTACCCAAATCATGATCTTGAATTAGCTGCTATTGTGTTTGATTTGAAAATTTGGAGACATTATTTTTATTATATCCATGTTGATGTGTTCACGGATCACAAAAGCTTACAGTATGTGTTTACCCAGAGAGAGTTGAATCTACCTCAGAAAAGATAGTTTGAATCGTTGATGGATTATGATATGAGTGTTTTGTATCATCCGGTCAAGGTCAATGTAGTGGATGATGCCTTTAGTAGATTGTCTATGAGAAGTATTGCTCATGTGGAGAACTAGGTAGCGTTATATAAATTGAGAAGTTCATCGTTTGGCTAGAACGGGTGTTAGGTTGGTTGATTCAGCTGAAGGAAATGTTTGGGTTTATAGTAGTTTCAAATCTTCCATAGTTTTAGAAGTGTAGGAGTAGCAAGTAGGGATTCTAGTTTGGTGAAATTAAAGCAGTCAACTAAAGAGCAAAAGGTAGAGATTTTCTACCAAGGGGGAGATGGCGTGTTGGGATACCAGAGTAGATTGTGTGTGCCATATGTTTATGATTTGAGAAAGTGAATTAAGGCAGAAGCGCATGGTACATATTATTCCATTCATCCAGGAGCCACAAAGATTTACCATAAATTGTAGGAAATCTATTGGTGCAGTGGTATGAAGAGAGATATAGCAAAGTTCATAGCCATGTATACAACTTGTCAAAAGGTTAAGGTAGAGCACCAATGACCTGCTTATCCATTGAAAGAGTTCAGTATCCATACTTGTACGTGGGAATAGGTGAATATGGATTTTATAATTGGTTTATCCCTTTCGAGCCATCAGCATGATTCGATTTGGATTATTGTAGACAGCTTGAATAAGTCAGCTCATTTCTTTCCAGTTCACACATCTTACACAGCTGAAGATTATGCTAAGTTGTACATCAAATAGTTATTTAGACTGTATGGAGTTCACTTGCCCATCATTTTAGATAGGGGTACTCAGTTCGCTTGCCAATTTTGGAGAGCTTTTCAGAAGGGTGTTGGTACCTAAGTCCATCTTAGTTTATCTTTCCACCCTCAGACAGATGGTCAAGAAGAGAGGACCATCCCAACTCCAGAATATATGTTGAGAGAATGTGCTCTTGATTTCAAAGGTAGTTGGGATAAGTAATTGCCATTTATGGAGTTCGCTTATAATAACAGTTACCATTCTAGCATACCGATTGCCCCATTTGAGGCTTTTTATTGAAGGAGATGTAGATCACCCATAGGTTGGTTTGAAGTGGGTAAGGCTTCTTTGCTTGGGCTTGACGCAGTGTTTGAAGCTATGGATAAGGTTATATTGATATTAGAAAGATTGAAAACACCCTAGAGTCATCAGAAATCATACGCAGATGTGTGAAGAAAGGACCTCGAGTTTGAGGTTGGTTATTCAGTGTATCTAAAGATTTCACCCATGAAAGAGATGAAGAGATTTGTTAAAAAGGCAAAGCTTAGTGCTCGGTATGGTGGCCCTAATAGAATTGTGAGTCGTCTTGGGAAAGTAGCTTATGAGATTGATTTGCCCACAAACTTGTCATCCGTTCATCGTGTATTCCTCGTCTCTATTCTTAAGAATTGGATTGGTGAATCCAATGTTGTAGTTCCTTTAGAAATATTAGATATTCAAAACAACCTTTGAAATAAAGAGATTCTAGTTGAGATTTTAGATCATCAGATCCGTAGACTAAGGATTAAAGAAGTTCCCTTGGTCAAAGTTCTTTGGCGGAATCAGCCTGTTAAGGGCGCTACTTGGGAAGATGAAGCCGATATTCGAGCCAAGTACCCTCACCTCTTCACCACAAATTTAGATTTAGTCAATGGTAATATTCTTCCTTAATTCAGTTCTTTTGTAAACACAGTGTCAGCTATATAGTTATCCCTATGTAAGTTAATGCACTCATAAAACTAGTTCACTAGCTCAGAATGATTTAAATTGAGTTTCACAATTTATTTAAGTTGTTCATGCTATCATATATCCTCAGATCCCTCAATATTTTTACTCTAACTAAACACATTTGAGGACAAATGTTTCCCTGGGGGAGATAGTATAACATCCCATACTTTTCCTAGTTCAATTAAGCATTGAGAATGGTAAGCATTGGCTTAAAGAGAGAATGAATTTTTATACATATTGAATTTTTTAGATATAGACCTCCAATGTGTAGGAAATTGAATTAGCAATCCAACGGTATAAGATTCTCTTTAATCTGATAACCGAACGAGAAGTTATGGTGATTTTATTTTCCAGTCATAAAACACCGCCATTTCGGTCAATAGAGCATCACAAATTGTCAATTTCTAAAAAATTTCGCGATTTCATTGTGTTGCGGTGATGTCCCTTTTCGCAATTAACTTTCCAGTAAGCCTCCACGATTGTGGTGCGTTGTGTAGGTGGCCAAAATGGTGATCCCCAAAAGTATACCATGATAGCTCCACAATGTGGAGATTTTCTAGGTCCCTAATGGCATTTTCCAGTAGGTCACCACGATAACGGCGCGTCGCACTGTAGGCCAATTTTGATAATTTTTTCCAGTCCGAGTAAAATTTCAAAAGGGTCTCTTTGGTCTTTTCTCAAGCCCAAGTTGTGAATAATAGATCCTTTAACCCATCCTAAGCACATTATACCCACTTTTAACCAAAATACTCTTAAATAAAACCCTAGATCTACAAAACTTACTCCCCAAGAAATCCAATTACTCCATTAACTCTCCAAAATAATTCAATATTAAGGATTCCGAATTCAAGAACTCTAAGAAATCATCTCCAAAGACACCACAGGAGTCCAAGATTCATGATTTTCATCTATGATCATCAATTAAGGTATGTGGGGTTTTCAGCAAGGACAATCCTTTCATCCTTGTGCCTAAAAACTTATTTTTATTACAAATTTATTGAACATTAAATGATTTCCCATGAAATTCAAGTTAAGGTTTATACCCATGTTTATTATTTACAAAATAATGAGATTTCTAGCAATTTAGAAGTTGAATTACATGATTATGTTCATAATTCCATGGATATTGCAGAAAATTTCCAGATTTTAAGATGATTTATAAAAGTTTACAATACCAAGCATAAATATTATGATGTTTTAACATGAGTTTGATGCATGGGTCATTAAACCCTAATTAAATATGGTTATTTCAAGATTTGTTGAGCTATAAGTACGCTATGACTTGATTTCTTTTTAGATTATTGATAAAGATTTGACATTTTCATCTCAGAATAGCTATGAAATCCACTTTACAAGTTTCGATTACAGATTTAGATTTATAGATATACTGTTGGTTTTCATTATAATCTATTATATTATTTTAAGCGGATTTCTATCAAAATGAGCATATAGATTTCGTGGGAGTAGTATTTAGCACTGAGTTAGGTACGTTACTACAGTTTCATACCAATAACTATGTGCCATCGTAGGATTTAGACTGTTCCCAATTCTACGTGGATGATATATATATGAATCTTAGATAGATTATACTACCTGGCTAAAGTATAACTTCTCGGTCCAATGTGAGGATTCCTCCTTAGGGGGACAAGAACGTTGGTCTCCATGAATACTCACATGGTTTATGTCATTTTGAAAAGCCTTCCATGCAAAATAAGTTTTTAGATATCTAAACCCCTAAGATAAAGAATTTTCTCTACAACTTTAAAGTTCTTGAGTCTAAAATATTGCATACGTAAGCCTACAAATTCAGACTTACAATTTCACTTAGCCTACTTGATTTGAGCATAGAAATAGAATACAGATTTTAGAACTAAGTGTAATGGCTCAAAATTTTTATACTATATGCTTTATTGTTTATGATTTATAATCTTTAGATTTTAGATTACTCTAGCTTTTGTGAGTTATTTACCTTTAGCATGCATGATTTTATAAATTACGATAATATTGATAACTTATTGCATTCACCCCCATATGCTCAGTACATTCCAGGAGTACTGATATATATATATATGTCTATGTGCAACATTGACTCATAATGTAGGTTCAGGTGCTCAGTTTCAGTAGCGTGAGTGATTTTCGAGCAACTCATCTACATCTCTTCAATTGGTGAGTCCTTATAGTTTGGGGACTTAGCTATTCCAATTTCCAGTTTATTAGTAGCTAATTTAATATTCATTCCAGATAGCTTGAGTCAGTTGGGGCCTGTCCTTGTGAATCTCTAGATTTAGCTAGTAGACGTTTGTCGGACTATTTGATTCATTTTTAGATTTTAGTTGCTGTATTTGGATTTTCAGTATTTGTCTTGTCGGATTGATGAGATTAGTATTTTAAGATATACCTAGATAATTCAGATAGTTTTTTCTTATTTATTATGATTTTATATTTGTATCCCCCTAATTTTGAGATTCAAATTTACTAGAAGGCAGCCAGGGTTAGCTCAGGACTGCTTGTAGTTTGGAGCTCCGTATGGCATCCCGGGAACCAGATTTCGGGGCCTTACAAACTTGGTACCAGAGCAAAGGTTTAGGGAGTACTAGGGAGTTATACAAACCACTTATGCAGAGTCTTGGTCATCATTATGAATTGCACGTCATCTATTTGCAAGAGGTTATGAAGCATTTTAGTAAATCATCTATTCTTTCATGATCTATCCACTCAGTATCTCTATCTTCTTCTAACTCATGCTATCATGTCACTGAAAATGCCTCTTTGTTGAGCTAATGCACGAAGAAATGATAACCAGCCACCGAAGCCTATAGATCTTTTGAACGAGAATGTCTCACATACAGAGTTTTAGGTTTCCTTTAAGGTGCTAGTCCATGCTGTGACAACTACTATTTTAGGCAACCGTCGAGATGCAGTCCCACTTCAGCGAAATGAGGACTTAGCCGCAGCTAGAATTCAAGATTTTATGAGAATAAAGCCGCTATAATTCTTTAGGTCAAA
Organism: Capsicum annuum; assembly: GCF_002878395.1. Lineage (NCBI taxonomy): Eukaryota > Viridiplantae > Streptophyta > Magnoliopsida > Solanales > Solanaceae > Capsicum > Capsicum annuum. Next base: position 113,309,961 of record NC_061117.1, read on the forward strand.
GGCAGGTAAAGACCCTAAGTTTTATCTAGATGAGGTGAAGAAGATCACCCAGATTATGAATATTTCTACAAAGGAGAGTGTATTTTTGGCATCTTATAGGCTGAAGGGTGCTACTTATGATTGGGTAGTATTGTGGAAGAAAAATGGAGGGGAGAATGCAGTTCCTATGTCATGACAGGTATTTTGGGATTAGTTTCTAGATAATTTCGTCCCATGTAAGATAAGGGAAACTAAGATAGAATAGTTTATAAACCTAAGGTAGGGCTCAATGTCAGGGAAGGAGTATTTTCTCAAGTTCAACCAGTTTTCTATGTATGCCCCTAAGTAGATGGCTAACCCAAGGTTAAGTAAGACTAACTTTGTGACCAATGCGTCTGGGTTAGCAGTTAAGGAATGTAGGACTGCTATTCTCATTGGAGACAGGGATTTTTCTAAGGTTATAATGCATGCTCAGCAGATTGAGGCACAGAAGTTGAAGGAAAAAGAGAGAGTAAATAAGAAGCATAGAATAGGGCAGTTTGATTATGGATAGCCTAGATCTGAAGGAGAAAACCATTCGATATTTCAGAATCACTCATATATTCCCGCACCTTCTTCAACTAGTTCTCCTGCACCTAAGAACACAGAGGAGCAGTGGGCTATGTCTTCTATGTCCAGATGTCAAAATAGTATGAGTAGGAATCCTAATAATCCCATTTGTGATAAGTGTGGTAAAAATTACATGGGTGAATGTTTGCAGGGTTAGAAAGGCTATTATGGTTGTGGCCAGATGAGTCATAGAATTAAAGAGTAACCGCATGCTACATAGGTAAATAGGGATGGCCGCCGCCAGACTCAGGATACTAATGCACCAGCTCCTATAGGTCGCCCATCCCCTCCCCAGGGTGATTCTTCTAGTACCGATGCCGGTTAGCGCTAGAATATGTTCTATGCTTTACCATCCCGCTAGGATTAGGAAGATTCCCCAGATATTGTTACTGGTATGCTTCGTGACATTCATAATAATGTTTATATGTTCTAAGAACCTGGTTTGAGTTTCTCTTACTTAACCTCATTAGTTGCAGTAAATTATGAGGTAAGTTCTACAAATATCCCGCAGCCTTCCTTTGCTTCTACCCCGTAGGTGAGTCAGTTGCTGCCAAGTAGGTTTACAGAAACTGTCCTATCACTATCCTTTATAAGTTCATGTTAGCAAACTTAATAGAGTTAGATATTATTTATTTTGATCTTATTCTTGGTATGGATTGGCTCCATTCTTGTTATGCAACCATAGATTATTGCACCCTAGTGGTGAACCAGATGATCCAGTCTTTGAGTGTTCAGGTAATTCAGTGTCTCCCAAGAGTCATACATATCTTATATTAAAGCCAAAAAATTGATATCAAAAGGTTGTATTTAACACCTAGTTCGAGTCAAAGGCACAAAGTCTGAGACTAAAATAATTCTATTCATCCGAGTGGGCAATGAGTTTTGTAAAGTTTTTCCAGAAGATCTCCTTGGGGTACCTCTACATAGAGAGATAGAATTTGTTATACACAACCTATTTCTATCCCTCCATATTGTATGGCTCCATCCGAGCATAAAGAGTTTAAAGAACAACTCAAAGACCTTTTAGATAAAGGTTTCATAAGGCCTAGTGTTTCTCCATGGGGCGCTCCCTTTCTATTTGTGAAAAAGAAAGATTGTTATTTTAAGATGTACATTGACTATCATCAGCTAAATAAGGTCATAATCAAAAACAAAAATCCTCTCCCAAAAATAATGATTTATTTAATTAATTCCAAGGTGTAAGTTATTTTTCAAAGAAAGACCTTAGATCCGACTATCATCATCTTAAAGTAAGGGAACGTGATATCCCAAAGAAAGCTTTTAGAGCCCATTACGGTCATTTTGAGTTTCTAGTCATATCTTTCGGCCAACCAATGCCCTAATAGCTTTCATGAACCTCATAAACCAAGTGTTCAAATAGTATCTAGACATGTTTGACATAGAATTCATAGATTATATCCTCATGTACTCTCATAGTGAGGATGACCATGCAGACCATCTTACAATTTTATTGCTAACTCCTAGAGATCACCAATTGTTTGGAAAATTTAGCAAATGTAAAATTTGGCTAAGGTTACTATCTTTCTTAACTCATGTCATTTAAAATGAGGGTATTAGATTTGATCCCTCAAATATAAAAGCCATAAGGAATTGGCCAAGACCTATCTCTCTGTCAGACATTAAGTGTTTCTTGGGTCTAGTTTGTTATTATAAACACTTTTTTGAGGGTTTATTGTCCATAACGTCTCCTATGTCTAGATTCACCAATAATAAAGTAAAGTTCCTGTGATCAGATTCCTTCAAGAAGAGTTTTCAGGATTGAAAACTCGACTCACTTAATCCTGAGTGTTAGCATTACCTGTTGGTACGGATGGTTTTTAAGTGTATTGTAATGCCTCTAGAGTTTGTTTTGGTTGTGTTTTGATACAGAGATATAAGGTCATAGCCTATGCCTCTAGAAAACTTAAGCCTCATTAAAAGAACTACCCAAATTATGATCTTGAATTAGCAGTTTATGTGTTTTCTTTGAAAATCTAGAAACAATACTTTCATGGTGTGCATGTTGATGTGTTCACGGATCACAAAAGCTTGCAGTATGTGTTTACCAAAAAAGAGTTAAATCTATGTTCGATAAGGTAGTTAGAATTGTTGAAGGATTATGACATGAGTGTATTGTATCATTTGAGAAAGGCTAATGTAGTGGCTGACGCCCTTATTAGATTATTTATCGACAGTTTTCCTTATATGGAGAAAGATAAAAAAGAGCTAGTTTGAGATGTTCATCATTTCGCTAGTTTAGGTGTTAGCTTGGTTGATTTATCTGAGGGGATTATTTGGGTTTCGAGTATTTCTGAATCTTCCTTAGTTTCAAAATTAAAGAAGAAGCAAGACAAGGATTCTAGTTTGAGGTTTTCTCTCAAGGGGGAGATAGCGTGTTGAGATACCAGAGCAGATTATGTGTGCCATTTGTTGATGATATAAGACAATGGATTATGGTGGAAGCACATGGTGCACCTCATTCTATTCATCTAAGAGCCACCAATATGTACCTCAACTTTCGGGGAATATATTAGTGAAGCGGTATAAAGAAAGATATATCAGAGTACATTGCCAAGTATGCAACTTATCAATAGGTTAAAGTAGAGCACAAAAAAATTGGTGGTTTGTTACAGGAGTTTGGTATCCCTACTTGGAAGTGGGGTGAGGTGACTATGGATTTGGTCACTGGTTTACCCTATTCGTGCCATCAGCATGATTTAATTTAGGTTATTATAGAGAGGTTGACTAAGTCAGTGCATTTCGTGCCAATTCACACTTCTTACACAACTGAAGTTTATGCTAAGATGTACATCAGAGAGTTATTCAGACTGCATGGAGATTCCTTGTCCATTATTTCAGATAGGGATACTCAGTTCACTTTCCAATTTTGGAGAACCTTTTAGAAAGGTCTTGGTACCCAAGTCAATCATAGTTCAGCTTTCTACCCTCAGACAGATGTTCAAGCAGAGAGGACCATCATAACTCAAGAAGATATGTTGAGATCATGTTCTCTTAATTCCAAAGGTAGATGGAATGTGCAATTGCCATTAATTGAGTTCTCTTATAATAATAGTTACCACTCTAGCACATAGATGGCCTCGTTTAAGGCTCTTTATAAAAGAAGATATAGATCACCCATAGGTTGGTTTGAAGTGGGTAAGGCTATTTTGCTTTGGACTGACGCAGTGTTTGAATTTGTTGACAAGGTTCAGTTGATAAGAGAAAGATTAAAAACAGGCCAGAGTCGGCAGAAATCATATGCAAATGTGAGAAGAAAAGACCTCGAGTTTGAGGTAGGTGATTTAGTGAATCTAAATATTTCACCTATGAAAGGGGTGGAGAGATTTGGGAAAAGGGAGAAGCTTAGTCCCCGATATTTTTCCCTTATAGAATTGTGAGTCGTGTTTGCAAAGTAACTTATGAGCTTGTTTTGCCCACATACTTGTTGTCCGTTCATCCTATATTTCACGTCTCTTTTCTTAAGATGTACATCGGTGAGTCCACTATAGTAGTTGATTTAGAAAACTCAGATATCCAAAAAATCCTTTCATACAAAGAGATTCCAGTTGAGATTTTAGATCATTAGATCATTCCAGTTTTCAGATTTCTAAACCCCTGAGATAAAGAATTTTCACTACAATTTTAAAGTTCTTGAGTTTAAAATATTGTTTTACATAAGCCTTAAGATACAAACTTAAATATTTTACTTAGTCTATATAATTTGAGAATAAGATTATCATACAAATTTTAGAACTAAGATTAATGGCTCACAAGTTTTATACTGTATGCTTTATTGTTCATGATTTATGATCTTCGGTTTTCAGAATACTCCAGCCTTTGTGAGTCATTTACCTTTAGCATGCATATTTTTATAAATTTAGATGATATTTCTTACTTATTGCATTCACTCCCATATGCTCCATTCATTCCCAAAGTACTGATCCACATATATGTCTATGTGCTACATTGTCTCATAATGTACGTTCAGGTGCTCAATCTTAGTGGCATTAGTGAGTTTTGAAAGTCTCATCTACATCTCTTCAGTTTAGGGACTTAGCTATTCTTATTTATTGTTTATTAGTAGCTTATTCAGTATTCATTCTAGATAGTTTGAGTCAACTAGGGCCTATCCCAGTGACTCTCTAGATTTAGCTAGTAGAGGCTTGTCGGACTATTAGATTGAGTTTTAGATTTTTCTTACAGTATTCAGATTTTTAGTATTAGCCTTGGCAGATTGATGAGATTAGTATTTCCAAAAATTCTCAGATAATTAAGACGGTTTTCCGCATTTACTATGATTTTATATTTATATCCCATTATTTTGAGATTCAGATTTAGTAGAAGGCAGCCAGGGTTAGCTAAGGACTACTTATAGTTTGCAGCATAGTGTGGCATCCCAATAATCGAATTTTAGGGCGTTACAAAATTAGTATCACATTCTAAGGTTTAGAGAGTACTAGGGAGTCAGACAAGCCGCGTTCCGTAAAGTCTTAATCATCGGTGTAAAGCGCACCACATCTATGAGCAAGAGGCTATGGGGCATTTTAGAAAATCATTTATTCTTTCACAATCTATCATGTACTCGGTTTCTGAATCTGCTTCTAACTTGTGCTTTCACATGAGAGAGAGTGTCTCCTTGTCAAGCTAACGCATGCAAAAACGAAAACCAGCCATCTCAGCTTGTAGATCCTTTAAATAAGAATCTATCAGATGTAGAGTTTTGAGCTGCCTTTAAGGTGCTATCCCAAGCTGTCATAGCTACTATTTAGGGCAACCGTCATGTTGTAGTCATATTTCAGTAAAATGAGGACTTAGCCATAGCTAGAATTCAAGATTTTATGAGAATGAACCCATCATAATTCTTTTGGTCGAAGATAGGTGAGGATCCAAAGTTTTATCTAGATAAGGTGAAGAAGATCACCCATATTATGTATGTTACTAAATAAGAGAGTGTAGTGTTGGCATCCTATACGATGAAGGATGTAGCTTATGATTGGGTAGTGATGTGGAAGAAAATAAGAGGGTACACTGAAGTTCCCATTTCATGGAAGGTGTTTTGGGATGAGTTTCTAGATATGTTTTTCTAACGTGAGATGAGGGAAGCAAATATAGAATAGTTCATAAACTTGAGATAGGGATAAATGTCAGTGAAGGGGTATTGCCTAAAGTTAAACCAGTTGTCTAAGTATGCCCCTGATCAGATGGCTGACCCTAGGTTAAGCATGAGTAAATTTATGACCAGCATTTCTGGGTTGGTAGATAAGGAGTGTAGGACTGCTATGCTCATTGGAGACATGGATCATGCTAAGTTTATAATGCATGCTTAATAGATTAAGGTAGAGAAATTAAAGGAAAGAGAAAGAGTAAATAAGAAGGATAAGTAGGGTAGTTTTACTATGGCAAGCCTAGATCTCAAGGAGAAAATCATTCGCCATTTCTGAATCATTCATCTATGCTCGCACCTTCTTCAACTAGTGCTCCAGTAACCAGGAACAGAAATGAGCAGTGAGGTAGGTCGTCTATGTCCAGATCTTAGAATAGTCTTTGTTGGAATCCCGATAATCTCCCATGTGCTAAGTATGGTAAGAATTATATGGGTGAATATTTTTGGGGTTAGAAAGGTTGTTATGGTTGTGGCCAGATAGGTCACAAAATCAAAGAGTGCCTGCATGCTAACAGGGAAATAAGGATGTCCGCCCCCATACTCAAGCTACTAGTACAACAAATCCCCTAGGTCTCCCAACCCTTCCTCATGGTGCTTTGTCTAATACTGGTGGTGGTTTGCGACAGAATAGGTTTTCTGTTTTTCCATCACGCCAGGAGTAGAAAGATTCCCCAGATATGGTTACTTCTATGCTTCGTGTCTTTCATCTTGATGTTTATGTGTTGAACGAACTCGGCTCGAGTTTCTCTTATATGACCTCATTAGTTATAGTAAATTTTGAGGTAAGTTCCAGAAAAACCCCTCAGCCTTTCTTGGTTTCTACCCCATAGGTGATTCAGTTGTTGCCAAGTAGATTTACAAAAAGTGCCCTTTCACTGTCCTTCATAAGGTCATGTTAGCAGACTTATTAAAGTTAGACATGGTTTATTTTGATCTTATTCTTGGTATGGATTGGATCCATTCTTGTTATGCAATCATAGATTGTTGCACCTGAGAGGTGAACCAGATTAGCCAGTCTTTGAGTGGTCAGATAATTCAATGTCTTCCAAGAGTCATTTCATATCTTATATTAAGGCCAGAAAGTTGATATCAAAAGGTTGCATTGACCACCTAGTTGGAGTCAAAGACACAAAGTCTGAGACTAAAATAATTCAGTCCATCCGAGTGGTCAATGAATTTCCTGATGGTTTTTCAGAAGATCTCCTAGGGGTACCTCCCAATAGAGAGATATAATTCCTTATTGACCTTCTTTCTGATACGCAGCCTATTTCTATCCCTCCATATTGTATAGCTCCAGCCAAGCTTAAAGAGTTAAATGGACAACTCAAACATCTTTTAGATAGAGGTTTCACAAGTCCTATTATTTCTCCATAGGGTGCTCCCTTTCTATTTGTGCAAAAGAAAGATTGTTCTTTGATGATGTACATTGACTATCGTTAGCTAAATAAGGTCATAGTCAAAAACAAAAATTCTCTCCCCAGAATAATTATTTATTTGATTAACTCCAAGGTGGAAGTTATTTCTCAAAGATAGACCTTAGATCTGGCTATAATCAGCTTAAAGTAAGGGAATGTGATTTCCAAAAGACAATTTTTAGAACCCATTACGGTTGTTTTGATTTTCTAGTCATATCTTTCAGCAAACCAATGCCCCAACAGCTTTCATGAACATCATGAACTAAGTATTCAAATAGTATCTAGACATGTTTGACATAGTATTCATAGATTATATCCTCGTGTACTTCCATAGTGAGGGTGACCATACAGACCATCTTACAATTTTGATGCGAACTCTTATAGATCACCAATTGTTCGTAAAATTTAGCAAATGCGAATTTTGGCTAAAGTTAGTATCTTTCTTAAGTCAGTTCATTTCAAATGAGGGTATTAGATTTGATCCCTCAAATATAGAAGCCTTAAGGATTTGGCCAAGACCTATCTCTCTGTCAGACATTAAGAGTTTCTTGGGTCTAGTTAGTTATTACAGACATTTTTTAGGGTTCATTGTCCATAACGTCTCCTATGTCTGTATTCACCAATAATAAAGTAAAGTTCCTGTGGTCAGATTCCTACGAGAAGAGTTTTCAGGAGTTGAAAACTCGACTCACTTCAACCCGAGTGTTAGCATTACTTGTTGGTACAGATGGTTTTTTGGTGTATTATGATGCCTCTAAAGTTTTTTTGGGTTGTGTTCTGATACAGAGATGTAAGGTCATGGCCTCTGACTCAAGGCAACATAAACCTCATGAAAAGAACTACCCAACTTATGATCATGAATTAGCTGTTGTTGTGTTTAATTTGAAATTCTAGAGACAATACTTGTATGGTGTGCATGTTGATGTGTTCACAGATCACAAAATCCTGAAGTATGTATTTACCGAGAGAGAGTTGAATCTACATCCGAGAAAGTGGTTAGAATTGTTGAAGCATTATGATATGAGTGTATTGTATCATTCAAGAAAGGCTAATATAGTAGCTGGCGCCCTTATTAGACTGTTTATCGACAGTGTTGCTCATATGGAGAAAGATAAAAAAGATTTAGTTCGAGATATTCATCGTTTCGCTAGATTAGGTGTTAGGTTTGTTGATTTAGCTTAAGGGAATGTTTGGGTTCAGAGTAGTTCTGAATCTTCCCTAGTTTTGAAATTGAAGGAGAAGCAAGACAAGGATTCTAGTTTGGTTAAACTAAAGGAGTTAGTTAAAGACCAAAAGGTAGAGGTTTTTACTAAGGGGGAGATTGCGTGTTAAGATACCAGAGCAGATTGTGTGTTCCATGTGTTGATGATTTAAGATAATGGATATGGTAGAAGCACACAGTGAGCGTTATTCTATTCATCTAGGATCCACTAAGATGTACCTCAACTTGCGGGGAATCTATTAGTGATGTGGTATGAAAAAAATATATCAGAGTACGTAGCCAAGTGTGCAACTTGTCAATAGGTTAAGGTAGAGCACCAAAGACCTGGTGGTTTGTTGCAAGAGTTACGCATCCCTACTTGGAAATGGGAAGAGGTGAATATGGATTTTTTCACTGGTTTACCTCGTTCGTGCCATCAATATGATTCAATTTGGGTTATTATAAATAGGTTGACTAAGTCAGCGCATTTCTTGCCAGTTCACATGCCTTACACAACTAAAAATTATGCTAAGCTGTACATCAGAGAGTTATTCAGATTGCTTGGAGATCCCTTGTCCATTATTTCAGATAGGGATACTCAGTTCACTTCCCAGTTTTGTAGAGCCTTTCAGAAGGGTCTTGGTACCCAAGTCATAGTTCAGATTTCCACCCTCAAACAGGTGTTCAAGCAGAGGGGACCATCCAAACTCAAGAATATATATTGAGAGCATGTTCTCTTGATTCCAAAGGTAGTTCAAATATGCAATTTCTATTGATTGAGTTCGCTTATAACAATAATTACCATTCTAGTATACAGATGGCCCCGTTTGAGGATCTTTATGGAAAGAGATGTAGATCACCCATAGGTTGGTTTGAAGTGGGTAAGGCTATTTTGCTTTAGACTTATGCAATGTTTGAAGCTATTGAGAAGGTTCAGTTGATAAGAGAAAGATTAAAAACAACCCAGAGTCGACAGAAATTATATACAGATGTGAGAAGAAAGGACCTCAAGTTTGAGGTTAGTGATTTAGTGAATCTAAAGATTTCACCTATGAAAGGGGTGGAGAGATTTGGGAAAAGGGGGAAGCTTACTCTCCGATATGTTTCCCTTATAAAATTGTGAGTCGTGTTTGGAAAGTAGCTTATGATCTTGATTTTCCCACAGACTTGTCGTCCGCTCATCCTGTATTCCACGTCTCTTTGCTTAAGAAGTGCATCGGTGGCTCCACTATAGTAGTTGATTTAGAAAGTACAGATATCCAAAAAATCCTTTCATAAAAATAGATTCCAGTTGAGATTTTAGATCATTAGATCCATAGACTAGGGAACAAAGAATTTCTCTTGGTCAAAACTCTTTGGTGGAATCAGTTTATTGAGGGCGCCACTTAGGATATAGAAGTGGATATGCTAGCCAAGTTCCCTCACCTATTCTCTATAAATTTAGCTTTAGTCAAAGGTAATATTCTTCTTTAATTGAGTTCTTTTCTAATCACAAAGTCAGCTATATAGTTATCCCCATGTAAGTTCATGCACTCACAGAATTAGCTTAGAATCTAAGAATGATTTAGATTCACTTTCACAATTTATTTCAGTTGTGCATGCTATCATATATCCTCAGATTCCTTAGTATTCTTAGTCTAAATAGACAAATATATGGACTAATGTTTCCAAGGGGGAGATATTGTAACACCCCATACTTTCCTAGTTCTATTTGGTGTTGAGAATGTCAATCATTGGGTTCAAGAGAGAATAACTTTTCATACATGTAGAATTTTCCAGATTTAGTCCCTCCAATATGTAGGAAATTGAATTAGCTTTCCAATGATATATGATTTGCCTTAATTCGATAATCGGATAAAAAGTTATGGCAATTTTAAGTTCCAGACATAAAACACCGTTATTTCGGTCAGTAGTGCATCGCGGAGACAGTTTAAATGACAATTGTCGATTTCCAGTAAGATTTCGCAATTCCACCACATTGTGGTGATGTCCGTTTTCACAATTCACTTTCTAATGAGTCTCCACGATTGTAGTGTGTTGCGGAGATGGCCAAAATGGAAATCCCCATAAGGGTACCGTGATTAGCTCCGCATCGCGGAGATCTTATAGGTCCTAGTTGAATGTTTCTAGTAGGTCACCATAATTTTTCCCAGTCTGAGTAAAATTTTAAAATAGGCTCTTTGGTCTTTTCTCTAGCCCAAGTTGAGAATAACAGATCATTTAACCCATTCTAAGCAAATTATACCCACTTTTCACCAAAATACCCTTAAACAAAACCCTAGATTAGCAAAGCTTACTCCTCAAGAAATCCAATTCCTCCATTAATTCTCCAAATCAATTTATGATTAAGGATTCCAAATTCAAAAAAAAACTAAGAAATCATCTCCAAAGAAACCATAGGAGTCCAAGATTCAAACTTTTCATCAAAGATTATCTATTAAGGTATGTGGTTTTTTCAGCAAGGATAATTATTTCATTCTTATGCCCAAAAACTTATTTTAATTACAAATTTATTGAATATTAAATGATTTCCCATGAAATTCAATTTTAGGTTTATTCCCATTATTTTTATTTAAAAGTTTATGAGATTTCCAGCAATTTAGAAGTTGAATTACATGATTAAGTTCATAGTTCCATGGATATTGATTAAATTTCTAGATTTTAAGTTGATTTATAGATGTTTACATTACCAAGCATGAACATTATGATGTTATTACATGAGTTTGATGCATAGGTTATTAAAACCTAACTAAAGATTATTATTTCAAGATTTGTGGTGCTATAAGCACCCTAAGACTAGATATTTTTTCGTATTATTGATAAAGATTTGACCTTTTGGACTTAGAATAGCTATAAAATACACTATACAGATTCAGATTACATATTTAGATTTACAGATATACTGTTGGTTTTAATTATAAACCATTATACTATTTTAAAGTGGATTTCCATCAGAATGAGCATAAAAATTTAGTGGGAGTAGTATTTAGCATTGAGTTGGCTACCTTACAATGGTTTAATATCCCAGAACTATGTGCCTACATAGGATTTAGATAGTTCCCACTTCTACAAGGATTATTAATGTGTGATCACTTAGATAGATTATACTCCCTGGCAAGAGTATGACACCACTCCCCAATGTGAGGATTCCTTCTTAGGGGGACAAGAACGTTGGACTCCATGAATGCTCACATGGTTTATGTCGGTTAGAAGAGCCTTCCACGCAGAATGAGTTTTCATATTTCTAAACCTCTAAGATAAAGAATTTTCACTACAACTTTAAATTTCTCGAGTTTAAAATATTGCTTTACATAAGCCATCAGATACAGACTTAAGATTTCACTGTGTCTACATAATTTGAGAATAAGAATAGAATACAGATTTCAGAACTAAGAGTAATGGCTCACAAGTTTTATACTATATGCTTTATTGTTCATGATTTATGATCTTCAGTTTTCAGATTACTCCAGCCTTTGTGAGTCATTTACCTTTTGCGTGCATGTTTTTATAAATTATGATGATATTGCTTACTTATTGCATTCACCCCCATATGCTCAGTTCATTCCCAAAGTACTGATCCACATATACGTCTATGTGCTACATTGTCTCATAATATAGGTTCAGGTGCTCAGTCTTAGTACCGTTAGTGATTTTTAAGAATCTCATTTACATCTCTTTAGTTAGTGAGTCCTCTTAGTTCGAGGACTTAGCTATTCTGATTTGTGGTTTATTAGTAGTTGATTAAGTATTCATTCTAGACATTTTGAGTCAAATGGGGCCTGTCCCAGAGACTCTCTAGATTTAGCCAGTAGAGGCTTGTTGGACTATTAGATTCAGTTAAAGATTTTAGTTATAGTATTCAGATTATTAGTATTTGCCTTGGAAGATTGATGAGATTTGTCTTTTCAGATATACTAGATATTTAAGATGGTTTTTCCGCATTTACTATAATTTTATATTCATACCCCACTATTTTGAGATTCAGATTTAGTAAAAGACAACCAGAGTTATCTCAGGACTACTTATATTGAGAGCATCGTGTGGCATCCCGGTAACCATATTTCAGAGCTTTACCAACTTGGAATCACATTATAAGGTTTAGAGAGTACTAGGGAGACGTAGAGTTTCAATCATCAGTGTGAAGCGCATCATGTCTATGAGCAACAGGCTATAGGACGTTTTAGGAAATCCTTTATTCATTCATGATCTATCATGCACTCTGTGTCTCAATCTTATTCTAACTTGGGCTTTCACATGACAGAAAGTGCCTCCTTGTTGAGCTAATGCATGCAAAAATGATGACCAGCTACCTCAGCCTACAGATCTTTTGAATAAGAGTCTATCACATGTAGAGTTTCGGGCTTCCATTAAGGTGCTATCCCAAGCTGTGATAGCTACTGTTTAGGTCAACAGTCAGGCTGCAGTCCCACTTCAACAAAATGAGGACTTAGCCGTAGCTAGAATTCAAGATTTTATGAGAATGAACCCATCGTAATTCTTTTGGTCAAAGATAGGTGAGAAACTAAAGTTTTATCTAGATGAGGTAAAGGAGATTACCCATATTATGTATATTTCTTAATAAGAGAGTGTAGTGTTGGCATCCTATATGATGAAAGATCTTGGTTATGATTGGGTAGTGATGTGGAAGAAAATTAGAGGGGACAATGAAGTTCCCATGTCATGGCAAGTGTTTTGGGATGAGTTTCTAGATAAGTTTTTCCAATGTGAGATGAGGAAAGAAAGATAAAATAGGTCAAACATGAGATAGGGCTCAATGTCAGTGAATGAGTATTGCCTCAAGTTCAACCAGTTGTCTAACTATACCCCTTATCAGATGGCTGGCCCTAGGTTAAACATGAGTAAATTTATGACCAGTCTATCTGGGTAAGTAGATAAAGAGTGTAGGACTACTATGCTTATTGGAGACATGGATCTTGGTAAGTTTATAATGTATGCTTAATATATTAAGGTAGAAAAGCTGAAGGAAAGAGAGGGAGTAAATAAGAAGGATAGAACAAGGTAGTTTGATTATGGCCAGCCTAGATCTTAAGGAGGAAATGATTCACCATTATAGAATCAGTCATCAATGCAAGCTCCTTCTCAAACTAGTGCTCCCGTACCCAGGAATAGACATGAGCAGTGAGGTAGGTTGTCTATGTCCAGATCATAGAATAGTGTTAGTGGGAAGACCGATAATCTTCCATGTTCTAAGTCTAGTAAGAATTATATGGGTGAATGTTTATGGGGTCAGAAAAGTTGTTATAGTTGTGGCCAGATGGGTCACAGAATCAAAGAGTGCCTACATCTAGACATGGAAAAAGGGATATCCACACCCAGACTCAGGCTACTAGTACACCAGATCCCCTAGGTCACCCAACCCCTGCTCATGGTGCTTCATCCAGTACTGGTGGTGGTCAGCGCCAAAATAGGTTTTATGCTTTGCCATGCCGCCAAGAGTAGAAATATTCCCCAGATATTGTTACTGCTATGCTTTGTATATTTATCTTGATATTTATTTATTGTAAGAAACTAGCTCGAGTTTCTCTTATGTGATCTCACTAGTTGCAGTAAATTTTGAGCTAAGTTCTATAAAGATCCCTTACCCTTTCATGGTTTCTACCCCATAGGTAAGTCAGTTTTTGCCAAGCAGATTTATAGAAAGTGTCCTTTCATTGTCCTTCATAAGGTCATTTTAGCAGACTTAATAGAGTTAGATATGGTTTATTTTGATCTTATTCTTGGTATGGACTGGCTCCATTCTTTTTATGCAACCATAGATTGTCGCACCCGAGTGGTGAACTAGATGAGCCAGACTTTGAATGGTCAGGTAATTTAGTGTCTCCCAAAAGTTATTTCATATCATATCATAAGGCTAGAAAGTTGATATCAAAAGGTTGGATTTACCACCTAGTTTGAGTCAAAGACACAAAGTTTGAGACTCCAACAATTCAGTCCATCTGATTGGTCAATGAGTTTCATGAAGTTTTTCTAGAAGATATCCTAGGGGTACCTCCCAATAGAGAGGTAGAATTTAGTATTGACCTTCTTCCTGATACACAACCTATTTTTATCCTCCATATCATATAGCTCCAGCCGAGCTTAAGGAGTTGAAAAAACAACTCAAAGATCTTTTAGGTAAAGGTTTCATAGGGCCTAGCATTTTTGCATGGGGCAATCCCTTCCTATTTATGCATCAGAAAGATGGTTCTTTGCGAATGCACATTCACTATCGTCAGCTAAATATGGTCATTATCAAAAGAAATATCCTCTCTCCAGAATTGATGATTTGTTTGATTAACTCCAAGTTGAAAGTTATTTCTCAAAGATAGACCTTAGATCCAACTATTATCAGCATAAAGTAAGGTAATGTAATATCCCAAAGACAACTTTCAGAAGCCGTTATAGTCATTTTAAGTTTTTAGTCATGTCTTTCGGCCAACCAATTCCCCAGTAACTTTCATGAAACTCATTAAACGAGTGTTCAAATAGTATCTAGATATGTTTGACATAGTATTCATTGGTTATATCCTTGTGTACTCAATTGTGAGGATGACCAAGCAGACCATCTTAGAATTGTGTTGCGAACTATTAGAGATCACCAATAGTTTGCCAAATTTAGCAAATGCAAATTTTGTCTAAGATTAGTAGATTTATTTAGTCATGTCATTTCCAGTAAGGGTATTAGAGTTGATCCCTAAAAGGTAGAAGCCGTAAGGAATTGGCCTACACCTATCTCTCCATAAAATATTAGGAGTTTCTTGGGTCTAGTTGGCTATACATTTTGTTAAGGGTTTCTTATCCATAGCGTCTCCTATGTCTAGATTCACCCAAAAGAAAGTAAAGTTCCTATGGTCAGATTCCTGGGAAAAGAGTTTTAGGAGTTGAAAACTCAACTCACTTAAGCCCCAGTGTTAGCATTACCTGATGGTACGGATTGTTTTGTGGTGTATTATGATACCTCTAGAGTTTGTTTGGGCTGTGTTCTGATGTATTGAGGTTAGTTCATAGCCGATACCTCTAGATAGCCTAAGCCTTATGAAAAGAACTACCCAACTTATGATCTTGAATTCACTGTTGTTGTGTTTGCTTTGAAAATCTGGAGATAATAATTCTATAGTGTGCATGTTGATATGTTCATGCATAACAAAATCTTGTAGTATGTGTTTACCCATAGAAAGTTGAATCTACATCAGAGAAGGATGTTAGAATTATTGAAGTATTGTGATATGAGTGTGTTGTATCATCCGGGCAAGGCCAATGTAATGGCTGACACCATTAGTAGATTTTCTATAGGAAGTGTTGCTCATATGGAGAAAGATAAGAAATAGTTTGTTTGAGATGTTCATCGTCTTAGTAGATTGGGTGTTAGCTTTGTTGATTCAGCTAAAGGGAATGTTTGGGTTTGGAGTAGATCCACATCTTCCCTAGTTTCTAAATGAAGGAGAAGCAAGACAAAGATTCTAGTTTTGTCAAACTGAAAGAGTCAGTTAAAGACTTAAAGGTAGAGGTTTTCTCCCAAAGCAGAGATTGGGTGATGAGATACTAGAGTAGATTGTGCATTCCATGTATTGATGATTTGAGATAGCAAATTAAGGCGGAATCACATGGCGTGCGTTATTTAATTCATCCATGAGCCAGCAAGATGTACCTTAACTTGCTGGAAATCTATTGGTGGATTGGTATGAAGAGAGATATAAGAGAGTTCGAAACGAAGTAGTCAACTTATCAACAGGTCATGGTAGAGTACCAAAGACCAGGTGATTCATTGCAAGAGTTTCGTATCCCTACTTGGAAGTAGGAGGAAGTGAATCTAGATTTTGTGACTGGTTTACCCCATTCGTGCCGTTAGCATGATTTGATTTGGGTTATTATAGATAGGTTGACTAAGTCAATACATTTATTGGCAGTTCACACATCTTACACAGTTGAAGATTATGCTAAGCTGTACATCAGAGAGTTAGTCAGACTGCATGGAGATCCCTTTCCCATTATTTCAGATAGGGATATTCAGTTCACTTCCCAATTCTGGAGAGCCTTTCAGTAGGGTCTTGGTGCCCAAGTCAATCCTAGTTCAGCTTTCCACCCTCAGACAGATGGTCAACCAGAGAGTACCATCCATATGATAGAAGATATGTTCAGAGCATGTGCTCTTGATTTCAAAGGTAGTTGGGATGTTCAATTACCATTGATTGATTTCTCTTATAATAACTATTACCATTGTAGCATACCGATGTCCCCATTTGAGGCACTTTATGGAAGGAAATGTAGATCACCCATATGTTGGTTTGAAGTAGGTAAGGTAGCTTTGCTTGGGCTTAACACAGTGGTTAAAGCTATAGAGAAGGTTTATTTTACTACAGAAAGATAAAAATTTCCCAGAGTTGTCAGTAATCATATGCAGATATGAGAAAAAAGGACCTCGAGTTTGAGGTTGGTGATTTATTGTATTTGAAGATTTTACACATTAAAGGGGTGAAGAGATTTGGTGAAAAAGGGAAGATTAGTCCCCTGTATGTTGTCCTTTATAGAATTGTGAGTCGTGTTAGGAATGTAGCTTATGAGCTTTATTTTCCCACAGACTTATCGTTCGTTCATCTTGTATTCCATGTCCTTCTATTAAAGAAGTGCATCGGTGACTCCACTATTGTAGTTCCTTTAGAAAGCTCAGATATTCCAAACAACCTTTCATACATAGAGATTCTAGTTGAGATTTTAGATCATTAGATCCATAGACTAAGGAAAAAAGAAGTTCCCTTGGTCAAAGTTCTTTGGCGGAATCAGTCTGTTGAGGGCACCACTTGGGAAGCAGAAGCGGATATGCGAGCTAATTACCCTCACCTGTTCCACAAATTTATATTCAGTCGAACATAATAAACTTCCTTAATTCAGTTTTTTTTAATCACAAAGTCAGCTATATAGTTATCCCCATGTAAGTTCATGCACTCACAGAATTAGCTTCGAAGCTCAAAATGATTTACATTCACTTTCGTAATTTATTTCAGTTGTGAAAACTATCATATATCCTTAGATTCCTCAGTATTCTTAGTCTAACTAGCAAATTTGAGGATGAATGTTTCCAATGGGGAAGATATTGTAACAACCCTTACTTTTCCTAGTTCAATTTAGCATTGAGAATACCAAGCATTGGCTTCAAGAGATAATGAATTTTCATACATGTAGAATTTTCTAGATTTAGACCCTCTAATGTGTAGGAAATTTAATTAGCTTTCCAATGATATAAGATTCACCGTAATTCGATAACCAGGTGAGAAGTTAAGGCAATTTTAAGTTCCAGTAATAAAACACCATCATTTCGGTCACTACCACGTTGGGGAGACAGTTTAAATTACAATTGTCATTTTCAAATAAGATTTCATGATTCCACTACATTGCGGTGATGTCTCTTTTCACAATTCACTTTCCAGTGAGCCTCTACAATTGTGATG
Organism: Capsicum annuum; assembly: GCF_002878395.1. NCBI lineage: Eukaryota > Viridiplantae > Streptophyta > Magnoliopsida > Solanales > Solanaceae > Capsicum > Capsicum annuum. The sequence goes on from NC_061117.1 coordinate 113,327,775, forward strand.
AGTCGCGGATTTGGCCAAAATGGTAATCCCTAGAAGTGTACCGCGATAGTTCCGCATCGTAGAGATTTTCCAGACCCAGTTGGTATTTTCCAATAGGTCACCGCGATAATGCCGCGTAACGCCGTAGACCAAATTTGATAACTTTTCCCAGTCCGAGTAAAATTTTAAAAGGGGCTCTCTGGTCTTTTCTCTAACCCAAGTCATTAATAACAGATTATTTAACCCATTCTAAGTATATTATACCCACTTATCCCAAAAATACTATTAAACAAAACCCTAGATCAGCAAAGCTTACTCCCTAAGAAATCCAATTCCTCCATTAATTGTCCAAAGCAATTCATATTAATGATTCCTAATTCAAGAACTCTAAGAAATCATCTCCAAAGATACCATAGGAGTCCAAGATTCAAGATTTTTATCTAAGATCATCGATTACGGTATGTGGGGTTTTCAGAACGGATAATCCTTTAATTCTTGATCCCAAAAACTTATTTTAATTATATATTTATTGAATATTGTATGATTTTCCATGAAATTCATGTTAAGGTTTATACCCGTTATTGTTATTCCCAAGCTTATGAGATTTCCTGCAATTTAGAAGTTGAATTACATGATTATGTTTATAATTCCATGGATATTACAAAAATTTTCAGATTTTAAGTTTATTTATAAATGTTTTCATTAACAACCATGAACATTATGATGTCTTAACATGAGTTTGATGCATGGGTCGTTAAACCCTAATTAAAGATTGTTATTTCAAGATTTGTTGTGCTACAAGTACCCTATGAATAGATTTCTTTTCAGATTATTGATAAAGATTTGACCTTTTCGTCTTAGAATAGCTATGAAATGTACTTGACAGATTTAGATTTACAGATATAATGTTGGTTTTGATTTTAAACCATTATACTATTTTAAAGTAGATTTCAATCAGAATAAGCATATAGATTTAGTGGGAGTAGTATTTAGCCCCAAGCTGGGTACGTTACTACGGTTTCATACCCCAAAAGTACGTGCCAATGTAGGATTTTGATTGTTCCCACTTCTACGTGGATGATAGATATGTGATCACTTTGATTGATAATACTCCCTGGTCAGAGTATGACTCCTTTTCCCAATGTATGGATTCCTACTTAGGGGTAAAAGAACGTTGGACTCCATGAATGCTTACATGGTTTATGTCGATTTGAAGAGCTTTCCATGCAAAATAAATTTTTATATTCCTAAACCCCTAATATAAAGAATTTTCTCTACAACTTTAAAGTTCTTGAATTTAAAATATTGCTTACATAAGCCTTAATATTAAGACTTACAGATTTCACTTACCCTACATGATTTGAGAATAAAAATAAAATATAGATTTCAAAACTAAGTGTAATGGCTCACAAGTTTTATACTATATGCCTTATTGTTCATGATTTACGATCTTTAGTTTTCAAATTACTCCAGCCTTTGTGAGCCATTTACCTTTAGCATGGATAATTTTATAAATTGTGATGATATTACTTACTTATTGTATTAACCCAGATATGCTCAGTACTAATCCACATATACATCTATGTGCTATGTTGTCTCATAATATAGGTTTACATGCTCAGTCACAGCAGCGCGAGTGATTTTCGAGCATCTCCTCTTCATCTCTACAGTTGGTGAGTCCTCATAGATTGGGGACTTAGCTATTCAGATTTCCAGTTTATTAGTAGTTGATTCAGTATTTAGATCGAGGACTTAGCTATTCAGATTTGTAGTTTATTAGTAGCTGATTCAGTATTCATTGCAAACAGTTTGAGTTAGTTGGGGTCTGTCCTATAGATTCTCTAGATTCAGTTAGTAGAGGCTTGTCGAACTATTAGATTTAGTTTTAGATTTTAGTTGCAGTATTCAGATGTTTAGTATTTTTCTTATTAATCTAATTAGATTAGTATTTTATGACATACTCAATATATTAAACAATTTTTCTATATTTATTATGAGTTTATATTTGTATCCCCCTATTTTAAGATTCAAATTTAGTAGAAAGAAGCTACGGTTAGCTCAGGATTACTTGCAGTTCAGAGCATTGCATGGTATCTCGAGAACCCGATTTTTGGGCGTTACATGAGTATGGGAAGTTTGGCTTATCTTTTAGGTTATTCAGAGGCCGTTAGAATGGGACATCCAATCGTTAGCCAAGTTGATAGTGCAACATGATTTTTCAGAACCTATAAGGATTTTTGCTGGTGTTAAGTTTTTGATTTACTATTTAAGTAGATTTAAAGTCGTCAGCTTGAGGATATGGGACTTTCTATCATCTGTAATCAGGTGTTGAGTGGTGAGTCTAATAGGGATACAATGGATTTTATTCCGAGTAGCATTCCGAGTACCAGATTCAGGGCATTATAAACTTGGTATCAGAGACTATGGTTCAATAGTGTCCTAGGAAGTCTGAAAGTCGCATCTAGTAGAGTCTTGTACATGGTTGTGTTGTGTGCCACATTTATGTACAGGAGGCTATAAGATGTTTTTGGAACAGTTTCCCTTCTTTCAGTATTCATGTTGTGTCAGTGAGCATAGTCTCAAGTCAATACCTCAGCCTAATCCATTTCTCCCTTTCTTTTACAAAACGTGCCTCCAAAAAGATAAAGCATGAATCAGTCAACCCCTCTGCCCAAAGTATCTTTGGGCAAACATGTTTCTCATGCAGAATTCAGGGATATATTCACTACTCTTTCCCAATCAGTTGCTGCTTAGAATGAATGACCAACTGTCATTTCGGTTAACCCAGTGGCAATTCAGCTACCGCCAGGATTTAGGACTTTACCCGGATGAATCCTCCATTCTTTTTTGGGTTTAAGTCAGATAAGGACACTCAGGAATTTGTCGATTAGGTTCAGAAGGTTACTGACGCTATGAGGGTGTTAGTTTTTAAGAGTTTTGAGCTACCTGTATATTAGTTGTGGGATGTTGCTTACACATAGTACAAGTAGTGGAAGTCAGAAAGGCTAGATGATGCAGGGCCTATTGAGTAGGAGGAGTTTCTCACCATATTCTTAGAGAGGTTCTTTCCCCTAGAGATAAGAGAATCTAAGGTGTTAAATTCATTAACCTCAGGTATGGGCAACATGACGGTGAAAGAGTATTCTCTTAAGTTTACTCAATTAGCCAGATATGCCCCTCAGGTGGTTACAGACAATAGGGCTAAGATGAGTTAGTTTGTTTCTAGGATGAATGATAGTGTAGTCAACCAGTGTAAGTCGGTGATATTGAATAGTGACATTACTTTAGCTAGGCTTACAACTCATGCTCAGTAGATAGAGGAGCAAAAGATTAAAATGAGGAAGAAGCATAATAAGAGAGCAAGGATAGGTAGTTTCAACTTTACTCAGCCAAAATTAGTAGGAGAAAACCGTTTTAAATTTCATCCTTAGTCATCAGTTCCGGCTCCCTCTTCAACTAGTGCTCCAACTTTAAAGTTAAAGGATGGTAGTAGAGATAGGGCACTAGGCTCAAAGTTTTAGGGCAGTGTCAATAATGCCCAAACTAATACCATTTGTCAAACTTATGGTAAGAACCACAAGGGTAGTTGCAGAGCTGGTAGGGATGTCTATTTCGGATGAGGCAAACCAGGCCATAAAGTCAAAGATTATCCCTAGTCAGTTTATCAGGGTCAGCAAAACTATTTTTCAGCTTAGTCCGGTCGCCCAACTTAGTAGGGTGCCACTTTCTATGCTACTAGTGGGCAACGCCCAAACTGACTCTATGCTCTCCAGTCCAGCCAATATCAAGAAAATTCTCTTGATGTAGGTACTAGTATGTTACAGATCTTTCATGTTGATGTTTATGCATTGCTAAATCTAGGAGCTTCTTTGTCTTTTGTTACTCTCTATATAGTTGTTGATTTCAAAATTAGTCTAAAAATTCTAGCAAATCCCTTTTCAGTTTCTACCCTAGTGGGTAAAACCATCATAGTTCGGCGAGTATACAGGAACTGCACATTTATGATATTTTAGAAAGTCACTTCAACAGACTTAGTCGAATTACAGATGATTGATTTTGATGTCATTCTCAGCATGGATTAGCTTCATTCCTACTATACCATAGTCGACTACAAAAACAAAATAGTTTAGTTCTAGTTTCTAAATTAACCCGTGTTAGAGTGGAAGGGTAGTGTATCCTCTTTTAGAGGTCAGCTTGTTTCCTACCTTCGGGCACGGAATATAATATCTAAAGGATGTGTCTATCATCTTATTAGAGTTAAGGAGACTAGTTTCAAAACTCCGGTCTTGAATCTGTCCCTGTAGTGAATGAATATTCAAATGCCTTTCTCGAAGATCTTCCAAGAATTCCTCCCAAAAGGGAAATAGACTTCGGAATTGATCTTCTTCAAGATAATCGGCCTATATCTATTTCGCCAAATAAAATGGCACCAACAAAACTCAGAGAATTAAAAGAGTAGTTGAAGAATCTCTTAGATAAAGGATTCATCAGGCCCAGTATGTCCCCGTGGTGTGCACCTATATTATTCATGCCCAAGAAAGATGGTTCCCTAAGAATGTGTATTGATTACTATCAGCTGAATAAAGTCATGGTCAAGAACAAGTATCCGCTTCCCAGAATTGATGACTTGTTTGACAAACTTGAGAGTGCCAGTTATTTCCCTAAGATAGACCTTAGATTCATGTATCATCAAGTCAGAGTGAAAGAATATGACATTCCAAAAATAGCTTTTCATACCCGGTATGGCCACTTTGAGTTTCTTGTTCATTCCTTTGGTCTTTCTAATGCCCCAGAAACATTCATAGACCTGATGAACCGTGTGTTCAAGAAGTACTTGGAAATGTTCCTCATAGTCTTTATAGATGATATTCTGGTCTATTCTCGCAATGAGCATGATCATGCAGACCATCTCAAAATCATATTCAGACTCTCAAAGATCATCAGTTGTTTATCAAATTCAGTAAGTGCAAATTTTCGTTAAGTTCAATAACATTCCTTCTTCATATCATTTCTAGAGATGGCATTAAAGGAGATACTCAAAAGACCGAAGCGGTAAGAAACTGGCCCACACCTATCTCTCCATCAGATATTAGGATTTTCTTAGGTTTGGGAGTCTATTACAGATGGTTTGTTGAGGGATTTTATTCTATTACATCCTCTATGTCCAGATTGACATAGAAGAAAGTCAAGTTTAAGTGGTCAGATCATTGCGAGAAGAGTTTTCAAGAGTTAAAGAATTGACTAACCTCAGCTCCAGTCTTAGATCTTCTGATGGTTTCGTAGTGTATTGTGATACATCCAGAGTAGGTTTGGTTGTATCCTCATGTAGCATGGTAAGGTCATAGCCTACACCTCCAGAAAGCTTAAACCCCATGAGATGATTATCCTACTCATGATCTTGAGTTAGCAGCCATAGTTTGTTCCTTAAATATTAGAAGGCATTGTCTATACAGAGTTCATGTAGATTTTTCACAGATCATAAGAGCCTACAATATGTCTTTTCTCACAAAGATCTCAATCTTCATCAGAGAAGGTGGTTAGAGATCTTGAATAATTATGACATGAGTTTCCTTTATCAACCGGGCAAGGCCAACATATTGGCCAACACTCTCAGTAGACTTGTCGCCAGCATGATTCAGTGTGGGTCATTGTAGACAGGATAATAAAATCAGCTCATTTACTTCTAGCAAATACCTTATATTCAGCCAAGGATTACGCCAAACTCTACATTAGAGAGTTGGTCAGATTACACGGTGTTCCATTATCTATTATCTCAGACAGAGGTATCCAGTTCACCTTTCATTTCTGGAAAGCATTCCAAAAGGGTCTTGGAACCCAAGTTCATGTCAGTATAGCCTTTCATCCTAAGACAGATGTTCAAGTGGAAAAAAGCATTCAATCTTTAGAAGATATGCAAATGGTGTGTGCAATCGATTTCAAGGGTAGTTGATATGACCACTTGACTTGGATTGAGTTTTCATACAGCAACAGCTATCATTCTAGTATTCGAATGGCTCTATTCGAAGCTCTCTATGGTAGGAGGTGCAGATCTCCAAACAGTTGGTTTGAAGTTAGTGAGGCCTCAGTTATAGGGACTGACTTAGTATTTGATGCCTTAGAAATAGTCTTGTTGATCAGAGAAAGACTTGAGGCTGCACAGAACTAACAGAAGTCTTATGCAGATGTTTAAGAAAGAATCTCGAGTTTGAGATTTATTACTATATCTATATAAAGATCTCACCTATGAAAAGAGTGAAGAGGTTCAGCAAGAAGGGAAAGGTCAGTCCCCGATATGTCGATCACTTAAAAATTCTCAGTCGTTTTTGCAAGGCAGCTTATGAGCTTGAATTTCCTTCAGATCTAGCCTCAGTTCATCCAGTCTTCCATGAATCTTTGCTCAAGAAGTGCATAGGAGACCCAACCATTGTAGTCCCCATTCAGAGTTTAGATGTTCAGAATAACATCTCTTATGAAGAGATTTCATTCAAAATTCTTAACAAATAGACTCGTAGGCCGAGGAACAATGAAGTCCTTCTAGTTAAAGTTTTTTGTTAAAATTAGTCATATGAGTGAGATATTTGTGAAGCAGAAGAAGACATGCAGACCAAGTATCCTCACCTCTTCTCTGCAAACTCAGATTAAGCTCATGGTAACAGTTCTCCTTAAGTTTTTTGTTTCATGTTCATTCTTCAGTTACAAGCTTGGTATATCGTTCATGTATAGAATTTCTTCACAAACTTAGTATTAAATACCATTGCATATTAAGTCATGCAATCATGTATAAGTTTAGTAATAGAATCATGCATTAGATATGCATTCTTATTGTGAGAACCTTAGTTCATTAGAACACTCAATCATGCATTCATTAATCAGTTATACATGTATCAGATATGCATGATCAGTATGATATATTAAGTATCAGTCATGTCAGTCATGAAATCATGTTTCAATTATCCATGTTCAGTATGTATGAGAGTTTATTTTCTCCCCTCAATCTTAGTCTATTTTGACGATGAATTTTCTCAAGGGGGAGATATTTTAATACTCCATACTTTGTCCTAGCTTGAAATCATCCCAACCATGTTTAAAACTTACATTGAAATATGAATTCATTTTTGTACACATGGAATTTTTAAGATTTTCATTTTTTATCATGTGGAAAATTTAATTAGATTTCCAATGATACAAATTACATCCAAATTTGGTATCTGAGTAAAAAGTTATGGATGTTTTACTTAGGGCTGTCATAATTGCCCATTTGCGACGGACAGGTTGACAGACCATCGATCTAGCGACAGACCATTGCCTTGACCGTTGCAGCCAAGGCAGTGAGGCAACATTTTGGATAAGGTATGACGGATAGGTTGACAGACCATCGAAGTTGTGATGGACCGTTGCCCAACCCGTTGCTACTTAGGTAGTGAATCCTTTTCTTGGTCCACATACGACGGTCAAAACATTGGACCGTCGAGCCAGCAATGAAACATCGCACGAGCCATCGCATATCCCGTTTAGTTATTTTTAAGTCATTTTTAAATGGTCTTTTAGGTCTTTTACCACCCATTTATATACCTATTAATATCCGACCAAGGCTTCGAAAAAATTCATTATTCTTCCACAACATCAAAAATTAGTGTTTTCTTCCTAAGAGCAATCCTTAAGCAACAAAATCCAAATCTTCTTCAAGAACTAAGAGTTTCAAATTCTTCAAGTTCAAGAACTTAAATAAACTCACTACCAGGTATGCATAGTGTGCATTCATGGACTCTTTTTATCCATGAATCCTAAGAATCTCTTTTCAAAGTTCAAGTGTATGGATTTCTTTATGAATTTCATATTGGGTTTGCTTTTGTTCATATTGATAATGACCAATTGAATTCTAATCCATGTTGGGTGATTAATTTTATGTGGAATTAAGTATTATAGGTGTAGTTTCATGTGAACTTATGATTAAACCTTTGAATGATTAAATCCGGGTTGAATCATGATCTTTATTTGTTGTATAATGTTGTCTACATATACTATGCTTACCATGTATTTGATTAAATACCTATGTGAAGGAAAAATGCCCAATTAGTATGATTTTTTGCAATCTTCATGTATGTACAAGTTTATGCATGTCACATATTTGATGAAATGCCTCAATAAATAAATTATGGATGGTGATGTTGGTCATATATTTAAGAAAGTCATGCTTGTCAGTTTTTTTTCATTGAGTCCTATAGGTACGTATACCTACTAATTTAGTTGTGTGCCTAGAGCAAGTGTCATCTTATCACGATATCCTCAGTCAAGTCATGTTCAGTAGAATTCAATTAGTCATGTGACTCAGTAAAACTTAGAAATCCCAGAAATCTCAGAAAGCTCAGCAATACAGAAATCTCAGTAATATTCCATCAGTCAATGGAACTCAGTTAACTTAGTCCAGTTTAGTCTAGTAATTCATGTATAGTGTTTTTTCATATTGGAGTAAAAATTAGCACCGAGTAAACCCAAGGATAGGAACACACACTATCAGTGAGGGGTGTGATTCTTAGAAGTCATCCTTTTATTCCAGAACTATGCAGCAAACATAGGTTGAGACATCAATACTGTCAGATGAGGGTGGATGAGGTGTATAAGCACTATCAGATGAGGGCCCAACCATTCTCTTTTGGGGACTATTAGATGAGGGTCCCTCACAACTTGTCCTTATAGATAATGCGGTACTGACACCATTCTAATTGGGGTTATAGATTGGACTGAAATGTAGTTATAATGCATTATTTGGGGCATGTCGGTTAGATAACTACTTCCTATAGTTTCAGCTACAAAAATTAGGATTGTTAGATACAGTCATTAAGTCTCAGTAATAGAACTCAAATATTTCTACAGAATTCAAGACTGTCAGATACAGTCAACTCAGAATAGTATGGAACTCAGCTTGTTCTATCAGAATCAATACTGTCAATTGTAGTCACTCAGTATCAGTTATTCTAATTGTATAGATATCAGTATCTCATGTTTTCAGTACTCAAACTTAGTAATTATGTTATCACAAACTCAGTTACCGTTACGTATTCATACATGCATTCTCGCGTTCATGTTAGTCAGTCAGTTAGTATAGTTCATGCATGTAAACCCTATGCATTCAGCCTACCTCATATGTATACTAGTACATTCAAAGTACTGACGCATTTGCGCTATGGTATTTTATACCATAGGTTCAGAAGCACGAGCTCTAAAGCATTAGTAGTATTCCTGTCTCTGCAGTCAGAGTTAGCAGTGTGTCCTCATCCTTGGAGGACATACCCATTACTTTATTATCTCATTAATTAATTTATTAGTTGGAGTTAGTTAGGGACATGTCCCATCAACACCTTATTTGGAAAATTTGGTCAGTTAGAGGCTTTTCAAAATACAGTATGTTCAGACAATTTATTTTAGGTGTTTTGGGTATTTCATACCCCACCCAGATGTTATATTTTTGTCAGATATTATATCTTAGTGTTTAACCATATGGCCTTTCAGTTCATGTTTCCGCATTTTATAGTATATTATGTAGTATACAGGTACAAATATCAGTCATGGGTTAGCTTGTAGTCCTTCGGGGTCATGAGTACCGTGTAGCATTTGGGTACCAGATTTGGGGCATTACATTTATATGACTGACCGAACCCAAGTCTGTCCCAAGGGAATTATTAATGACATACTTATAATGGTTTACAATTTTTTAATCCTTATTGACTTTATTGTTTTCTATTATGTTATAGATTAAAGGGTACCAACCATTTCAAGATGTCCATTCTTGGCAAAGTATAAGCGCTAATAGATGTGAGAGAGGGCACTCTAAAAATGAGATTGGATGATAAAGAGGTGGTCTTCAGAATTTATAAGCCAGTCAATCTGGCTTCCCTCTAAAACTATTTCTATATAATTACTGTGATAGAAGTGTATAAGTGTATGGTGTTTAGTACAACCCACCAAAGATCTCTTTGAACTTTGTCATTGAGCTACCTAAGCCACTATATAAGCACTAAGTTGATAGAGTTAAGAAGGAGCCTAACAATGCTAGTACTGAGACTGATATTGAACTTAAGAGTATGCACTCAAGATGTCTCAAAAGAGTGAAAGATAGCCTTCAAGTAGGTGAAAGAGGATAAAGAAAAATAGTTGACATAGTGTTGTGGGTCGTGCTGTGACACTAAATTAGGAGCTGCTTAGGAGGAAACCAAAGTTAAGGTAGGTGGTTTATTCATGCATTTTAAAATTTACTTTATGTGGTTTTGTTTGTTGAGTCACAGGTTGATGAAAGGTCTGAGTACCAGAGAACTAATTCTAAGGAGCATGGTAAAGAATTGGTGTGGGGTCCATTCAGCCTTATTGATGTTAAAAATGCTATTAGCTAGAACTAGTGATATTAGGAATTATTTCTATCCTTACATCTAAGTATATTTTAAGGACAAAGTAGATTTTTAAGTTTGGGGTGCAAAAATTCCAATGGTTTCGGGTGAGTGATGGTATAGGATCTTAATTCTAGTTGTTTTCTAGTTTTTGGTTAGATTTGAAAAAATTGAAAAAAAACATATTTTCTCTTTGTTTTTAGGTTTGCTTTAGGTGCACACTCCAACCACAACCACCCTGTGGTTGTTCTTTCTGTTTTTTCCCATGTGGGTGCACTTTGAACCTATTATCCTCTTTTAGGAGTAAATTTAAAAATTTTATTTTAGGCAAGGGAGATGTTCTTATTTCAGTTATGTATGATTGCATGATACAAGTTGATTTGTATGTAAAATCATATTTTTGGTGTTGAATAACTACTATAGTGACACCTAGGCTTTTCTTTATGACTCTTGTAAGTTTTTGGCTTAATGCTGAATTTGTGTGATTTCTTGGTTAAGAGTCTATGATGATCCAACTTAAATTGAGCATATTCCATGTATGATGTAAGGTTGTTTTGTATATTCCTTGTTGTATGTGACAACTAGAACATACCTGACGTATGTGCCAAGCGATATAAATTGTGTGGTTTGAGGATATGATATAGGCATTTCTTTGATATCCATTTTTTATACCCTTTTTGATCTACCCTTGTGCATAATCTTAGTTGAACCTGTTAAGCCTTTTGTCAATTCTTTGATAGGTGAAAGTGAAAAGGTAAAAGGGGAAAGTGAATACCTATGATATTAGCTATTAGTGTTAAAATAGTGAATCCTTATATATTATTTTTAATGTATATTATTCAATGATGAACAGGGATTTAAGTGAAGGGTTATGAACCTAGGTTGATTTATTGACCTAAGTATGGTTATATATGCATATTGAGCTTATTTTAGAGGACTTCTGTTGGGCTTAATGAGTAAATCTTTGTATAAATGAGTAAACCTTCTTGTTAATTGATTTAATTATAATGTTCAGGGGGTGTTCATGAAGAGTTTGGAGTCAAAATATTAAGTTGAAGTTCAAACACGAAAGCTAGAACTCTTAGCTTAAGCTATGATCCTTTCTAGTTCATCATGTTAGATTCTATGTGGTTTTGAGCTCTAATTTGTGGTGTTTGATGTCATAGTATGATTATGAAGCTATAAATATGATACATAGAGGATATAAAATCTGGAAATCAAAAGGAAAAGTTACCATAAAGCTTGGACTTGAAGGACAAATGCAATGGCCTAAGTTTGACAAAATTTGGAATTCTTAGACACATTAGCGTATCACACTGCCTAGATGGTGTGATATTGGAATGTAACTCCATTGGATCAATTCCAAGATGATGTTTGTATTATCCCTAGTTATTTCAACGTCACGGACCTAATCCTCTGTGATAAAGGCGTGATCGGAGGATAAGTTCAATTCGGCAATTTTGTTCCTATATAAATATGAAACTCAAACTCTATTGTAAATTCCTTTGATGACATTAAAGATTTAAAAAAGGATTGTGAAGACTTAAAATAGGGTTTATTTCCTTCACATTAGTTTTATATGGATTATAACATGGATTTCTATATTGTGATTACGTGTATGTCCATGAGTGGCTAAAAGCCATTTTCGGAGTTAAGGCCAAGAACATGATTACTCTTGTTATGAATAGAATTGGTTTTGGTTATTTACCATTGATTGTTGTCTATTTATCTTTGTGTGAACTATTTTAACAATTCTCAACCCTTATTATATTTGCTTAAATGTATCATGATTCCAAAAGAAGAAAGGACAAGATAGAACGTGGGATAGATAGAACTGGGTTGTAACACCTTATAATTAAAGATATGATTTTCATTTAGGATATGAATATACCTAAGTTCTCTAGGTGGTTCAAATACAAGATGAAACATGAATGTATTTAACTTAGTTCTCACATCGCCGCCCAACAATGTAGTTGTGGGGATAAGTTAGATTATTGATTAGATGTTCAGAAGTCCATTATCGTAATATCATCCCCATGGGCCAATAACCAAGATAATTAACATAACAAATGATGTTATATATCTCATTATAATTGTTTGTAGTTCCTTAGCCCTGGCTTTCTCCCCATAATTCTTCAAAACCTTTTTTTTACTTCATTATTTTAGTTTATATTTAGATATAACTATAAGACATATGTGGTTAAGATTACACTTGTCTAATCAGAATCATTGAACTAGTCTTTTTATAGTTGCTTAACATTAGTCCCAGTGGGTTTGATACTAGAATTTCTTTAATGCCACTATATTACGATGGTGGACAACTTAAACTTGTGTGTGCACTTGGGAGCAACATGGCCAACCTTTGTCTAAAAATCTTGTTAGCGACTTGTAGATTTATTGGCCATGTTATATCATTAAATTGCACATTTTAGAGTTAAAAAGACTAGATTTTTTAGGTTTATTCTATTTTGGTACTTGAGAGCTAGTGTTAGATCAAAACTAAGGTAGTTGATTTATTTATATTGAGTTTTGTTTTAGTATGACAATTCATGTCATGAGTTTTGGTTCAAGTATGGAAAATAATGATGTTGATATTGATATAATTTCATGTTCAAGTCTAACATCGAAAGGTTGTTTATGGTATGTTATTCCATGGATGGATCATGGTTATGGCTTCATATTTGGTGAACTATGAAATTTTAGTAATTTACTTTCTTTGATTCCACCCCCTAGGCTAAGGGGGTCCCTCTTGGGTTATTTAATTTATGCACTTACTGGCTTTTGGGGGCTAGTCTTATAGTATTATTTTTGCTTTATTTCATAATTTATTTGTTTCGGTTATTTATTTAAATCATTGGAACATCATTTCAGGTTTGCCCTTTTATCTTGACTTGGCGTATTTATCTTGCATCTTTATTATTCTTATATTATGATTTAGCTCAGTTGGGCAATGATGCCTACTGAGTACCCTTGGATTTTGCACTCAACTACACTTCAATATGTTTTGGTGCAGATTTGAGTACTATTAGCCACTGCAGATATTTTGATCGTGCTGTTTAGAGTTTCGAAGGCAGGGTGAGCTCTAGAAGTTAGAGATTTAATCTTTTCTCCTTCATCAACTTTGTTGTCTATTTTTATTTGAGCTTGATATACATTGACTATTATAGTACTTGTATTTCATTTTTTCTACTGTCTATAGTTCCAACACTACTAGGTCGTGCAATGATAATTGATCTTTTTTCTATATTTCAGACTATTATTATTATCATTTGAATTATTATATAAGCCTTTACTTGTAAAGTTTTGACTTTTATTTCTTTTTCCTCTAAATTAGCTCGTTGTTTCTAGGTCTAGGCTATAGATTAGCTTACCTACTAGTGGGATAAAGTAGGTACCATCATGATTTGTAACTCGGGTCGTGCTATGTCTTAGGTGATAGGATAGACTATGCATGCATTAAGAAACATGATCAATTCATTTCTTACCACTTCCTTCATGATTGGGTTCAACCTTATCTTGTGCTACACATTATGTTTGTGACTAACTTCCATGAATGTCTTATGCCTACAAAAATTAGGGTTTATCCATTGTATGTCTTACATATTGAAATAACCCTTCAGATTATTTTCCATATTTCATTTATTTACATCGTTAGAGATTTTCTATAGCCGTCCCTAGCAATTATGACTTGTTGGGACTAACAGTTTGGTTATCGGGTAGTTCATTTGGTTTATAAGGCCAATTCCCAATTTTGAAGTCTTTCTTAGTTCAAATTGGCTACAAGGAAAAAAACATTACTCAAATAATCTCTTATGCTAAATCTGACTATTCCAACAACTCAAAAATGTTGAATTTTTTATAAATGGACCTTTTGTTTAGGTCCTGAGGCACTCAGGCTCATTTTGAGTTACTGATCAAAAGTTAAGAAAGGGCAAGTTGAGTATAGGAACTACTTTTCATCAAAATAACCTCAGATGGATATTTTGAGTATGTTATTGAGTTTGAAATGTTGAATTTGACAGGGTATCATAGTTTTTTTGAATGTAATAGATCTCGGATAAATCTCAAGGGGTTGGAATAATTTTTATGTCTAAGTTGATGTTGCTAAATCCACTAACCGTGAGCTATTGATCCATTCACGATCTGGATATCTCTAAAAGTATCACAAAAGAGATGTTAGCATCTCTATAGTTACATCCCCTAGTCTCGGCACCATATTCATGTATTCAACTACTTGTCATCACCAAAGCAATAAGAAACTAGGGATGGCTTCTGCGATCACGGTGCTGCTATCATGATTGGAACTCCTCAATGCCTGGGAAGGGTATAAATACCCCCATTTTCAGCCTATTTTTGCCCATTAATCATCCATTCTCAAGAGACTTTAACCCAAATAAGTGAAATAGCTTTGGAAAAGCATTATGGTTGCTTTTGGGAGTTGGATATATATAGATATTGCGTTCTTCCTTCAAATTTGAGGTGTGATTCCTCTATTTCATTAGTTGATTTATCCTTTATTTCTCTAAGATAGCTAAACTTTGGTGACTTGATTTTTTCACCAGTATACCTCAAAATTCACCATTTTTAGGGCTAAATGTTCCTTGACCATACTGGGATATTGAGTTAATTTAAAAAATAAAACTTTCATAAATAGAAATGACATGGGATTTTTGCATTATTGTAGATCCATAACACAATAGTGTAATATGGGTAACACTCATCTATTTCATATTAAGTTTATTGTGTGGTAAATAGAAGAAGCTTCTTAGAAGGGAAAATCAGTGATTTAGCAGATTCTTTGTGCTTTCTATGGCATCCAGGTAGGCTAGTCTTTCCCCTCCTCTTTGTTTAAGATAATTCATATTAAGTTTATGATATTGTGTTATATTTGGGCCTAGTTTTAGGTATTGGTAATGTGATTGGCAATGCTTGGGTTAGTTGGACCGTTTAGGCTATTCAAAAACTGTAATATAGGCATAATTGGCTTAGTTGCTCATTCTTTAGGTGAATATTCATTTGTATGGTGAATTGAAGCCTAGTTAACTTCTAATAGTAGATTTAGATACCTTAACCTAGTATGGGGTAGAAATTACCTTATAATGGATTTTGGAGATTTAGAAGTGGGTTCTTCGACCCACCTTAGGCCAATATTTTTGTTCTTCCTTGTAACCTTTTATAGGCATGTCATACACCTGGAAAATACTTACCAAATTAATATTTAGAATATTTAGCATTTGATGGTTATGATGGGTTGGTATTGGTAATTTATACTTATTGGTTTTATGATAATGATATATTTATATATATATGTATATACATTTACCGATTCTAGTCTGGGCAATAGTTTTGATAATGATACATAAATATATCAGTTTCAGTTCAGATACTAACCATGATAATAATTATATGATTAATTGGTTTAAGTTTAGGTATTCATCATCATATTGATTATATAATTATAGGTTTGAGTCCGATTATTTATTACGACTATGATGATTTATTATCCAATTTATAAAGGAGTATGATATTGATAATATGGATATTAGTTCAAGTCAAGTAATAAGAAAGTGTTTTAGTATTGAATAACATATATGATTCTAGTGTATCTTACAAATTTGTAAATGATGGTGGTTTTATAATGCTATACTGGATTGTAACCTCTAGGATTTTGGGGGCCTGCATTGGGTTATTTAATTTTTTTCACTTATTGGCATATAGGGGCTAATCATGTAGTTGTAGTTTCTTGCTCTTTATGATATTATTTCTGACTTATTTATGTAATTGTATACAATGATGTGGGAGTTATTCTCATGTTTATCCCTTCATCTTAACTTAGCTATATTATCTTAAATTTTATCATACTTATATCATGATTTTGCTCTTTCAGCCAGTGATGCCTACTGAGTACCAATAGTTTTGGTACTTATACTACACTTCTGTACATTTTGTATGGAGATCCGAGTACTAGTTGCCATAGTTGATTTGAGGATTGTTACATGGTTTATTTGTAGATAGGGTGAGATCTTGGAGTTAGAGTTTTCTCATTTCATTTTATTTATCAGTGTGTAGTATTTTGTTTCAAGACATATTGTACTTTCTATTCTACAAATTATGATGTGTTATAGTAACTCTTGTACTGACTATACCAGTTTGTGGTATGGTTTTCTATTATAAGCCTACTTTTAGATTTTTTTTCTATTATCTTACTTTTTCATAAGTTGCATTCTCTATTTAGCACTTTTTGGGACATTTTTCACAAAGTTTGTGCATTACAATTAGCTCCGGTCTATGATTCGGCTGAGCTACGAGCGTGATTTAGTAGGTTCCAACATGACTCATAAATTGGGTAATGATAAATTTCTATCAGACCCAAGGTTTCACCAATATTGTTGATACGAAAGCAAGTGTCTAGTAGAGCCCCATAGATTAGAAGAATGACATCTATTTCTTATCTTGGGTAGGTTGTAGAACATTCGTAGGAGTTCATAACTTCTTTCACTCAATTTGTGATAGGTGTCAAAGTTTATTTCTAATACATTTCCTTGGTTTGACTCTTTTGCAGATGGGTAGGACACGAGCTACCACTACATGAGATGAGGGCTCAAACATTGATCTTAGGGATCCTGTCGCTAGTCATAAATAACCTAAAGATCGAGTACTGTCTTGAAATGTATCCCTAAATAGGGGCCATGATAAGAGGCCTTCACTAGCCCTATTTCTTCTACTAAGCCATAGGTTCTTTTATCTCGGCTAGCAGTGGGACAATAACCAGCCTATGCTTTACTGAGATTTATTTCTTGTTTATTGTTCAGGGATGCTTTGATTCATATTTTGAGGATAGTTAGTGGTGTACCATTTGATGGTGAATAATTTACAAATTAGGCTGGTAATGAGTTGGGACGCAACCTACAGTTACGGCTCCTAAAGTTGAGGTCCGTTTTGCACCAATAGTTGGTCAACTATTGGTTTCCTAACCTACTATATCTATTGAGGAGCATAAGATGTTGGGAAGATTCTTGACCTTAGCTCTGCCTAGGTTTTCTAGTGCACTGGGCAAGGATGCATATGAGTTTCTAATTTTTTGTTAGTATAGGTTCCATAATTTGTGCCTAGTTAAGAAATGTGAAATGGATTACACTATGTTTTAGTTGGACTTTCCAGATCAATATTCGTGGAGAAGTTATCTTGATTCCTTCCCAACTTTATCTTCTTCTTTGGCATGTGCTTCGTTCTCTGAGATCTTCATAGAGCAGTATATTCCTTAAAGCCTTAGTGATCTTTGAGGGATCAGGTCTTGAGAATGGATCAAGGCTCTTTTATAATTATTGAGTATGAGGATTATATTTATTAGTTGGATAAGCATGCTACATCTATTTTGTCTAAAAACTATGAGAGGATTTGATACTTTATTTGAGGATTAAAACATGTCTATCATGTATGATAGGTTTGTATGCTTTATTCAAGGATTAGGACTTTCTTTTTGCATGTTTACTCAGAGTTTTATTATTGTTTGTTGGTTTATTGTTGAGGTTTCTGATCACGCTCGAGTGATAAAGGAGATGCATCGTAGTGCTCAAGGGGGAAATAATAAGAGACCTTATTATCATGGCAATTTTTGTGGTAGTCGTAGTAGCTCCCATTTTAGTAGAAGTGGTTCACAGGGTAGGTACCCTCTGTATTAGCATATCATCCTCAGACTCAACCTAGTATACCTATTCAGGCACCACTCCAGATTACTAATGTAGGTATGTCTTTTATTAGTGATGTCATAGTCAGGGTAGTGAGAGTTCTTTATGGGGTACATCTTCTGGGAATTCTAGTCGTGATTGTTATTCTAGGTCTTCTTGATCTTCTATTTTATCCTAAGTGACATGCTATGGGTATGGATCTTTGGGAAAATACTCGATAGAGTGTCGTAGTCATGGTGTAATTATTATTCTAGATCGGAGTATTTCTTATATTAGATTGATTCATCCCTCATCTAGAGGTAGCATATGTCATAGGGTGGTTCCTTAGGGTTTGTAGAGATTCTCAGGTAGTTATGGAAGGTGATCAGTCAAGAGCCTAGCCAGGAGGCTAGCGTGGTCAGTTGTTCATAGTACATGGTAGGCTATAGTCTTTGTCTTCCGATGTTGTTTTTACAGGAATGATTTTGGTGTGCCGTCAGATGGAATTTGCTTTAATTAATGCGGGATCAACATACTCTTATGTGATTTCTTATTATGCCTTGTTGTTAGGTTTATCTTGGTGTTCATTATTTGTGCCTTCATGTGTATCTTCTTCTGTGCGTGATTCTTTAGTAGTGGATCAAGTGTTCATATCTTGTATTGTGAATGTTAAAGATGTTGATACTCATGCTGATCTTATTATATTAGGCATGGTTTATTTGATATGATTCTGGGCATGGACTAGTTATCCAACTTTTATGTGGTTATAGATTATTTTTCTAAGAAGATTACCTTAGCCAGGCCTCGCATATCACCGACTGTGTGGCAGGGAGCTAATAACAGTGAAATAATTGGGATTATTTCTTATATGTGTGCTAGGAGACTTATCATAAGGGGTTGCAAGTTTATATTTCTTATATTAATGATGATAGTTTGGAGAATCTGTTGCTTGACATTATTCCTATAGTCCATGAGTTTCCTTATGTTTTTCTCACCGATCTTTCCAACGTACTTCCTGCCTATGTGATTGTGTTTGTTATTGACCTTGAGTATAGAACATGACCTATTTATATGGAAACTTACTGTATGGATCCATCTAAGATTAATGAGCTAAATTATCAACTTTACGATCTTATTGGTAAGGGTCTTATTAGACCAAGTGTGTCTTCTTGGAGAGGTCATGAATTTTTTGTGAAGAAGAAATATTGATCAATGTACATATGTATTGAATATAAGCAGCTTAATAGGGTGACAGTGAAGAATGGTTATTCTATGCCTCGCATTGATGATTGGTTTGACTAGCTTTAGCGTGTTGTAGTGTTTTCTAAGATTAATTCAAGGTTTGGTTACTATCATTTGATTATTCAAGATCATTATATCCCAAAGACAAGCTTTAGGACTTTTTACGATCATTATATTTTCCTATTGATGTCTTTTGGGTTGACTAATGCCCAGTCATGTCCATGGGTATGATGAACCGACAGTTTAGGACTTATTTGGAATCTTTTATGATTGTTTTCATTGATGACATGCTTGTGTATTTGAGGAGTAAAGAGGAGCACGCACAACAATTGAGGACTATTCTCAAAATATTAAGAGATCATATGCTTTTTGCCAAGCTCCCAAAGTGCGAGTTTTGGCTTGAGTAGGTGATATTCCTTAGACATATGGTGTCTAAGGATGGAAATATGGTAGACCCAAAGATGATTTAGGCTATTCTAGATTGGGCAAGGACTATATCTCCGATAGACCTTCATAATTTATTGGCTTGGCTAGTTATTATAGATTTCATTTAGGGTTTTAACACTATTTCAACAGTGATAACCAGATTGACTTAGAAAGAGGTCCCTTTTGAATGGTCTGAGGAGTGTGAGTAGAGCTTTTTGAAGATCAAGGAGTTCCTTTAGTTGGATCTTGTTTAGGCTCTTTTTGTCAAGGTTACAAATTCATCGATTATGCTAATGCTTCTAGTATTGGTTTGGGTTTTGTATCGATGCAGCAGGGTCATTTTATGACATATTCTTTGAGACAACTTAAGGTGAACGAGTGCTACTACCCCACTCATGACTTGGAGTTTGCAATGGTAGTTTTTGTGCTTAAGATTTAGAGGCATTATCATTGTGGTGTGTATTATGAGATTTTCATAGTGTTCAGTATCTTATGACTAAGAGGGAGCTTAATGTTATGCAATATAGATGGATGGAGTTGCATTGTAACAATTCAAATTTTGGTCCCTAAAAATTTCTATGATTTTATTCTCACTGCCCAGACTATGACTCTCCATATGATTCGTAGGGAACACTAATGTGCCTTTAGGACCCAATCATAGAATTTCCAGTCTGTTGGCCTAAAGTATCTTCTATGTCTATGACTAGGGGATATGAGTGGTAAAGACTCAAAATAAGACATATGGTGTCTTCTGTAACCTAAATAGTGTAATGCCTAATTGTTTTATCTTTCATAGTGATAAGACCATGTGAGTCATAATGACTGAGTACGAATAGTATGGTATAACTCATTGCCAATTTTGTCTTTTTTATCGTAGCCACTGTCTAAACTAATAGTGGGACCTAACGAGTTGTGAGGTAACCTTATGACTTTCTAGGTCACTGGTAGCGGCTAAGCAATCAATTTACAGTCTCTCTATTAAGGACGATTTGATCACTTTTTCTTTTTCCTTACTTAGACCCCAGATTCATAAATCACTTAAGGGGTAATTTGTCATCCTTACCATACTAAAAAACACTCTCAAACTCTGTAAAATCTCTAAGGTCAAGATACTTAGGGTTTCAAAGATGTTGTTGATTGAAGGGCTCAATGGTTGAATTCTCTACATAAATCTTGGTATTTCAGGCATGTTACTCTTTCCTAATATTTACTTTATAAAAATTTTGTATGTAAATGGTTTAATTGGATGGTTTGACTATTGGTTTTGATGTGGCTATGGGTTTTACATGGTTGATACTTAAAACTATTTTCCGATGATTCATTATGCATTATTTTCTTTAATAATAGTTTTAAACTTGTGGGGTCGATGAGAATATTCAATAAACAAAGAGGCCTTGGTTTTCCCCAAATTAATGTTTTGAAATTGAAATGGTTTTGAATAATTGAGTTCCCTACACCTCCTTGTGTAAATGGCTTTAAATTGTCTCTTGGTTTAACTTACCCACCTATAAAATTGCATTTCTTTTATTTAAATAATGAACATGGACTTTTGAAGGCTTATTTTCTATTATTTGATTTACCAAACAAAGGTGGACGAGGCATTCCCCCAAATTATTTTGATTGCTATGCCATAGGGATAAGCTTACATGTGCATGGGTGTGATGATACCTATGGGGTACCTTAATGGTTGGTTCATTTATTAATAATTGGGTTATGTGAAACTTACTTTAAATTGGGTTTAATGGGGTTATCTAGGTAAGCCATGAAGGTGTGGGTCTTAGATGAATTATACTGGAAAGCCATGTTGATCGGCGTGAGGTTTTGTCTGGATGATCTATGTGCCTTGTTCACACTATTGGTATATTTCTATATTGGATTGATGTGGGGTTGGGGCATTCCCTTTTCTTCCTTTATATCTCTAGTTCATGAGACTAATATGCACTAGGCCTTTTCACCAGGGGGAGCTAAACCAATATAGCCTATGGGTGCTTGTTTATGATAGTTGAGCTACATAGTCTAGGATAAACTTTATTTCTTGCTAAGTCTTATTCCCTGTCCTGGCATGATATGTGTATATATGGATTATGGCATTATTTTATCCCCTATCCCTAAGTTACATGCTAGTGCTCCACTCATGAATCATCTTCGAACGCTGTATCCTCATGTGATATAGGTACTAGAGATACTTTTACTTTTCCTATGTAGTGTCAGGTGGATCAACTCTATTTCGATCATTAGTGGTGAAATGTTGAGCTTCTATTCTCTGGAAGATATGGTCATTTCATCATTCTCTTTTCATAGACTAAAATTAAATAGTTCACATTAAGATTATCATTGTCATTGTTATTGTATGAGTCAGGGGCATGTCCTAAATTAGATTGTCTTTTGGTATTGATTAAACGCTTTATGGATAATGTTGTTGACTTGGGTGGTTTTTGTTATTAGTTGTTGGATATTTAGTTATCTTGGGTTACTTTGAAATTTTACATCTTATCTTTTTATATGTTTGGAATTTAGCATTTGTTGGGAAGTCTTTTTTATTCGACTAGGAAATGGTACTGTTCCCCGCTCCTGAAGGACTTGAGATACCCATCATGGCAAGGTCCAAGTTTGGGTCGTGACAAAATTGGTATTAGGGGCTAGGTTTTGTGTCATTTGGTGTCCACAATGTCGTGTTAAGTAGACTTCCTTTTATGAGTGTGTAGTATTCCATACTTATAAGAGAGAGGATACACGTTATGTTGGAATGTTTTTTCTTTCTTATGAACTACTATTGTGTTATATAGTCTAAGGCCTTGAAATATCCTTTGTTTCTCTTTTTTTTCTCTTTTCTTATCATGCCTCCCAGAAGATCTGATGTTTGTAGAAACTCTTCTATCCTGCTTGAGGATAATTTGGACGTGTCTCATCCTATTAAAAGAGTTCAGACCCAATCTAGGTGCACTGCTTTTGATTGATGAAATAGAGTTCCATCGGTCCCCACTGATCCTTCTCCCACTGATAATACTCCTACTCGGTCACCTCTAGGAGATATTACCTATGTTGTGTTTGTCATTCCATTCATCTGTGGACCTAGTTTGTGATAGCTCAATAACATTAGTCGGGTCATGTTGGTGCTGCTATGACATCTTCTGAGTCCTTCAGGGTGGGGTAGTTTATTAGGGTGAATTGTCTAACATTTACTAGTTATAATGTTTAGAAAAATTCTCTAAGGTTTATAGATTAGATGGAAAAAATTCTTTGTGTGAGGCATTCTTCGAACTCAAAGGATGTGGAATGCGCTGCATACAAGTTGAAGGATGTGTAGTATAAGTGGCATAAATAATGGTATCAATCTAGGGAGATTATGTGGAGTTTACATTAAGGGAGGATTTCTCTTGCACTTTTTTGGATTGCTTCTTTCCCAGGAGTTGAAGAAAGCGATCGCTAAGGATTTTGTTAATTTAATGCAAGATAATATGATTTCTAAGGAGTATCCCTTTAAGTTACATCAGTTGTCACGTTATGTTCCCAAGATAGTATCTGGCATGAGGGCTAGAATGAGGAAATTTACTTTTACGTTGTCCCGTGATTTTATTTTTGAGAGAAAGTATATGGAAATCTATAGGCTTGTGGTGTATATGTAGTTGGTGGAAGAGGAAAAGAAGATACAAGCAGAAGTAAGTAAAAGATAGAACAAGATGTTTTGGGATACAAACTAGGTTGGAGGTCAGCGGTAGAGTAGTCGAGATGGTGGGAAATGGTCTAAAAAGAAGTTTGGCAATTTTAGTTCCTATTCTACAGCTAGTGCTTCATATCCTAATTCATTCGGTTATCATCATTCCTAAAGCAATAGTGATTAAAGGCACCAGGTGACAAATCTTAGGTCAGTGGGGTTCAATCAACTACATCTTATTCCCCATGTCATTTTAGGGATAAGTGCATTATGGTTTATGTGATAAGGGGACGAATAAGTGTTTTAGATGTGGCAAGCCTATCCATATTTAGAGGAACTATCTTTCAAGCGATGTCACTACGGGGGATAATAGGCTACCGATTGTAATTGCTTTTTCTCCCGCACTAATGGATGCTACTTTTAGTTCTGACACTTGTCGAAATTATTTGTATGCTCTTGCCACTTGTGAGGATTCCAAGGCATCTCCTAATTTTTTTACTGGTATGCTAAAAATCTTTTCTCATGAGATATATTACCTACTTGATCCTGGGTTTACACTCTCTTACCCCTTTTTATGGCTATCTATTTTTATTTTGATCCTGAGTATATTCCTGATACCTTTTCTATGTCTATCCTAGTGGGTGACTCTATTGTTGCTAAAAGAGTTTATAAGGGTTATGTGGTGTCCATTTGTCGTAGGGATATGTAAGAGGGCCTTAATGAATTAGACATGTGATACTTTGATGTGTGTTTGGGGATGTATTAGTTTTACTCATGCTATACTTATATCGATTGTTAGACCCCAAGGGTCTATTTCTAATTCTCAAATATGTTGGTGGTTTAGTGGTAAGGTAGTTCCCTTGTACCAGGGGAGAATTTATTTCTTTTCGAAGAGCCTGGAGATTGGTTTTCAATGGGCATATTTACCATTTAGTGCATGTTATGGATAATAGACTTAAAGGTCCTTTGTAATCGGTCCTTGTGGTCTCTGAGTTTTCTACAATGTTTCCTAATGATTGTATCTATATTCATCCCGATAGGGAAATTAATTTTAGGATTGATATTGTTTTGGACACTCATTCTATATCCATCCCTCCTTATAAAATGGTTCTAGCTGAGTTGAAAGAAGTTATGGAGCAGTTGAAAGATCTCTTAGCTAAGCATTTTTTTCTCCTTGGAGTTTCTGAATCCGGTGCTCCAGTTTTCTTTGTCCATAAGATGGATAGGTCCCTTCGGATGTGTATATTTAACTGCCATTTTGATATGGTGATAGTGAAGAATAAGTACACTTCCTATGATAGATTGTCTATTTGGGCATCTTTATGGAGCTAAGTAATTTTCTGTGATTGATCTTTATTTGTGTTACCATCAGTTGAGGATTACGGAAGTAGATATCACTAAGACTGCCTTCTAGACCTACTATGGTCATTTACAATATTTAGTGATATTCTTTAGTTTTACTAATTCCCTAGCGACATTCATCGATCTCATGAATCGGGGATTTTGACAGTTCTTGGATTATTTCATAATTGCATATATTGAGTATATTTTGGTGTATTCCAAGAGTGAGGCAGATATTGTCAATCACCTCTAGATAGTGTTGCAAACCCTTATGGATCATCTATTCTATGCAAAATATTCAAAGTGTGTGTTCGGGTTGTATGTTTTGACCAGGCTATGTTGTTTCTAGTGAAGGGATCATGGTGCATCCGTAGAAAGTTGTGGTTGTTCTGAAATAGCCTAGACCCTTTACTCCAACTAATATTTAGATCTTCTTGGGTTTAGTCATTTATTATAGAAGTTTTTTGGAATGTTTCTCTTCCATTTTGATCCTATTAATCATGCCGACTTAGAAAAACGTAAAGTTTTTATGGTCTGATGCTTGTAAGGGTAGTTTTTAAAAGTTAATGGGTAAGTTAAATTCTACTCAGATTTTGACCCTACCCAAGGGCACTAATAGCTTTGTTGTTTATTGTGATGTATATTGTGCGAGACTAAGTTGTCTGTTGATGCAGCATGGTAAGGTGGTTGTTTATGCTTCTAGGTAGTTGAAGGTGCATGAGTAGAATTATTCGATGCATGATTTGGAATTGTTTTTTGTAGTGTTTTCTTTGAAGATTTAGCATCACTATTTTTATAGGGTTCATATTGACAACTTCTCAAACCATAAGAGTTTGTAGTATGTGTTCTCCCAAAAGAAGTTGAACCTCATGCAAATGAGATGTCTTGAGTTGATTAAGGACTATGATATGAGTTAGCACTATCATCCAAGTAAAGATAATGTAGTTGTTGATGCTCTTAGCAAATTATCCATAGGGAGCTTGTCGCATGTTGATGAGAATAAGCGAGGACTTGTGAATTATATTCATAATTTTTCTACTCTTGAATTTCTTCTTCTGGACTCTAAGGATGGTGGTATGATTGTACAATAGGATGTGAGGTCAACTCTTGGCGTTGAGGTGAAGGAGAAATAGGTCTTCGACCATATCTAGATCCAGATAATAAATGATGTGGGTTATCAGAAGTGGGTGACTTTTGAGATTAGTGGTGATGGTATCTTGAGATACCAAGGTAGGTTATGCATTCCTTATGTTGGTGGGATGCAAAGGAGAATCTTGGCAGAGGCTCATGACTCGAGGTACACCACTCATCCTTGTTCTACAAAGATATGTCACGACTTAAGAGAAAGCTATTGGTGGAGTAACATGAAGAGGGATGCGGCCAATTTAGTGGCGAAGTTCATGGTGTGTTAACAACTGAAAGTTGAACAGTTGAGGCCTAGTGAATGTCTAAAGAGATTGAATTTCCTATATGGAAATGGAAATTATTAATATGGATTTCATTACTTGTCTTCCAGGGTTTTTCCAAAAGTATAATTTCATTAGGGTCATCGATGATATGATGACTAAATTTTCTCAAATATTACTAGTGATAACTAAATATTCAGCTGAAGATTACTATAAGATCTTCATTGAGGCAATTGCGAGTTGCATAGTCCTCCTGTTTCCATCATATCTGATAGAGGTACTCAATTCTCATCCCACTTTTGTCATTCCTTCCAGATGGGATTAGGGACTAAGGTGAACCTTAGTATCACCTTCCACCTATAGATGAATGGATAGACGGAGGGGATGATATAGACTTTGAGAATATGTTAAGGTCTTGTGTGATTGATTTATGTGGCATTTAGGTTGATCATTTGTCTCTCTTTGAGTTTGATTGTAATAATAGCTATCACTCTAGTATTTGGATGTCTTTGTTAGAAGTATTGTAAGGTTGGAGATATAGTTCTACTATTAGATGGTTCGAGGTTAGTAAGAATAGGTTATACTGTCTTGACTTTGTTCACTAAGATTTGGACAAGATTTAGGTGATTCGATATAGGCATGAAACTATCCAAAGTCTCCAAAAGTCCTATGCAGGTGTAAGACAAAGAAACATGGAGCTTGATGAGGGTGATTTTGTGTTCTTGAAGGTGTCTCCCATGAAGGGAGTGATCCGGTTTTTAAAGAAGGAGAAGCTCTGTCCTCATTATGTTAGTCCATAACGTATTTTGTTGTGAGTGGGTAATGTGGCTTATGAGTAGGAATTTCCTGTGAATTTGAGTTCCATCTATCCCGTCTTTTATGTATTGAAAAAGTGTGTAGGCGATCCTTCCTTCATTATTCATTTTGAAAGTGTGGGTGTCTCAGATTCCTTGTCTTATAAGGAGATCTGATTGAAATCTTGGATAGGCAAGTCCGGTAATAGCGAGAGAAGGACATGGCATTAGTAAAGGTTTTATGGGGGAACAAAAATCATGAAGAAGCCACTTGGGAAGCTGAAGAGGACATGATGTCCAAGGACCCATTATTGTTTCCCACTCCGGATAATCGTGGTTGAGGTATGTGTATTGCTACACACCTTTGTTTTCAAAATTTATTAAAGAGGATTGTGATTTCCTTTATATCTTTTTAAAGACATTGTTAAAGGTAATTATTGATGTGCTTTGTGCTAAATCGTGCTAATTATTGCCTTCTCTCATAATTAAGGGACGAATTATCCTAAGGAGGGGAGAATGTAACTCCCCATACTTTTGTCCCTAAAATTTTTAAAGATTTTACCCTCTCTGCCTAGACTACGACTCTCTATACGGTTCATAAGGAGTCTTGACGGGTCTTAAGGATTCAATTATAGCTTTACCGGTAAGTTTGCCTAGAGTTTCTACTATGACAATGACTAGGGGATACGATTCATAAAGACTCAAAATGAGTCGTATGGTGTCTTTCGTAGCCAAACACATGTGATGCCCAATTTTTTCTGCTTTGACCAGGACTTGACCATGTGAGTCATAATGACTGAGTATGAGTCAAATAATATGACTCATAGCCAAGTTATTGTTGGTGATCATGATCACTGTCCCGACTATGTATGGGACCTTATGAATCGTAAGGTGATTCATTACCTTTCTAGGTCACTCATAGCATCCGGGTTGTCAATTTTTAGTCTTTTCATTAAGGACATTTTGGCTAATTCCCCCTTTCTATTACTTAGACCCCACATTCATATAACACTCAGGAGGGTTATTTATCATCCATAACACAACCAAAAACACTTTCAAACTCTCTAAAATCTCCATGGTAAAAATACTTGGAGTTTCCTTGAAATTTTTCATCTAAGGGCTCAAAGGCTTATTTCTCTCCATAAATCTTTGTATTTTAGGCTTGTTACTTTTCCCCAATTATTACTTTATATAAAGCATGTATTGAAATGGTTTAATTGGATAGTTGGATGTGGGTTTTGAAGAGGTTGAAGGTTTGACATGGTTAATTCATAAATTATTTTCCCATTATTTATATTTATTATTTGTAATTTAATATTCATTTTGAACTTATGGGGTTCATGGGAATGATGAATAAACAAAAGGGCATTAGTTTGCCCCCAAGTTATATTTTGAGATTAGAAATGATGTTGAATAAATGTGTTCCCTCAAACCACTTATGTAAATGGCTTTAAATTGTGAAATTGTCACTTGGTTTGACTTATCCACATATGTTATTGCATTGAATAAATGATTAAACAATGAACTTAGATTTTGAAAGCTTTGTTGTCTATGATCTGATTAAATGAACAAAGGAGGTCGAGACATTCCCTTAAGTTACTGTGATTGTTCTGGCATAGAGATAAGTTTGAAAGTGCAAGGGTATGATGATACCCATGCTGTGACTTAATGGTTTCTTCATTGGTTTACAAATGGGTTATGTGAAACTTTCTTAAAATTGGCTTTAGTGGGTTCTATGTAGCTGGATGAGTTTAACTGGAAAATTATGTTTGCGGAGTTAAGCTTTGGTCTTGATGACCTATGTGACTAGTTCACATTATTAATATATTTGTATCTTTGGTTGACGTTGGGTCAAGGCATTCCCTAGTCTTTCTTGATACCTCCAGTTTGTACGGCTAACAAGCATTGGGGGCCTTTTAACTAGGGGGAGCTAAACTCATATGGATGAGGTTGCCTATTTATGAGGGTTCATTTACATAGTCTAGGATATAGTTTAATTCATGCTAAGCTCCTGAGTTACATGCTATTGCTCAACACACTAACCATCTCCGGACGTAGTATCCCTATGTGATGCAGGCATAGGAGATACTTCTACTTTTCTTGCACATTGGTAGGTGGATTCGCTTAGTTTTTCTATTGTTGTTTGTGTAGTGGTGAGATGCCATTCTCCAGAAGACTTGGCCATTCATCAGTCTCCTTTCATAGAATATAATTGAAGAGTTCTTTTGAACACTATCATTATTATTAGTATTGTCAATGTTGGGGCATGTCGCAACTTAGATTATCTTTCTGTAATAATTAGAGACTTTTTGGATATTGTTGAGGACTTGGGTGGTTTTGGTTATTGGTAGTTGGATATTTGTTATCTTAGGTTCCATTGAGCTTTTACACCTTATCTTGTTATATGTTCAAAATTTAGCCTTTGTTGGTCATTGTGTTTGATTTTACTAGACAACGGGGTTAGACTCAGCTCCTCGATAGACTTAAGATACTTGTTATTTCCAGACCATGGTTTGAGTTATGGAATTCTTAAGCACTATGATATCTCTATGTTGTATTATTCGGAAAAGTCAAATATGTTAGTAAACTCCTTGAGTCAGACAATAGTAAGTATAGGTATTTTGGCTTGTATTTTAGTTTCTCAGAGGTTGTTGGCATGGGATATTTAGTCTTTGGTCAACTTGATGTTGCGACTAGACATTTAAGACTCTAGGAGGATTCTTGCTAATGTTGAGGCTAGGTCCTCCCAATTTGAGAAGATTCAGGATCGTCAGTTTAAGTATAATAGACTTTACATCCTATATGATCAGGTGTTAAGTTATGAGTCCAAGGAGGATACTATATATTCTGAGGGTGTTTAATGATTTGATAGCCGCATTTGTGTTTCGAGGATTGATGACTTGATTCAGCTTATTTTGCATGAGGCTCACAAATTTAGGTATTTTATTCATTCGAGTAATGCTAAGATGTTTAGATACCTTAGATAGTATTATTAGTGGATTATCATAAAGAGATATATGCTAGACTTTGTAGCTCATTGCTAGTATTGCCAGCATGTGAAGGCCGAGAATTTGTGACCACATGGAGCAAATCAGAGGTTGCCCATTCCCAAGTGGAAATAAAAGCAGATTACAATGTGCTTTATTAGTAGTTTTCCATGAACATAACATGTTTCGATGGTATTTGGGTCATTGTGGACTATTAGACCAAGTTGGCACATTTAATTCCTATTCAGTTGTCCTTTAGTGTAGAGAGGCTCATATGTATGTGCATGAGATAGTCCATTTTATTGGTGCGCTTGTATCCATTATTTCAGATTGGGTTTTCATGTTCACTTATACCTTTTGGAACACGTTCTATGTAGAGTTGGGTACTCAAGTGGAGCTTACTACAACCTTCCATCTGTAGATCGATGGCCAGTCAGAGCAGACTATCTAGGATCTCAATGATATGATCTAAGCCCATCTTATGGATTTTGGAATTCAGTGGAAGCAGTACTTAGCCTTGGCAATGTTTGTATTTAATAACAATTATCATTCAAATATTGAGATGGCGCTTTTTAAGGCTTTGTATGGTAGGGGATGTCGCTTCCCGATTGGATGGTTTGAGACTTCAAAGGTTAAGCCCCGTGGTACTAATTTTCTTTTGGAGTCTATGGATAGAGTCATGGTGATTTAGGATCAGTTCAGAATGGCTTAGAGTAGACAGAAGGCTTATACATACCATAGGCTTTCTGCCTTGGGATATGGAGTTTGTGATCATGTATTTGATGAGTGATAATGTTACGATTAAATCGTACTCAACATACGTGAACATTACCTACTTTTGAATGAATAAACGAGACATAATTATGATTAAATGTGCTAATATCCATTCTTTTGAAGGCATAGAGTTTAGGGGATAGAAGTATGTGGATTGGAACTTAAATTGATCAAAAAAAAAGTAAGAAAGTACAGTTGAAAACCTAGAACAAAAGGCCCTCATTTACCGTATTCGCTATCTGTTGATCACGATCTTGGAAGTCAAGCAGGGTAAATCAACCTCTGTCGCGTAAGACTATCATTATCATAGAGGCCGCGGTGGCGGCCATGTTGATGGGATCGCGGCTTAGCAGAAGTGTTCAACCTGAAGAAAAATCTGGAAATACACGTGGTTGATCCTAATTTTTACAAAA